>NC_139040.1:22663162-23263162 GCF_964662115.1 Mustela nivalis
CAGGCAGAGAGAGAGGGGGAAGCAGGCTCCCCGCTGAGCAGAGAGCCCGATGCAGGGCTCAATCCCAGGACCCTGAGATCATGACCTGAGCTGAAGGCAGAGGCTTAAACCACTCAGCCACCCAGGCGCCCCTCGTCTGGAATATTCAAATGTGTATTTTATATGAAAAATCATGCAACATGTCTGGAATTTTTATTTAACTTCACCAGAGTAAACACCGGTATAAACTTTGAGGAAAAGAATCAGATATTACTCCTCTTTCTCTACTACTGTGACAATTGATAAAAATGTTTCATGTATTTTGAGTACCCACTGAAAGCTGATTGACTAAAAGGGATTATTTTGATTGAATGAAAGGGATTATTTCCTGAAATATTATACAAAAATGAATCACAACATATGAACCTATGGTTTCCTTTCCATTGAGAAATAACTTAGCGTTTATCCATTGCCAAGTACTCTACTATGAGATTCACATGCATATTTCAATTTATTTTCACAAAAATCCTATGAGATGCATCTTATTATTCTTTCCTATTTTAGATGAGGAAACTGAAGTCCAAATAATGTGCAACTTTCCAAGGTTATATAGCAGTCAAGTTGTATGAGGCAGGGACTAGGATCTGGACCTGAGTGATTCCACATTGTACTGTCTCCTGATAAAAACAAAATTAAAATGAAAATAAAGGTTTGTTTAAAAAAAAAAAAGTAAAGGGGGGGTGCCTGGGTGGCTCAGTGGGTTAAGTCTCTGCCTTCAGCTCAGGTCATGATCTCAGGGTCCTGGGATTGAGCCCCGCATCAGGCTCTCTGCTCAGCAGTGAGCCTGCTTCCTCCTCTCTCTGCCTGCTGCCTCTCTGCCTACTTGTTATCTCTTTCTCTCTCTCTGTCAAATAAATAAATAAAATCTTAAAAAAAAAAAAAAAGTAAAGGGATGCCGTGATGGCAAAGCCGGCTAAGTGTCTGTCATCAGCTCAGGTTTAGTGTCCTGGGATTGAGTTCTGCTCCTTGCTCAGTTGGGAGCCTACTTCTCCTTTTGCCTGTTGCTCCCTCTGTTTGAGCTCTCTTACTCTCTGACAAATAAATAAATGAAATATTTTAAACATATTTAAAAAATAAAAACATCAATGAGAGTCACAATTAACAGAACACAAAATACTGAGAAACACAAGACAAAGATTTATACTGAATCTACACGAGAGAGTAGGAGAATGTGTGTTTTACTGGGACTTGTTTTCCAATATTTTTCAGTTACTTCTGGATTCCAGTAATGACCACAATTATTTGGGATGGGGATAAGGGGAAGCAAAGTTTAAACCAAATGATGATTCCATCAGTAATTATAAAACAAATAAAGTAAATATTTTGACCCACTAATGGCAGTAAATAAAATTTTGGGGAATGATTTCAATGTAGCATATGACAAAAGCCTGAACATTTAGAAAAGCATGCCTCGAAAAACCTCTATATTAAGTCAACTTCTTGACTTATATTCTATATGGCAGCACATTTTTTTTTTTACTATTGAATGTGTATTCATGAAACCTATTTCTGTAGAGCTACTCTTAAAAACAGCTAATGCAAACCTACATTGTATTTAACATTTATTTTTTTTCTGATTTATATTTTTATTTTTTATAAACATATAATATATTTTTATCCCCAGGGGTACAGGTCTGTGAATCGCCAGGCTTACACACTTCACAGCACTCACCATAGCACATACCCTCCCCAATGTCCATAACCCCACCCCCCCTTCTCCCAACCCCCCTCACCCCAGCAACCCTCAGTTTGTTTTGTGAGGTTAAGAGTAACTTATGGTTTCTCTCCCTCCTAATCCCATCTTGTTTCATTTATTCTTCTCCTACCCCCTTAACCCTCCATGTTGCATCTCCACTTCCTCATATCAGGGAGATCATATGATAGTTGTCTTTCTCCGATTGACTTATTTCACTAAGCATGATACCCTCTAGTTCCATCTACGGCATCGCAAATGGCAAGATTTCATTTCTTTTGATTGCTGCATAGAATTTAGTCCTCATAGCAAGTATTTAAGAATGTATTAAAATCATTGTTTTACAGAAAAAATATTGTAAAACTCTTATCAATCCAAAAAGACATTGAACATGACAACTAAACATTTATGGCTGTTTCCAAGGATTTCAGACAAAAGTGGGGACAGTATTTTTTTTTAAGATTTTATTTATTCATTTTACAGAGAGAGATCACAAGTAGACTGAGAGGCAGGCAGAGAGAGGGAAGCAGGCTCCCTGCTGAGCAGAGAGCCCGATGCGGGACTCGATCCCAGGACCCTGGGATCATGACCTGAGCCGAAGGCAGCGGCTTAACCCACTGAGCCACCCAGGCGCCCAAAAAGTGGGGACAGTATTGTTATAACATTAATGTTAATGACTTAAGCTAGGATTGTTTTTCACACCTTGTTTGTAAGCATGTCTCATTCAGTCATTGTAGTAAATATTTCTTTAATGAGTATACATCTAAAAATGGACTTTGAAATTCTGATCAGTTAAACTACTTTGGAAATTGGACCTCCACACTTTTCTGGAAATTTGTTCACTTGTCTTTCCAAAATCATCTATCAGCAACTCTAGAAAACTGTACTTTTCTGAAATATCCATTGCTTTCATGTGCTAATCCTGCATTAAAGGTGAAGGACTAACATCACCTTCAAAAATCCTTCCAGGAGCAGAAGGTGGGTACATAGACATATCTGTCACTTCAGTCTATCAAGGGAGACCAAGTCACAATATCTTGGGGAATTAGATTCCTTAGGGAGCACTCCACAGGTGAATAATATTGCAAATATTTGTAACTGTCAGAGAAAGTAGCATTTATATGAATAAAAGAAAATTACGTTGCTGTAGTGTGTTGTCCATATGGAATTCAAAATGATCAAACACATACTTCTGACTCATTCAATACTGTATTATTTCTCTACTTTCCATACCCCCAATCAAATAACCATAGCAGGCAACACTACTCGGTATTAAAACCTGTGTAAAAACTTGTAAAATCTCAGCCACAAAGTGTAAGCTCTTCCTATAGTATTCTTACTGCCAATCTGAAAATGTACTTGAATAGTACAGTATTGCCTAAATCAAACAACACAGAAATTTTACTATGCTCTTTTGTTTTGTCTAAAAACCTCTTTCATAGTTCAGGGCAATAAATATCTGCTGGAATGATTTAAAATATCTCACTCTCATTGTCTTTTTTTATTCTGAGAAGCTCCATTTTGTAATTACTGATTGTGTGGCAGTCGCCTAACACCCGTATACCTTTGATGGAAATATAATGAAAAAAAAAAAAAAGTCCTAATGAATTTTAGGTGGCATTCACTACTTTGCTCTCAGATTTTAAGAGACAAGAAGGCTTTATTTTCTTAAAGGCCCTAAATTATGATTTGGGCTCTGCATATTGTAGTCTTATTGTAAGGCACAACTTTTCCTGGTTCTTAATTTCCTCATCTGTAAAATCAAGAAAATGTTTCCTTGCCCATTTACATACTGTTTTAAATATCATATGGAATTCAAAATATAATCATGTACTTAAACCTGGTAAAGCAAATACCTGAATAGAGGATTTTTTTTCATTGAATTGGAGGAAAACAATTATGAAATAGTGGAATTCTAAATAATTTTAAGGTAATACAATTTGATTATCTTCAAGTGTAGAAAATAATTCACAGTGGGCTTACATGGTACTGGCTAACATAAAGAACAATTAAGAATAATTTATAATTAATATTTCATTATAACCTTCATTTATTTATTTATTTTAAAGATCTTATTCATTTATTTGACACAGAGAGAGAGAACAAGACAGCACAAACAGGGGGAGCTGCAGATGGAGAGGAAGGAGCAGAATGCCTGCTAAGCAGGGATAGAGATGCAGGGCTGGATCCCAGGACCCTGAGATAATGACCTGAGCCAAAGGCAGACATTCGACCAACTGAGCCATTCAGGCATCCCTCACTGTAATACTTAATAAGTTTATTGAAATATTTCTTCTCTTGAATAGTCTAAAACTGATCCATCTGACATTTACCACATATGGTACTTATATTAAAAGTAGTAAAAAAAAATTTAAATTAACTTTATTTTTTCAGTGTTCCGAGATTCATTGTTTATGTACCACACCCAGTTCTCCATGCAATACGTGCCCTCCTTAAAATTAATAAAACTTAAAAATAAAATTCAATTCCTCAGTTGCACCAACCACACTTCTAGTGCTCAATAACCATGCTGTATTTTACAGTATTACCATAATTCACAGGTTGTTACATGTAACAGTGCAGAAATAGAACATTTCCTTCATCACACAAAGTTCTATTGGTTGGGCTACTATAGAGAGACAAGGTAACACTTGATTTAGAACTTGAAAAATGGCTGAGTTTACCAATCAAAGAAACATAGATGTGTGAATATAGGGTGTGCATGTGTGTATGTGTGTGTGTTTATAGAAGGGTATTTTGCTAAACAGTGTTAATCTAAAGAGTCTTAGTCCCCCAAAAAAACTTGTTTATACTTTTATTTAGCTAAATGTTTATTCATAGATAGCGCAATATTAAAACCTATCCCAGCTGTAATCCAATAGTTATGCTTTAGAGAAAATTATATACAAAATAGCAGCATTTAATGATAGGACATAAATAAATGGTGCATTTTACATGTTTTACTCCTGCACAATTTTTATATTTGACCTGAATTTAAGCCATAGTCTATCAGAGTTGTACAAAAGATTGTGATCATTAGTTCAAAATTCCCATTTTGCAGAAGGGGAGACTAATGCTCAAAGGAGAAAAAAATTCTGCAAACAGAATTTATATTTTTAAACAATAAATGTTGTTCAATATTATTAATAGAACCAGGAATGCAGGGGCCCCTGGGTGGCTCAGTCATTAAGCACCTGCCTTCTGCTCAGGAGATGATCCCAGGGTTCTGGGATTGAGCTCCACACTGGGCTCCCTACTCAGCAGGAAGTCTGCTTCTACCTCTTTCACTCCCCCGCTTGTGTTCCCTCTCTCACTGTGTATCTCTCTGTCAAGTAAATAAATAAAATCTTAAAAAAATAGAACTATGAATGGAAATATTTGAGTTCATTCCTGATTTTGACATCAATTATTAAAATCCTTGCTATTCTTATGTTTCTCCCTAATATGAAAACAAAGACATATTTTATTATTAGCTACATCACCAATATACTGTGTATAGTTTGCTGATGATAAAGCCTTTAGACATTTTATTAAATGGATCATTTTTACTACTTTTTGGATATCTAAATATGCTAAAATTTTGAAAATAAACTTGAATAGCAACTTACAAATTTATGCATTCTATCATTGTTGGAAAATTCAGTGACTGAAATAGGAAAAAAAATAACAATCCATCTATATTCTACTTACACAAATAGAAGTATTGATTCTTAATGTCCCAGATAAGAAATTATCTGGGAAAATTATTCACACATTTAATAATTTTTTACTGAAGACCTGTGATGTATTAGTCACAATGCTGGGCTCTAGCTACATATACCTAGAGTGTAATTTGATTATAATCTGAATAAACAGGTATATAAAGAGATCAATGAAATGGTTAATAAACAACATACATTTATTAGTCAAACAGCATGTTTAAAGCACTGTGGTAAGTGCTACTGGATGAATGGATAAAGTTCAGTAGAAACATAAAAAAATCGAATTAATAGCTCTCTCTCTGTACTCCTATAATGTTATTTATACTTTATTACACCACATTTATTTCTATATTCTTCACCATCCCATGGTTGTTTGTTTATGCATTTATCTCTTCTAACAAGTCATAAGCAATTGAATACCAAGGACATTATTTGGACCAAGGAGTCAGTAACTTATAGTGCACAGTGTAGTATCTTATAGTGCACATAGTGGATACTTCAGAAATGTCACCTGAATACTTTCTAATAGAGAATAAGAATACGTAGGTAATGTGAAAGCATTTTTTTTTATTTGACAGATAGAGATCACAAGTAGGTAGAGGCAGGCAGAGAGAGAGGAAAGGAGGCAGGCTCCCTGCTGAGCAGAGAGCCTGATGTGGTGCTTATCCCAAGACTCTGGGATCATGATCTGAGCTGAAGGCAGAGGTTAACCCACTGAGCTACACAGGTGCCCCTGTGCAATGCATTTGTAAAAGGATTTTCTTTGGTCTATGCTGCTTTTTTACAGTAATTAAAACATTCTGATAATGTTATAGTCCAATATTTTATTTGTATACACATGTATATATATATATATGTACACATGCATATGTATATATGTATATATATGTACATATGCACATATATATACATGTGTATACAAATGTATATATATGTATACAAATGCATATGTACATATGTATATATACATATATGCTGAAAATATATATATACACATATACAAATATATGTATATATATACATATGTATATACATGTGTATACATATAAAATATTGGACTATAAATATATTTTGTTCAACAATCCGTTGGAATATCTGATTAAAACTACATTTGGTTTTGAGTACCTTCTGTCAGAAAGAATGATGACACTGTAAATATGTTTAGGCTTTGTAAAGTAACACTGTTACTCAACCATATGTTTCTCTTTCTTTCTGTTCAATAAAGATCTAGCTGCCATGGCAACTGAGTTGTGTAGAATGTTACAGGGCAACATTTGTTGACAGTTTCCAGTCAGATTGCTGCCCAGACAGGATATTAGAAGAAAAGAGTGTATATTCTATTTCAGTAGTTTTAAAAAAATGCACCCCTTGGTCTAAGTTGAACATATTCCCTATCCAAGATGTCATGCCATAGCAATCCATGTATATTGATGGGGTGGTATTTAAAAATCAAATTTGCCTGTCTCTGAAAGGGTGAAGTCCTTGTCTAATGGATACAATATAATGTCCAAAGACTTATTTTTGGTGAAAAGCCTCAAGAAAGTGTCTTTTGTGGTTTTTGTTTGTTTTGCTTTGCTTTATTTTTTGTTTGTATTGACATATAATTAACATAAAATATTACACTAACTTCGTGTATACAATATATTGATTCAGAAATTCTATACATTACAATGTTTACCATAATTGTAGTCATCATCTGTCACCATATAACATTATCACATTATTGAATATATTCCCAATGCTATACTTTTTATCTACATGACTGATTTGTTTTATAAGTTTGTTCCTCTTAATTTCCTTTATTTATTTCATTCATCTCACCACCAACCTTCCTGCTAGCAACCACCTGTTAATTCTCTGTATTTTAGAGTCTGTTTTTCTTTATTTTTTTAATGTTTAGTTAGCCAACATAAAATAATCATTAGTTTTTGATGTAGTGTTTAATGATTCTTTAGTTGTGTGTAACACTCAGTGATCATCACAACACATTCTTCTTTAAATGTCCATTTATTTTTTTTATGTTTTTGTTTTTAGATTCCATATATAAATGAACTCATATTGTATTTTTCGTTCTCTGCCTGACTTTTTCATTTAACATAATGCCTTCTAGGTCCATCTTTGTTGCAAATGACAAGATCTCATTACTTTTTTATGCCTGAATAATATTCCTTTATATATATAATATTACATATACACACATAAGCATATATTTATATCTATATCTATATATATTATATGCATCTATGGATGGATACTTATAGCTTCCATATCTTAGCTATTATAAATAATTCTGCAATAAACATAGGGTTGAATATATCTTTTTGAATTAGTATTTTCATTTTCTTTGGGTAAATGTCCAATAGTGGAATTACTGGATTATAGGGTAATTCTATTTTTAATTTCCTGAGGAACATCCTTACTGTTTCCACAGTGGCTGCACCAACTTAAATCCCCACAAATAGTGCATGAGGGTTCCCATTCTCCACATCCATGCCAACATTTGTTATTTCCTATCTTTTTGATCCTAGGCATTCTGACAGGTGGAAAGTGATATCTACTTGTGGCTAGACTTGTATTTCCCTGATGATTAGCGATGTTGATCATCTTTTTGTGTTTCTGGTGGCCACTTGCATATATTCTTGGAAAAATGTCTATTCAGTTTCTCTGCCCACTTTAATCAGATTATTTGTGGTTTTGGTGTGTTGATTCTTATAGCATACCCAGAAATCAACTCGAACTGAATTAAAGATCTTAATGTGATACCTGAAACCATATAACCCTTAGAAGAAAACATGGACAGTAATCTGTTTGACATTGACCTTAACAACACTTTTCTAGATATAGCTCTAGATATGTATGCAAAGGAAACTGAAGGAAAAAAAAAAAAAAAACAAACAACTGGGACTACACCAAAATAAAAAGCTTCTGTAGAGCTAAGGAAATGATCAACAAAATTAAAATTCAGGGAAACAAACTAAGTTTTACAGAAGGGAGGGAGGTAGGGGAGTGAAGTACTCAAGTGATGGATATTGAGGACATGTGTTGTGATGAGCACTGGGTATTATATGTAACTAATGAATCATTGAACACTACATCAAAAATAATGTACTATATGTTGGCTAACTGAACATGATAAAAAAAAAACACAGATAAACAAAAATAAATAAAAGAAGAAAAAACTAAAAAGTCAACCTACTAAGTGGGAGAAGATATTTTCAAATGATATTTTGGATAAAGGTTAATATTCTAAATATATAAAGAAAGTATCTTTTGAATCTTCTCATTTAAACAAGCACCTTGTATAGAAGTAATAAGTAAAAGATAGAGTTGTAAAGACAGTTGTTTATAATCATGGTTCTTACCTTCTTCTTACATATACTTTCAAAATATGATTATAATGTAGGATAAGTTGAGAAATGTTCTTGTTTGATGTTTCTTGCCATTTATTTCTGAACGAAATTAAATGTATTGCTCCATGAAGAGAGAGAGAAAATTATAGGTTTATAAGAGCTTCCCTGGAAATTACATTCTTGTAGACCAGGGATGAACCAGATCACCTGTGTTGTGTTTAATGATACTTGCCTATGTATTTCAAAAATTGACCATCTAGCTAGAACTTATGTGCCCTCTAAAGCAAAGACAATGTAAAAGCTGAGAAGACAGTCCTTGATATATGCTGCTTTATCACATAAACAACCCTGCAGTTCAGGCTAAGAAAATGATATAGAGGGGTGCCTGGGTGGCTCAGTGGGTTAAAGCCTCTGCCTTCAGCTCGGATCATGATCCCAGGGTCCTGGGATCGAGCCCCAAATTGGGCTTCTTCTCTGCAGGGAGACTGTTTCCTTCTCCTTCTCTCTCTCTCTCTCTGCCTGCTTCTCTGCCTATTTATGATCTCTGTCAAATAAATAAATTAAAAAAAGACTATCCCTTCTATAGCTGACTGGCTCCCAGAAACACCCAGTAAGAATATCACAATAAAAAAAAAATTATCAGTCATTGACACAATGTTGGGTACAGGTCCACACATTCCTCCCTGAATGGTTATAGATAAATTTACACAACCTTTCCTCTAAATCTTACCAAATTTCTGTAGCTCAACCTTTCTTTGGTGATCTGTTTAAAAGATTACAAGAATAAACTCTAAAGCAAAATTTCTTAAAGTTAGCATTAAGGAGTCCTTGAACTTGGATTAAAAATTATATTTTATTTTTCACTATTCTCTCATCAAAGTTATCATCTCCTTAAATCATTAATGTTGGCAATAATCCAAAGTGTTATTATCAGAACTTTAACTTGGTCACCCATATAAATTCTAAATATTATATATCATTACATTTTTTTGTTAAATCACCAAAATTATTATGCTCATAATTACTTTGAAGTTGTGTTAATTATTAGACCTAATGTTAGATTAATAGCTTCTAATTAATTAATACTTCTAAGGTTAATAGTGAAGTGTATATATTGTCATAATACATGTTTGCTTTTAGAATATTTTTATAACTGCATTTCAGTGGAGTTGGTTTTCTTTGTAATCCTTTGTGTTTTATTTATACATTTTAAAACATTTTTTGTAAAGAGGTCTACCAGATTCACCAAACAGCCAAAGAAGTGAATGATGTAACAAGAGGTTAAGCATCACTGTGGCAGAGGAAGAGGAAGAAATCAATATTCTTTGTTTTTTCTGTTTTGCTTTGTTTTGTTTTACTTTAATCTTCAATTAAAATAAAATTTACTTAGTGTTTCTAAAACTTGTCTGAAGAAAAGAAACACTTAAAGCCCTTATTAAAAACACAAATTCCTGAGACCAACACTAGGTTTACTGAATCAGAGAGAGAGAAAGAGAGAGAGAGAGAGAGAGAGAGATGGTAATTTCTACTGTACCAAGCACAAATCTATGTTTTTATCTTTGGAAAAATTGGGGGAAAACTTCACTAAAGGAATCATGAAGGACTAAAAATGAAACTCAATGAGAAGTCTAACAACTCAGTGACTAGGATTTAAACTGGAATAATCAACATTTCTCTGCTAGTCAAGGAATTGCTGACAGATTTAGACAAGTGGATCTAAGTGTGATTTCCAGACCAACAGCAGTCACGTCACATGGGAACTTGTTAGACTTGAAAATTATTGAGACTCACTCCATGCTCCCTCTCTCATTACAGGATAACATGGAATGAATAGCCAAGGTCCAACTGACTAAGTGACATGTTCTGGTGGTGGTGCCTAACAATTTCTCTTTTAAAATGCCCATCAGGTCATCCTGACTCAGGTTCATATCTGAGAACCAAAGCAATTAATGGTGACTTTGTGCCACATTACAGGGTTTAATCTTTCTGGGGAGAAGAACATTAGCAAGATGACAAAACAGGTGATTCCTAACTTTTGTATCCCACACAGAAAGAGTAACTAAGAACTGTTCACAGACAGAACAGCTGCGAAGATCCCCAAACACAGGAGTAAAGATGACATACCCCTCCACCACCACAAAAATTGAGAAAAAAAGCACACTACAATGGTAATAAGAATGGTTGTACTTTGAGCAACTCACCTCTCCCTTATAACAGTAAATGCTGTACTTAGGGGTTCACATTGGGCCTAGTTTGTCCAATGCAAAAAGGAGGTTACAAGAGGGCATCTAGCATCCTCAAATTTCAGAGATACTTTCTGAGAGACCCACTTATATATCACATCACAGAGATCATTGGGAGAATCACCTAGAGATGGAGAGGGACAGTGGGGTTCACAGCAACAAGAATGTGGATCAGGGAAGAAAAATTACTGCTGGTGCAGCATCCAACTAGAGAGCTCAGCTAGCATCTCTGCTCATCTACAGAGCTCTGTTAGTGGTCCCATGTGCCTAGGGAGCTCATTCAGCAGTTCTGCCCCATTTGGGTCTTCCTGCTCATGGACCATCTCAGCTATGGAGCTCATTCTAAAACAGGGAAGCAAGATGCTGGCTTCTCCCAACTACTGAGCATAAACCCCATACTCCCCAAACCAGTAAGCCTTCCCAGAGATTTAGGGCAGCTACAGAGTGCATCACATGGCCTATGTGGCAGGGAAATAAGTCATTTGCCCCCTAAACTGCTGAGAAAGACTCAGCAAGAAGCCCAATGTAGGACTCAATCCCAGGACTCTGGGATCACGACCTGAGCTGAAGGCAGACGGTTAACTGACTGAGCCACCCAGGCTTCCCTTTTAGAGGTTTTTGATTACAGCTTCAATTCCTTGGTGGTTATGGGTTTGTTCAAGTTTTCTACTTCTTCCTGTTTCAGTTTTTGCCATTTATGTTTCCAGGGATGCATCCGTTTCTTCCAGATTCTCTAGTTTATTGGCATATAATTCTCGTAATATGTTCTTAAAATTGTATTTCCTTGGTGTCGATTGTGATCACTCCTCTTTAATTCATGATTTTATTAATTTGGGTCCTTTCTCTTTTCTTTTGGATAAGTCTGGTTACAGGTTTATTGATCTTATTAATTCTTTCAAAGAACTAGTTTCTAGTTTTATTGGTCTGTTCTACTATTCTGGTTTCTCTTTCATTGATTTCTGCTCTAATCTTTATTATTTCTCTTCTTCTGCTTGGTTTAGGCTTTATTTGCTGTTTTTTCCAGCTCACTTATATGTAAGGTTAGCTCATGTATTTGAGATTTTTCTAATTTTTTGAAAGAGGCACATATTCAAATGTACTTCCCTCTTAGGACAACTTACGCTATTTTAAACAGTTGTGCTTTCATTTTCATTAGTTTCCATGCATTTTTCTAATTCCTCTTTAATTTCCTAGTTGACCCATTCATTCTTTGTTAGGATGTTCTTTAACCTCCAAGTGTTTGCATTCCTTCCAAATTTCCTCTTGTGATTGAGTTAAAGTTTCAAAGCACTGTGGTCTGAAAACATACAGGGAGTAATCCCAATCATTTGGTATTGGTTGAGATCTGACCTGTGATCTATTCTGAAGAAAAGCCAATATGCACTAGAAAAGAATGGGTGTTCTGGTACTTTAGGATGGAATGCTCTGTATACATATGTAAAGTCCATCTGGTACAATGTGTCATTCAAAGCCCTTGTTTCTTTGTTAATCTTCTGCTTAGATGATCTGTCCATTGCTGTGAGTGGGGTGTAGAAGTCCCCTACTGTTATTATAATATTATTAATGTGTTTCTTTGATTTGGTTATTAACTGGTTGATATAAATGGCTGTTCCCCTGTTGGAGACATAAATATTCATAATTGTTATATCTTCTTGTTGGATAGACATTTTAAGTATGATTTAATGTTCCTCTTCATCTCTTATTATAGTCTTTGGTATAAAATCTATTTTGTCTGATATGAGGATTGGTATCCCAGCTTTCTTTTGGGGTCCATTAACATGATAAAATCTCCCCACCCCCTCACTTTCAGTCTGCAGGTGTCTTTAGGTTGAAAGTGAGTCTTGTAGACTCACTTAAAAAAAAATCTTGCTTTTTTATCTAATCAGATACTGTGTGACTTTTTATTAGAGCATTTAGCCCCATTTACATCCACAGTAACTATTGAAAGATATGAATTTGTGCCATTGTATTGGCTGTAAAATCCATGTTTCTAGAAATTATCTGCTTCTTTTTGGTCTATGTTACTCTTGGGCTCTCTCTTTGCTTACAGGATACCCCTGTATATTTCTTGCAGGTCTAGCTTCATGTATTTCAGTTTATTTGCCCTGAAAGCTCTTTATCTCTCTTTCCATTCTGAATGACAGTCTCGCTGGATAAAGTATTCTTGGCTGCATGTTCTTTTGTTGTTGTTGTTTATTTGTTTGTTTGTTTTTGTTTTGTTTTGTTTTGTTTTGTATTTCTCACTTAGGGCCCTGAATATATCATGACAACCCTTTCTGGCCTGCCAGGTTTCTGGATAGATCAGATGTCAGCTACATATTGTTTCTACCTCTTTAGATTAGGAACCTCTTGTCTCAAGCTGCTTTCAAGATTTTCTGTCTCTGAAATTTGCAAGCTTCACTATTACATGGTGGGGTATTGATCTATTTTTATTGATTTGTGAGGGGTCTTCACTATCATTTGGACATGAATGCTTGTTCCCTTCTCCAGGTTATGGAATTTCTCAGCTCTGATATGTTCAACTATACCTTCTGGCCCTATCTCTCTCTCCTCCCTCTCAGGGACTCCAATAGTTCTGATATTGTTTGGTTTTATGATATCACTGATTTCTCAAAGCCTCCCCTCCTGGTCTATTAGTTGTTTTTCTCTCTTTTACTCAGTTTCCTTCCTTGCCATCAACTTGTCTTCTATGCCACTTACTCTCTTTTCTGCCTTCATTACCCTATGCAAGAACATCCAAAGTAGACTGCATCTCAGAGCATTTTTAACTTCAACCTGATTAGATCTCATTTCTGCACTATAAGATTCTCTAGTGTCTTTTATGCATTTTCAAAGCCCAGCCAGTAACTTCGTATTTGTTTTTCTGAATTCCATCTCTCACATTTTACTGTCACAGAAAGTATTACCTCTGATTCTTTCTTTTGCTTTTAATTCTTCCTTCTAGTCTTTTTGACCAGAGAAGAATGGGTGAACAAGTAATGAAATTTTAAAAATAAATAAATAAATAACAATTACCCAACCAAAATACACACTAAACAAATCCAAAGAGGTCAGAAGCCAAAACAAACAAACAAAACAAAACAAAC
The DNA here is from genome assembly GCF_964662115.1 of Mustela nivalis. Lineage (NCBI taxonomy): Eukaryota > Metazoa > Chordata > Mammalia > Carnivora > Mustelidae > Mustela > Mustela nivalis. The sequence continues at coordinate 22,677,275 of NC_139040.1, forward strand.
AAACAAAAACACAAACAAAGAAAGAAAGAAACAAAGAGAGAGAAGGGGAGAACAGAGAATATAATCTCACAAAGTGGATGAACCAGGGGGATACACTTGTGTGTGTGTGTGTGTGTGTGTGTGTGTATGTGTATGTGTTTGGATACATTGAAAGGAAACAAAAAAATGAAGGATTTATAAAATGTAAACATAAAAAATGAAAGTTAAAAAAGACTTAAAAACAAAGACTTGATAAAAAAAGGAATTAGTTGAAAAGAGAATAAAGAAAAAAAAGAAATGGACAGTTTTAAACTGATAAATGAATCATGAGAAAAAAAACCCCTCAAATTCTACATATTATTTTCTCCTAGTGCTGTAGTTCTATAGTCTTGTGGGGTACACAAACTTGCTGTTCACTTGTTCTTTCAGTTGGTCTTCTGTGGGAAGTGCTGGCTACACTGTTTCTCAGGTGTCTTTGCCTGGGCAGATTTGCACTGCCCCTTGCCAAGGGACCAGGTTCAGTGTAAACTGGTCCTCTGTGGGGTTTTTCTTCCCTGAGGGCTTCCTGCACTATTTTAGAGGATCAAAATAAAAATAACTGTGACCTGATTTCCAGCCACAGAGCTGAAAGATCAAGGTACCCTCTCTTCAGTAAGCCCTTAGGGATAAATTTTCTTCACTTGCATTTTGTAACAAACTCTGCAGACTCCTGTGGTACACACCCACAACAATCCTTTTTTATATCTCAGGTTGAATCAATGGGTGTTCAAAATGATTTGATAGTTATCTAGCTAAATTCAAGGGACCAAATGGAACAAGGTCCCAATTCTTTTTTTTTTTTTTAAGATTTTATTTATTTATTTGACAGGCAGAGACTGCAAGTAGGCAGAGAGGCAGGCAGAGAGAGAGGAGGAAGCAGGCTCCCTGCCGAGCAGAGAGCCCGATGTGGGGCTCGATCCCAGGACCCTGGGATCATGACTTGAGCCGAAGGCAGAGGCTTTAAACCACTGAGCCACCCAGGCACCCCAAGGTCCCCAATTCTTCTGCCATCTTGCCCTCCCACTCTCAAATGTATGGGAATTAAGCAAACTCTTGATCAACCAATAGGTCAAAGAAGGCATAAAATGGGAAATTTTAAAAATCTTAAAACAAATGAAAGTTGAAACAGAACATAACAGAATGTATGGGATGCAACAATAACAGTTCTAGGAGGAAAGAGTATAGTGATAAATAAGTAAAAAAAAAAAAACATATAAATAACCCAACATTACACCACAAGTCACTAGACAAGGAAAAACATATTAAACCCAGTTAGTAGAAGAAAGGAAATAACAAAAGTCAAATCATTAACAGGTAGAAACCAGAATAATAATAGAACATATCAACAAAACTAAGGGTTGTTGTTTTTTTTAAAATAAATAAAATAAAATTTAGAAACTGTTATCTAGACTTGCCAGAAGAGGAAGAAAACTCATACATACGTGTGTGTGTGTGTGTGTGTGTGTGTGTGTACACACACACTGATACGACAGAAATGCTAAAGATTATGAAATTAATATAAATAATTATATACCAACATGTTGGGCAATTTCTGGAAACATTCAACCTACAAATGCTGAATTATGAAGAAATAGAAAATCTGTTTTTGAATTTGTATTAAGAAGTAGAAAATCTTGGGGCACCTGGGTGGCTCAGTGGGTTAGGCCACTGCCTTCGGCTCAGGTCATGATCTCAGGGACTTAGGATCGAGTCCCGCATCGGGCTCTCTGCTCAGCAGGGAGCCTGCTTCCCTTCCTCTCTCTCTGCCTGCCTCTCCATCTACTTGTGATTTCTATCAAATAAATAAATAAAATCTTTAAAAAAAAAAAGAAGTAGAAAATCTTAACAGACCAATGATAAATAAGGAAAATGAATTCATAATAAGAAACTTCCTTGCTGCTATAAACAAAGAAAACTGCAAAAAGAAAACAACAATAACAACAAAAAACTGCAGGAACAAATGTCTTTATGTAAGAGTTCTACCAAAAATTTAAAGAATGAACACCAATCCTTCTCAAACTCTTCCAAAAAACAAAGAAGAAAGAACACACCCAAAATCATTTTGTGTTGCCTGCATTACCTTGATACCAGAGACAGATAAGGACACTACAAGAAAAAAAAAAAAAAAACAATAAAAAAACCCACTATAGGCGAGTGGGGAGTCAAGATGGCGGAGAAGTAGCAGGCTGAGACTACTTCAGCTAGCCGGAGATCAGCTAGATAGCTTATCTAAAGATTGCAAAACCTAAAAATCCATCGGCAGATCGAAGAGAAGAAGAACAGCAATTCTGGAAACAGAAAAACAACCAATTTCTGAAAGGTAGGACCGGCGGAGAAGTGAATCCAAAGCGACGGGAATATAGACCCCGGGGGGAGGGGCCGGCTCCCGGCAAGCGGCGGAGCAACGGAGCACAAAATCAGGACTTTTAAAAGTCTGTTCCACTGAGGGACATCGCTCCAGAGGCTAAACCAGGGCAAAGCCCACGCGGGGTCAGCGTGGCCTCAGGTCCCGCAGGGTCACAGAAGGATCGGGGCTGTCTGAGTGTCGCAGAGCTTGCGGGTACTGGAACGGGAAAGCCGGCTACAGAGACAGAGCTAACAGTAAGATCACAGCTCGGGGTTACCTTGAAACGGTCGCAGGCTCGGTGAGCTCAGAGCGCCACCGGAGGTCAGGCAGATGGGAGTAACTGGGTGCTGTTCTCTGAGGGCGCACTGAGGAGTGGGGCCCTGGGCTCTCGGTTCCTCTGGGCTGGAGACCAGGAGGCCGCCATTTGTATTCCCGTCCTACGGAACTCTACGGAAAGCGCTCAGGGGACAAAAGCTCCTGAAAGCAAACCCAAGCAGATTACTCACCCAGGCCCTGATAAGGGCGGTGCAATTCCGCCTGGGGCAAAGACACTTGAGAATCACTACAACAGGCCCCTCCCCCAGAAGATCAACAAGAAATCCAGCCGAGACCAAGTGCACCTACCAAGGAGTGCGGTTTAAATACCAAGGAGAGCAGCAGAATTCCGGAGGAGGAGAAAGCAAAGCATGGAACTCATGGCTTTTTCCCTGTGATTTTTTATAGTATTGCAATTAATTTAAATTTTTTTCTTTTTCATTTTTTGTTTTTTTTTTTCTCGCATTCTGGTTAAATGTTTTTTTAACTTTTACCTTTTTTTTTAACATTTTTTAACTAGTTTATCTAATATATGTATTTTTTCTTTTTTATATTTTTCTTATTTGTTTTCTTTTTTTTAATCTTTTCTTTTTTTTTTCTTTTTTTTTCTTTCTTCCTTTTTGAACCTCTTTTTATTCCCTTTCTCCCCCCTCACAATTTGGGATCTCTTGTAATTTGGTTAAAGCATATTTTCCTGGGGTTGTTGCCACCCTTTTAGTATTTTACTTCCTCCTTCATATACTCTTATCTGGACAAAATGGCAAGACGGAAAAATTCAACACAAAAAAAAGAACAAGAGGCAGTACCGAAGGCTAGGGACCTAACCAATATACACATTGGTAATATGTAAGATCTAGAGTTCAGAATGACAATTCTCAAGGTTCTAGCCGGGCTCGATAAAGGCATGGAAGATATTAGAGAAAACCTCGCGAGAGATATAAAAGCCCTTTCTGGAGAAATAAAAGAACTAAAATCTAACCAAGTTGACATAAAAAAGCTATTAATGAGGTGCAATCAAAAATGGAGGCTCTCACTGCTAGGATAAATGAGGCAGAAGAAAGAATTAGCGATATAGAAGATCAAATGACAGAGAATAAAGAAGCTGAGCAAAAGAGGGACAAACAGCTACTGGACCACGAGGGGAGAATTCGAGAGATAAGTGACACCATAAGATGAAACAACATTAGAATAATTGGGATTCCAGAAGAAGAAGAAAGAGAGAGGGGAGGAGAAGGTATACTGGAGAGAATTATTGGGGAGAATTTCCCCAATATGGCAAAGGGAACGAGCATCAAAATTCAGGAGGTTCAGAGAACACCCCCCAAAATCAATAAGAATAGGCCCACACCCCGTCACCTAATAATAAAATTTATAAGTCTCAGTGACAAAGAGAAAATCCTGAAAGCGGCCCGGGAACAGAAGTCTGTAACATACAATGGTAAAAATATTAGATTGGCAGCTGACTTATCCACAGAGACCTGGCAGGCCAAAAAGAGCTGGCATGATATTTTCAGAGCACTAAGCGAGAAAAACATGCAGCCAAGAATACTATATCCAGCTAGGCTATCATTGAAAATAGAAGGAGAGATTAAATGCTTCCAGGACAAACAAAAACTGAAAGAATTTGCAAACACCAAACCAGCTCTACAGGAAATCGTGAAAGGGGTCCTCTAAGCAAAGAGAGAGCCTACAAGTGGTAGATCAGAAAGGAACAGAGACCATATACAGTAACAGTCACCTTACAGGCAATACAATGGCACTAAATTCATGTCTCTCAATAGTTACCCTGAATGTTAATGGGCTAAATGGCCCTGTCAAAAGACACAGGGTATCAGAATGGATAAAAAAAAAAAAACTATCTATATGTTGCCTCCAAGAAACTCATTTTAAGCCCGAAGACACCTCCAGATTTACAGTGAGGGGATGGAAAAGAATTTACCATGCTAATGGACATCAGAAGAAAGCAGAAGTGGCAATCCTTATATCAGATCAATTAGATTTTAAGCCAAAGACTATAATAAGAGATGAGGAATGACACTATATCATACTCAAAAGGTCTGTCCAACGAGAAGATTTAACAATTTTAAATATCTATGCCCCCAACGTGGGAGCAGCCAACTATATAAACCAACGAATAACAAAATCAAACACTTCAACAATAATACAATAATAGTAGGGGACTTTAACACTCCCCTCACTGAAATGGACAGATCATCCAAGCAAAAGATCAGCAAGGAAATAAAGGCCTTAAACCACACACTGGACCAGGTGGACATCACAGATATATTCAGAACATTTCATCCCAAAGCAACAGAATACACATTCTTCTCTAGTGCACACGGAACATTCTCCAGAATAGATCACATCCTCAGTCCTAAAGCAGTACTCAAACGGTATCAAAAGATTGGGATCATTGCCTAAATATTTTCAGACCACAATGCTCTAAAGCTAGAAATCAACCACAAAAGGAAGTTTGGAAAGAACCCAAATACATGGAGACTAAACAGCATCCTTCTAAAGAATGAATGGGTCAACCGGGAAATTAAAGAAGAATTGAAAAAAATCATGGAAACAAATGATAATGAAAATACAACGGTTCAAAATCTGTGGGACACAACAAAGGCAGTCCTGAGAGGAAAATATATAGTGATACAAGCCTTTCTCAAGAAACAAGAAAGGTCTCAGGTACACAACTTAACCCTACATGTAAAGGAGCTGGAGAAAGAACAAGAAAGAAACCCTAAACCCAGCAGGAGAAGAGAAATCATAAAGATCAGAGCAGAAATCAATGAAATAGAAACCAAAAAAAAAAAAAAAAACAATAGAACAAAACAACGAAACTAGGAGCTGGTTCTTTGAAAGAATTAATAAAATTGATAAACCCCTGGCCCGACTTATCAAAAAGAAAAGAGAAAGGACCCAAATAAAAAAAAATCATGAATGAAAGAGGAGAGAACACAACTAACACCAAAGAAATACAAACTATTATAAGAACATACTATGAGCAACTCTACGCCAATAAATTTGGCAATCTGGAAGAAATGGATGCATTCCTAGAAACATATAAACTACCACAACTGAACTAGGAAGAAATAGCATGCCTGAACAGACCCATAACCAGTAAGGAGTTTGAAGCAGGCTTTAAAAATCTCCAAACAAACAAAAGCCCAGGGCCAGACGGCTTCCCGGGGGAATTCTACCAAACATTTAAAGAAGAACTAATTCCTATTCTCCTGAAACTGTTCCAAAAAATACAAATGGAAGGAAAATTTCCAAACTCATTTTATGAGGCAAGCATCACCTTGATCCCAAAACCAGACAAGGATCCCATCAAAAAAGAGAGCTATAGACCAATATCATTGATGAACACAGATGCGAAAATACTCAACCAAATACTAGCCAATAGGATTCAACAGTACATTAAAAGGATTATTCACCACGACCGAAGTGGGATTTATTCCAGGGCTGCAAGGTTGGTTCAACATCCGCAAATCAGTCAATGTGATACAACACATCAATAAAAGAAAGAACAAGAACCATATGATACTCTCAATAGATGCTGAAAAAGCATTTGACAAAGTACAGCATCCCTTCCTGATGAAAACTCTTCAAAGTGTAGGGATAGAGGGCACATACCTCAATATCATCAAAGCCATCTATGAAAAACCCACCGCAAATATCATTCTCAATGGAGAAAAACTGAAAGCTTTTCCGCTAAGGTCAGGAACACGGTAGGGATTTCCATTATCACCACTGCTATTCAACATAGTACTAGAGGTCCTAGTCTCAGCAATCAGACAACAGAAGGAAATTAAAGGCATCCAAATCGGCAAAGAAGAAGTCAAATTATCACTCTTCATAGATGATATGATACTATATGTGGAAAACCCAAAAGACTCCACTCCAAACCGTCTAGAACTTGTACAGGAATTCATTAAAGTGTCAGGATATAAAATCAATGCACAGAAATCAGTTGCATTTCTCTACACCAACAGCAAGACAGAAGAAAGAGAAATTAAGGAGTCAATCCCATTTACAATTGCACCCAAAACCATAAGATACCTAGGAATAAACCTAACCAAAGAGGCACAGAATCTATACTCAGAAAACGATAAAGTACTCATGAAAGAAATTGAGGAAGACACAAAGAAATGGAAAAATGTTCCACGCTCCTGGATTGGAAGAATAAACATTGTGAAAATGTCTATGCTACCTAAAGCAATCTACACATTTAATGCAATTCCTATCAAAGTACCATCCATCTTTTTCAAAGAAATGGAACAAATAATTCTAAAATTTATATGGAACCAGAAAAGACCTCGAATAGCCAAAGGGATATTGAAAAAGAAAGCCAACGTTGGTGGCATCACAATTCCGGACTTCAAGCTCTATTACAAAGCTGTCATCATCAAGACAGCATGATACTGGCACAAAAACAGACACATAGATCAATGGAACAGAATAGAGAGCCCAGAAATAGACCCTCAAATCTATGGTCAACTCATCTTCGACAAAGCAGGAAAGAATGTCCAATGGAAAAAAGACAGCCTCTTCAATAAATGGTGCTGGGAAAATTGGACAGCCACATGCAGAAAAATAAAATTGGACCATTTCCTTACACCACACCAAAAATAGACTCAAAATGGATTAAGGACCTCAATGTGAGAAAGGAATCCATCAAAATCCTTGAGGAGAACACAGGCAGCAACCTCTTCGACCTCAGCCACAGCAACATCTTCCTAGGTACAATGCCAAAGGCAAGGGAAGCAAGGGCAAAAATGAACTATTGGGATTTCATCAAGATCAAAAGCTTTTGCACAGCAAAGGAAACAGTTAACAAAATCAAAACACAACTGACAGAATGGGAGAAGATATTTACAAACGACATATCAGGTAAAGGACTAGTGTCCAGAATCTATAAACTTAGCAATAAAGAACTTAGCTATAAAGAACTTAGCAAACTCAACACCCAAAGAACAAATAATACAATCAAGAAAGGGGCAGAGGACATGAACAGACATTTCTGCAAAGAAGACATCCAGATGGCCAACAGACACATGAAAAAGTGCTCCATATCACTCGGCATCAGGGAAATACAAATCAAATCCACAATGAGATATCACCTCACACCAGTCAGAATGGCTAAAATCAACAAGTCAGGAAATGACAGATGCTGGCGAGGATGCAGAGAAAGGGGAACCGTCCTACACTGTTGGTGGGAATGCAAGCTGGTGCAGCCACTCTGGAAAACAGCATGGAGGTTCCTCAAAATGTTGAAAATAGAACTGCCCTATGACCCAGCAATTGCACTATTGGGTATTTACCCTAAAGATACAAACGTAGTGATCCAAAGGGGCACGTGCACCCGAATGTTTATAGCAGCAATGTCCACAATAGCCAAACTATGGAAAGAACCTAGATGTCCATCAACAGATGAATGGATCAAGAAGATGTGGTATATATATACACAATGGAATACTATGCAGCCATCAAAAGAAATGAAATCTTGCCATTTGCGACAACATGGATGGAACTAGAGGGTATCATGCTTAGCGAAATAAGTCAAGCAGAGAAAGACAACTATCATATGATCTCCCTGATATGAGGAAGTGGTGATGCAACATGGGGGCTTAAGTGGGTAGGAGAAGTATAAATGAAACAAGATGGGATTGGGAGGGAGACAAACTATAAGTGACTCTTAATCTCACAAAACAAACTGAGGTTTGCTGGGGGGAGGGGGTTTGGTAGAAGGGGTTTGGATTATGGACATTGGGGAGGGTATGTGCTTTGGTGAGTGCTGTGAAGTGTGTAAACCTGGTGATTCACAGACCTGTACCCCTGGGGATAAAAATATATGTTTTATAAAAAATTAAAAATTAAAAAAAAAACCACTATATGTTTACATCCCTGAAGAATATAGATGCAAAAGCCTTAATAACACACTAGCAAACTGAATTCAACAGTACACTGAAAGGATTGTTTATCATTTGGATTTATTCCTGAGGTGCAAGTGTATGTTTAGTGTATGTTTAGCCAAACATACACTAATTAATAAATGTGATACCCTACAGTAACCAAAAGAAAGGTACCAATCTGATAATCATCACATAGATGCAGACAAGACATTGCACAAAATACATCATTTTATGATTAAAATCCAAAGCCAACTGATTATAGAAGCAACACATCTCAACACAGTAAAGGCCATAGATGACAAGGCTATAGTCAATGTCATATTCAAGAATAAAAAAATTGAAAACTTTTCCTTTAAGATCAGCAACAAGATTAGAGTGCTCCCTCTCACTATTCCTATTCAATAGTATCGGAGTTCCTAACTAGAACAATTAGGCAAGAAAATTAAAAGACATCCACATAGGAAAGGAAGAGGTAAAAATGTCTGTTTGTGGATGACGTAATCTTTTTTCATATTATTATTATTAATGTATAATATATTATTTGCTTCAGGGATACAGGTCTGTGAATCATTAGTCTTATACAATTCACAGCATTCACTATAGCACATACAATCCCCAATGTCCATCACCCAACCACTCTATCCCTCCCCCCACCCCCCAGTAACCCTCAGGTTATTTCCTGAGATTAAGAGTCTCTTATGGTTTGTCTCCCTCTTTGGTCCCATCTTGTTTTATTTTTTCCCCTCCACTCCCCCCACCCCCCCACTTCTCAAATTCCTCATAACAGAGAGATCATATGATAATTGCTTTGCTCTGATTGACTTATTTTGCTTAGCATAATACCCTCTAGTTCCATCCACATCATTGCAAATGGCAAGATTTGGGGGATTTTTTATGGCTTCATAGTATCCCATTGTATATAAATACCTTATCTTCTTTATCCATTTCTGTTGATGGACATCTAGATTCTTTCCATAGTTTGGCTATTGTGGACATTGCTGCTATAAACATTTGGGTGCATGAGCCCCTTTGGATCACTATATTTGTATCTTTAAGGAAAATACCCAGTAGTGTGTTTGCTGGGTCATAAGGTAGCTCTATTTTCAACATTTTGAGGAACCTCCATACTGTTTTCCAGAGTGGATGCACCAATTTGCATTCCCACCAACAGTATTAAAGGGTTCTCCTTTCTCCACATCCTCGCAAACACCTGTCATTTCCTCTGTGGTTAAATTTTAGCCATTCTGACTGGTGTGAGGTGGCATCTCCCTGTAGTTTTGATTTGCATTTCCCTGATGCTGAGTGATGTTGAGCACTTTTTCATGCATCTGTTGGCCATTTGGATGTCTTCTTTGCAGAAATATCTGTTTAATGACATGATCTTACATATAAAAAAAAATCCCAACGTCTCCACCAAGAACTCTCAGAACTAATGAAGGAATTTAGTAAAATTTCAGGATACAATGTCAACATACAAAATAAGTTGCATTTCTATATACTACCACTGACTTATCTGAAAAAGAAATAGAACAATCTTGTTTATAATAGCAATAACAATAAAAACCTTAGAAACAAATTTAACTAAGAAATTGAAAGACTCATACACTGAAAACTATAAGACATTTATAAAAGAACTTGAAGTAGATACAAAATAAATTGGAAGATCTCATGTTCATGAATCAGAAGAGTTAATATTTTAAAAAATGTATATACTACCAAAGTTATCTAAAGATTCAATGCAACCCCTATCAAAATTCCAATGTCATTTTCCACAAACATAGAAAAAAGAATTATAAGATTCATACAGAGCCCTAAAAGAACATCAGTGATCAAGGCACTTCTGACAAAGAAGAACAAAGGCAGAAACATCACAATTTCTGATTTCAAACTATATTACGAAACTGTAAAAATCAAAAGAGTATGATGTTAGTGTTAAATAGACACAGAAATCAATGGAACACAATCAAGAGCCCAAATAGAAACATAAGCATATACTGTTAATATTTAACCACGATAATAGTAATAGTTAATATTTAAATATTAACATTTAATTAGTGATTAAATTAATTAACTATTAATTAAGACTACTAACATTTAAATATTAATATTTAACTATTAACTATTAATATGGGTTAATAGTTAACACATGAGCCAGGAATACTCAATGGGGAAAGTATAATCTTTTCAATTACTGATATTGTGAAAACTGGATATTCACATCTAAAATAATGAAATTGTTCCCTTATGTTCCACCACTCAAAAAAATTAAATCAAAATGGATTTGAGACCAATAAGATCTAAACCTGTAATATTCCTAGAAGAAAACATAATGAAACAGCCTTCTTGAAACTGAAAGCTTCCATACAGCAAAAGAAATAAACAACAAAATGAAAAGCCAATCAATGGAATGGAAGAAAACATTTTCATTCTGTGTGTCTGTTAAGGATTAATTAAAGAAAGCAGGCAAATTACCTGAATAGACATTTTCCCAAAGAAGATATACAAATTGAATGAAAAGGTCTTCAAGTCTTTAATCACCATGGAAATGCAAATGAAAGCTACAAATATAAAGATTACTTGCTCCAGTGCTGTGAAAAATCCTGTTGATATTTTGATAGGAGTTGCATTGGATTTGTAGATTGCTTTGGGTAGTATGGGCAAAATACAATATCTGTTCATGATAAAAATGCTTAACAGAGTGAAGTTAGAGGAATATACTTCAACATAATACAGGTCTTATATGAAAACTCAGACTTTAAGATGTACTATAAAGCTCTAACACTCAATACAATATGGTACAGACCAAAAATAGACACACAGGTTAATAGAATAAGATGGAGAACCCAGAAATACACCCATACCTATATGGCCAATTAATGTATGACAAATGAGGCAAGATTATGCAATGGGAGAAGATAGTCTCTTTAATAAATGATATAGGGAAAATGGGGCAGCTACATTCAAAAGAATGAAACTGACCAGTTTCTTCTGTCATACCCAAAAAGAAACTCAAATTGTATTAAACATCTCAATATGAGATCTGAAAGCATTAAAACTCCTAAAGGAAAATATAGTCAATAATCTGCTGGACATCAGCCCTAGCAATATATTTAGAAATATGTCCCTTAAGGCAAGAGACACAAAAGCAAAAATAAACTATTGGGACTACACCAAAATAAACAGCTTTTGCACAGTGAAATAAACCATGAACAAAATGAAAAGACAACCTACTAAATAGAAGATATTTGCCAATACCATAACCAATAAGGGGTTAATGCCCCAAATATAAAAGGATAAACATAAAACTCAACACCATAAAAAAAAAAAGAATTAAAAATGGGTAGAGGACCTGAATAAACATTTATTCCAAAGAAGATATATAGATGGTCAAGAGACATGAAAAGATGTTCAACATCACAATCACCAGGAAAATGTAAATCAAAACTGCAATGAAGGAGGAGGGGTAAGATGGCAGAGAAGTAGGAGACCTTGTTTCAACCGGTCCTCTAAAGTGAGCTAAATATCTATCAGAACACTCTGAACATCCATGAAATCAGCATGATGTAAGATTATACACTTTGGATCTCTACAGAGGCAGAAGATATCAGTGGAGAGGTAAAGCAGCATGGGAATGCCCAGACTGATATTAAAGAATAAACAGAAGGGAGAATAAACCAGAAGTGACCCATTGGAAAGTAATATGCCAATACCAAAGTGCCTGTGACTGGGGATCAGCATTAACTTGCAGTCTGGTTAAAAACACTCAAAAAGAGCAAAATATTTTAAGGGGAAATTGGTGCAATCAGGTGGTCACAGGCACTGGCCTAAGCCCTAAGTCCCAGGACAGTTACAGCCAGCGACAACCATGCCAGAGAGAGTCCAGGGGGGCGCCTCCAGCCTGTGGTCCCTGAGCCTGCAGCTTCCCGCTGCTTGTACCACTGCTCAGGCTGGGCACATTCCCATCTGTGCCTGAAAGAGCCTGATATGGGTGCCAGCAGGTCTCTGGGACTGCAAACTTCCATGACTGGCCACAGGGTGTGAGTGCACCCAGCCTGTGCCTGAGAGAACCTGGCACCATCTCTGGTTGGGGTTCTACGGCCTGCAGCCTGCATTGCCACAGGGTCTGAGCACACCTACCATAGATCTGGACTCCAGACAGCAGTCCCCAGAAAGGCAGCCAACAGAAGTGGGTTCCCTGGACCAATATCACCAGTGGTTTCAGAGGCACAGGGGTGCAGAGACAAGTAGGGGCCTCAGGTGACCACTGCGACAGTGTTTGGGGGTATACACAGCTTGTAGGAGTTTGTGCTGTTCAGTGGAGTTTGCAGAGGGGAGTCTGTATGTTCTGTACCACCCAGAGGCTTCTCTCTGGGGCAGAGGTCTGGGTGCAGACAGAATCTTTCTTTGCTCAGACCCTCTGAAAAGCCCCAAAAAGCTGCCAAAGGACAAAAACATCCAAAGAAGAAAAGCCCGAAAAACTGGTTTCCACAGAACCTGCCCTTTGATAGGGGGCAGGGTAGCTCAACCCAAACAAGACTGAGTGGAAAACAATGCAGCAGGCTCATCCCCCTCAAAACAAGCCAAAAGAATAAGAGGACAACCACCACAGGGTCCTCACAAAACTAAAACCCCAGCATCAGGGGAAAACAATATATTAAGCTCATGATATTGCCCCTAAACCTGTATATTTCATAGACACAATCAATCTTTCTTTCTTTCTTTCTTTCTTTCTTTCTTTCTTTCTTTCTTTCTCTCATTCTTTTTTAAATTCATTCTCACTATTCTTGTTCTTTTAATTTTTTTAACCTACTCACAATTGCAACTAGAGGTTTAATAAAACATATTTGATAATAACTTTTTAACTTGAACTTTTTTCATACGTATACCTGTGTTTCACTTTATTATTCCTTTCTTTTTTTTAATATACATATAGAAATAAGCGTCAATGTAATCTTTTTCCCTATTCAATACTACTCCTATATGTAAACCAGTTTTAATTTTCCTATATAACTGGAAAGCTGAGACCTTTAACAAAGATAACAAGTTATACCCAGGAAGAACCAAAATAATCTTCTTCACCCACATCCAGGATGTAGAACACCAGGATGTGATCACCAAGACAGTGTGGTACTGGCACAGAAACAGACACATAGACCAGTGGAACAGAGTATAGAGTCCATATATGAACTCACAACTCTATGGTCAACTAATCGTCAACAAAGCAGGAAAAAAAAATCCAGTGGAAAAAAGACATCTCTTCAGTAAATGGTGCTGGGAAATTTGGACAGCAATGTATAGAAGAAGGAATCTTGATCATTCGCTTACACCATCCACAAATACAAACTTGAAATGGATAAAAGATTTCAACGTGAGGCAAGTATCTATCAGAATCCTAGAGGAAAATATAGGCAGTAACTCTTTGACATAGGCCACAGCAACTTCCTTCAAGACACGTCTCCAAAGACAAAGGAAACAAAAGTGAAAAAAAAAAAAAACTTTTGGGACTTCATCAAGATCAAAAGCTTCTGCACAGCAAAGGAAACAGTCAATAAAACAAAGAAGCAACCCATGGAATGGGAGAGGATATTCGCAAATGACACTACAGACAAAGGGCTGGTATCCAAGATCTATAAAGAACTTCTGAAACTCAGCACTCAAAAAACAGATAACCATTTAAAAAAATGGGCAGAAGACATGAACAGACATTTCTGGAAAGAATACATAGAAATGGCTAACAGACACATGAAAAAATGTTCATCATCACTAGCCATTAGTGAGACTCAAATCAAAACCACGTTGAGATACCACCTTATTCCAGTTAGAATGGCCAAAATCAACAAGACAGTAAACAACATGTGTTGGAGAGGATGTGGATAAAGGGGAACCCTCTTACACTGTTGGTGGGCATGCAAGTTGGTGCAGCCACTTTGGAAAACAGTGTGGAGATTCCTTAAAAATTTAAAAAATAGAGTTTCCCTATGACCCTGCAATTGCACCACTGGGTATTTACCCCAAAGATACAGATGCAGTGAAGCAAATGGCCCTCTGTACCCCAATGTTCATAGCAGCAATGACAATAGTCACCAAATTGTGAGAAGAGCCAAGATGCTCTTCAACAGGCAAATGGATAAAGAAGATATCATCCATATATATAATGGATATTATGCCACCATCAAAAAGAATGAATACCTGACTTTGTATCAACATGGACAGGACTGGAGGAGATTATGCTGAGTAAAATAAGTCAAGCAGGGAGTTAATTATCTTATGGTTTCACTTACTTATGGAGCTAAAAAATACCATGGAGGAAATTAGGAGAAGGAAAGGAAAAGTGAATTGGGGGAATTTGGAGGTGGAGATGAAGCATGAGAAACTGTGGACTCTGAGAAACAAACTTAGGGTTTTGAAGGGGAGGAGGAGAGGTGGTTATTTGAGCCTGATGGTGAGTATTAAGGAGGACATGTATTGCATGGAGCACTGAGTGTAGTGCTTAAACAATGAATCTTGGAATACTGAAAAATAAAATAAATTTGTTAAAAAAGTATGAATAATTCAATTTACAGATCCACCAAAAAGAACAAAATACTTAGGAATAAACTTAAAGATGTGAATGTTCTGTACTCTGAGAATTATAAAAAAAAACATTGATGAAATAAATCAGAGAGAACTCAGAGAAATGGAAAGATATTTCATTCTCATAGATTGAAATACCATTCACTGTAATCTACATATCTGAAGTGATCTCTATCAAAATACTAACCTCATTTTTTTGATAGAATTAAAAATACAATCCTAAAATGTTTATGGAGTCACAAAAGACCCTGAATAGCCAAAGCAGCCTTGAAAAAGAACAAAACTAGATGTATCACAAAAACAGAAATGGGTGGGGGAAGAGTAAAATAAGTGATGGGGTTCAAAGACTACACATATCATTATGAGCACTGAGTAATGTACACAACCGCTTAATCACTGTGTGGCAAGCCTGAAATTAATATAACACTGCATGCTAGTTACCCTGGAATAAAGAAATAAAAATAATTTTAAAAAATAAAAAATGAAAATTATTAAATGTATCACAATCCCAGTTTTTAAGATATAGTTCAAAACTTTAGTTATTAAAGCAGTGTAGGTGCTGGCCTATATATCATGGAAAAAATATATTATATATTGTCTAGACATATATATCAAAGGAACAGAACACAGAGTCCAAGAATAAACCCATACTTTTATGGTCACTTAAACTACAAAAAAGAAGACAAGAATATACAATGGGAAAAAGATAGTTTCTTCAACAAATGGTGATACAAAAACAGGACAGCTACATGCAAAAGAATGAAACTGCACCACTTTGTTGCACCCTACTCAGAAAGAATCACAAAATGTATCAAAGACCTAAATATGAGACCTGAAGCCATGAAATTCCTAGAAGAGAATATAGGCAGTAATCTCTTAGATATCAGGTGTAGAAATGTTTTTCTAGATGTGTCTCCTTTGGAAAGGGAAACAAAAATAACACTAAACTGTTAGGACTACACCAAAATAAAATGCTTTTGTACAGTGAAGGAAACCATCAACAAAATTAAAAGATAACCTAATGAATTGAAGAAGATATTTGCAAATGATATATTGGCTAAGGGGTTAATACCCAAAGTATATAAAGAACTTATACAAGTCAATAACAAAAACAAACAAACAATAACAGAAACAAAACAAAACAAAACAAAAAACACAAAACACAAAAATCAAGAAAACAAAAAAAATGCAAAAACAAAAACAAATAATCCAAGGTAAAAATGAGCAGAGAACCTGAATTTTTCCAAAGTAGACATCCAGATGGCCAACGAACACATGAAAAAATGGTCAACATCACTAATCATCAGGGTCATGCAATCAAAACCACAATGGCATATCATCCACCTCTCCAAATGGCTAAAATCAGAAAGACAAAAAATAACAAGTTTTGGCTAGTATATGGAGAAAAAAGAACCACTGTGAAAGACACTGTGAAACTACTGTGAAAGACAGTATGGAGGTTCTTCAAAAAATTGAAAGAATTATGATACGATCCAGTAATTACTGGGTATTTACCCAAATAAAACAAAACACTAAGTTGAGCATATATGTTGATTGCAGCATTACTTACAGTAGTCAAGACATGGGAGCAACCTAACTGTCCATTGATAGATGAGTGGATAAAGAAGTTGTGGGGTGTGTGTGTGTGTGTGTGTGTGTGTGTGTGTGTTGTGTGTGTGTGTATATGTATATATATACATATATATGTATATATATATACATGAAATGACACAGTCATCAAAACAATGAAATCTTGCCATTTACAACAACATGGATAGATCTAGAGGATATGATGCTAAGTGAAATAAGTCAGTCAGAGAAAGATAAATACCATATCATTTCTCTTATATGTGGAATTTAAGAAACAAAACAAAATAACTAAATAAAAAAGACACACAAAAAAACCCAGACTCAAGGGACGCCTGGGTGGCTCAGTTGGTTGAGCAGCTGCCTTCGGCTCAGGTCATGATCCCGGCATCCTGGGATCGAGTCCCACATCAGGCTCCTTGCTCAGCGGGGAGCCTGCTTCTGCCTCTGCCTGCCATTCTGTCTGCCTGTGCTCGCTCTCTCCCCCTCTCTCCCTCTGATAAATAAATAAAATCTTAAAAAAAAAAAACCCAGACTCAAATATAGAGAACAAACTAGCAGTTGCCAATGAATAGATGGGTGGAAGGATGAGTGAAATAAGTGGAAGGGATTAAGCATATACTTATCATGATGACACTAAGTGATGTATAAAATTGCTGAATCATTAAATTGCACACACCTGAAAGAAATAAAACAGTGTATGTTAAATACAGTTGATTAATTTGTTTTAGAAAAACATAATAAAATTGTTTAAAAAATACTTGGAGACCATTGGTCTGGGGCAATGTGTAAGTTTTGGGCTGCTTGCAGTTCATATTGGTGTATGGATTATAAGCGGTAAATATAACTTCAGTCTATTAAATGTAAATAATCAATGAATTTTGTGGTTTATAAGTTTTCATAGAAACTGTGTCTGTACTCATTTCCCATTAGAAAATTTTATTGAATTTTTATAGAAATAGCTTTATATACCAATTTAAAGTTGAGAGGGAGTTAATTTACAAAAATATTATGTAAATTATTTAATTTATTTTGTTTCCTGTGGAAAAAAGAGCAATTATCATTTTAGCACTGGAAAAAAAAGATGGAGGCTTTCTAATTCAACACCCTCATTTTATGAATGAGAAATCTATCTGGGAATAAGTCTTGTCCAAGTTCAAATATTAACTAGGAATTAAGACTTGAGCTAGGGTTTTGGTACATTCATTTCAGTGTTTCTTCCTCATAATACTATGGGCCTCAATTTACTCTATCTGTAATAAGAACAATAATTGTGCCTACTTATGGGATTATTTTGAATATTTTTTTAAGATTTATTTAATTTATTTATTTGACAGAGATCACAAGTCGGTGAGAGGCAGGCAGAGAGAGAGGATGAAGCAGGCTCCCCGCAGAGCAGAGAGCCCTATGCGGGCCTTGATCCCAGGACCATGGGATCATGACCTGAGCTGAAGGCAGTGGCTTAATCCACTGAGCCACCCAGGCTCCCCTATTTTGAAGATTAAATGTAATAACAATAACATTGCACTTAGTGTAGTTCCTTTAATATAATAAAAGGAAAAACATAGCTTTACTAGGCTTCAGCAAGGTCACTGAGTCAATTTTCTGCATAATCACATTGATCAAAATTATGTTCTAGTTAAGTCTTAGAATCCCAGAATTTTGATTCCCAGCCAAATAAAATGTCATGCTGTGGACCTATAAGAACACCGAAGGCCAATGCATGCTTCAAAATTCATCCCAGACATCAAACTTTCTTTTTCCTTTCTCTCTTTTTTTCTTTTTCTTTCTTTCTTTCTTTCTTTCTTTCTTTCTTTCTTTCTTTCTTTCTTTCTTTCTTTCTTTCTTTCTTTCTTCTTTCTTTCTTTCTTTCTTTCTTTCTTTCTTTCTTTCTCTTTCTTTCTCTTTCTTTCTTCCTTCCTTTCTTTATTTCTTTCTTTTTTTTTCCTTTTGCAATCAAACATTACCAATGGCATAGGGAAGAACAATATGTAATTATCCTACTCAGAAAGATTAAAAGCTCGATAGAATGACAAAGTTTGTGATTAAAAACGTGGTAGAGATGAAACGTGAGAGACTATGGACTCTGAAAAACAATCTGAGGGTTTTGAAGGGGTGGGGAGTGGGAAGTTGGGTGACGCTGGTGGTGGGTATTATGGAAGCCATATATTGCATGGAACACTGGGTGTGGTGCATAAACAATGAATTCTGGTACACTGAAAAAAATTTAAAAATAAAAAAAAATAATTTAAAAGGGGAAAAGATGGTGGATTTATCTTTGAATCATAGGAGTAGAAGCAAGAGAGAGGAAACTCTGCCAGTAAGATCTTAGTTTAACTACAGAAATTAAGACTATAAATTTAACATTCTGGCATGCTTGTTTCCCATTCTAATTTCTCTTCTAGGAATATTAATAATCATCTCTGAGCATTTGAGCCCCAATGATCTTTTCTTTCTGTCTTTGAATCACTAAAACCTAGCACAATGTTCACACAGAGTAGGGGTTTAATGAATGATGGATGAATACATAGTAATAATACTAATACTAATACCAATACTAACACTAATAAATATTAACATTAATACTAATGTTGGCTAAGTCAAATCATGTCATATTCATAATAATAAAAAAACATTTTTATATCAATAAGCCATATCTATCAAGCTAGTTTATTGTCATTAATTATTTAGTAAGGTCATAAAGTCACCTGCTAGACCCCAAGACCTGGCTTTGTACTGCCTGTCAGCTTGTACTCACTAACTTTTGTCCTATATTTTTCCAAAAGCTCTTCTTTCAAGCTTTCCTGTTGACTCAGGCAAGTGAAACCTGAAACCACCTTCCAGATGATGGCAACTATCCTGACAAAATCTGCTGCCTGCACAGACCACCCGGACAGTTTGACCTAAACTTGATTTGCACATTTGCAGATGGACCATGAAGTGCCCTCTGGAATGACCTAGAATAAACTTTACTTCATTTTAATACTAACATATCTGCCCAGGGAGGAGTCTCATGTACATAACATACAATGTATGTGTAGGCATGCTTCTTTAAAATGCATGCACTACCATATGCCCATTCTACATATGATGACAAGGATTCTCTATCTAAATATTCATCCAATCCCTAAAGCAAAAGAATCTATTCACCCTTTCTCAGGAACTCACAGTTTTAGAAGCTATTCTAAGGTCATCTCCTTATTTGTTGTAAATAAAAACTTTCTTTGTGTGATGACTCAAACTGGTACAGTTTCTGGCTCACCAAGGGATGAATTCACCTTGGTTTGGTTACAATAATTCATGCTAAATACTATGCTATATACTTTGTATATATTCTCCTTAATCACCATAAGACCTTATAGGATCTTGCACATGAGAAAATGATATAGTTGTTTCATCCCAAAGTTCAAGTCTCTTAAAATAATATGTGCTTTTTTTACACTTTCTCCCTCACTCTTTCCTCATTCCTCCCACCATATATTGAGCATCCAGTAGGTATTACACATAATGTTGAACATAGTCTCTTTATTCGACATTATTTATTTCCTTTATAGTTGTATATTACTTTAGGATTTTGAGTTTCACATGCAAGATCTCATTTGATTCAATATCCTACTCCATTAAAAAAAAAAAGAAAAGAAACAATTGACTCTCAGAAAAGTTAAATGACAAGACCAAGATTATACATGTCTTAAGTGGGGTGCTGGAACGTAAAACATGACATTGAGCTTTTAATCCAGGGAGCTTTCCCCAAGTATAACAAATGACTTTAAAGTAGGAGGAAGAGCTCAGGTTTGGGGTTCATACAAACATTAGCCCTAATCTTGACTTCTTTACTTAAAATCTGTGTGATACTGAACAAGTTTCTTGACCTCTCTGAGATTCAGTTTTCTTGTTATAGTAGTTATGGTGGGAATTACAGTGCTGGTGACTTCAGATAATTTAAAAGAGTACTAAGTAAAATTCATATAAAGAGCATATAGGTATTCAATAAATCCCTCATTTTTATTATCATGGTCACTGTGTGGGCTGAAGATAGCAAATGTAAAGTGTTGAATGCAGTGCTTAGAAGCTAAGTGAAATGAAAATAAGTAGACATCAGGTATTACTAAAAATATGATAGTCTTCTCATGTTTAAAAAAATCTAAATCTGAAGAAAATCAAGTAGCATACAGTGAATCTTTGAATAACATAAGGTTTAACTGTGAGGGTCCACTTACATGTGGATTTTTTTATAGCACCAGTACTGTAAATGCATTTCTTCTTCTTTGTGATTTTTTAACATTTTCTTTTCCTTACTTTACTTTATTGTAAAAATACAAAATACAATACATGTAACAAAGAAAATATGTTACCTGTAAAGCTTCTGGTCAACAGTAGGCTATGAATAGTTAAGTTTTTCAGGAGTAAAAATGTATACATGGATTTTAAATTGTGTGAGGGTGTTGACACCCCAAATTCCACATTATTTAAGGGTCAACCACACTTCTTTATTATACATACTAGAAAATGTATAAAGCTTATTATCCTTACTAGTGGGAACAGAAAAATCAGTTCACTTACACAGGTTCAGATATTACTCCATAGTTATTCAGGAAAACTAAGAAGTATTGTGATTTTTTTTTTCCTAGCTCTTGATGTATGAAAGATAAATGTCACTTACTTTAATGGATATTTGTACCTTGAAAAAGCAAAGTCCTGTCTAGACAGTGTAATATTTTAGTAAGGCAGAGGGAGAGGCAGTTTTCTTTTTAATTTATTTTTTATTTATTTTCAGCATAGCAGTATTCATTATTTTTGCACCACACCCAGTGCCCCATGCAATCCGTACCCTCTCTAATAACCACCACCTGGTTCCCCCAACCTCCCACCCCCCAACCACTTCAAACCCCTCAGATTGATTTTCAGAGTCCATAGTCTTTCATGGTTCACTTCCCCTTCCAATTTCCCCGAACTCCCTTCTCCTCTCTAACTCCCCATGTCCTCCATGCTATTTGTTATGCTCCACAAATAAGTGAAACCATATGATAATTGACTCTCTCTGCTTGACTTATTTCACTCAGCATAATCTCTTCCAGTCCCGTCCATGTTGCTACAAAAGTTGGGTATTCGTCCTTTCTGATGGAGGCATAATACTCCATAGTGTATATGGACCACATCTTCCTTATCCATTCATCTGTTGAAGGGCATCTCGGTTGTTTCCACAGTTTGGTAAGCATTGGCCAATTGATTTTTTTAAATTTATTTCTTATTTTCAGCATAACAGTATTCATTATTTTTGCACCACACCCAGTGCTCCATGCAATTCGTGCCCTCTATAATACACACCACCTGGTACCCCAACCTCCCACCCCCCGCCCCTTCAAAACCCTCAGATTGTTTTTCAGAGTCCATAGTCTCTCATGGTTCACTCCCCCTTCCAATTTCCCCCAGCTCCCTTCTCCTCTCTATCTCCCCATGTCCTCCATGCTATTTGTTATGCTCCACAAATAAGTGAAACCATATGATAATTGACTCTCTCTGCTTGACTTATTTCACTCAGCATAATCTCTTCCAGTCCCATCCATGTTGCTACAAAAGTTGGGTATTCATCCTTTCTGATGGAGGCATAATACTCCATCGTGTATATGGACCACATCTTCCTTATCCATTCGTCCGTTGAAGGGAGAGGAGGTTTTAAGATGATTTAACTGGATCCTTAATGAGTTTCTTGGGTTACTCCTTAGAGCTGACTAAACCAAATTCCACATAAATCTGTGATCCTTTAGGATGTACAGAAGCTACTTGGTAATTTTCTTTCCAAGGGACAAATAAATTAGAAGTCATGAGCTTCCAAAATGTTTCACAAAATCTCGGCAATATAGATGTGTGTGTGTGTGTGTGTGTGTGTGTGTGTGTGTGTTTAAGTATTTTATTTATTTATTGACAGGCAGAGATCACAAATAGGCAGAGAAGCAGGCAGAGTGGGGGGCACGTAGCAAGGGAGCTTGAGGCAGGGGTCTATCTCAGGACCCTGGGATCACGACCTGAGCTGAAGGCAGAGACTTAACCCCCTGAGTCAGCCAAGTGGCCCTAGATATATGCTCTTACCTTGTTGTTGTTGATCCTGTTGCTGTTGCTGTTGTTGTTGTTGCTTCCTCTGTCTAGAGGAATTAAAAAAAAAAGCCAATGGTTAAATTTAAACAAAGATTTCTTAAGCACAGGGGAAACTCTGAAAATACCTGGTTAATTGAATCTCTTTGTTCAGTACAGAATTTAAAATTCAGTATGGAATCAGTAAGATGTATTAGCTACATAAGGAGCAATGTTGTGTATTTTCTAAGTTTGCCAATCATAGTGTATAGATAACACATTTTTGTGCTTATATGGACTTACTAAGATTTCCTTTCGAGTGGGCATTTAAATGTTTTAGGCCCTTACTGTCAGTTTGAATAAATCTGGATATATAGTTAAGTAAGCTATCTTTTGTATTCCTAAGAAGGAATAATAAGGATAATAGAAATATTGACTTCTATACATTTTATAATGAGTAGATCATTTGTGGATAAGTTATATGATATCTCTTTGCCAGTACTACCATTGAAATTTTATCATGGCCATTTATTTGCCAATATTGGGTATTTACCCAAAGATATAGATGTAGTGAAAAGAAGTGTCATATGTACCTCCAATGTTCACAGCAATGATGTCCACAATAGCCAAACTGTGGAAAGAGTCAAGATGCCCTTCAATAGACAAATAGATAAAGAAGATGTGGTCCATATATTCAATGAAATATGACTCAGACATCAGAAAGGATGAATACCCAACTTTTGTATCAACATCAATGGGACTGGAGGAGATTATTCTGAGTGAAACAAGTCAAGCAGAGAAAGTCAATTATATGGTTTCACTTACTTGTGGGGCATAAGAAATAACACGAAGGACATTATGAGAAGGAAGGGAATAGTGAATTGGAATCAGAGAGGGAGATGAACCATGGAAGACTGTGGACGCTGAGAAACAAACTGAGGGTTTTAGAGGGGGAGGGGGTTGAGGGATGGGTGGGCCTCATGGTGGGTATTAAGGAGGACATGTATTGCATGGAGCACTGTGTGTTATATGTAAACAATGAATCTTGGAACATTGCATAAAAAATAATAGTTAAGTTTTGAGGAGTGACTAACATGGTGACTAACATAACATAATTAAGAAAAAAATTATAAATAATAAATAAATAAATAGATATATAAATAAATAAACAATGTGTCAGATACAGCAACATATGAGAGAATGAAAAGTGGGACCTACACATTTGAGCTGTTAACCAGCATAGGACCTAATTTCTGTAGATGAACTTCAAAACAGAGAAACACTCATAAACCACATAACCTACTGCATGAAAATGAAGATGTTTCCACTGGCTGAAAGTGAAATCAGAAAAGCAAGGATAATGTAAAATGTTTTACATAAAATTAAAATTATTCAGTTGAAAGTATACTGTTTTGTTTCTAAGGGTATGTCTTTCCTAATCTTGGGATGTTAAAATAACATTTCTTTTGTGAAATTATGTGATAAATAATATGTTTCTTTAATATTCTTTATTTGTTCAAAAAAAAAATGAAATCCTGGGGTGCCTGGGTGGCTCAGTGGGTTAAAGCCTCTGCCTTCAGCTCAGGTCATGATCCCAGAGTCTTGGGAGCGAGCCCCGCATCGGGCTCTCTGCTCGGCAGAGAGCCTGAATCTTCCTCTCTCTCTGCCTGCCTCTCTGCCTACTTGTGATCTCTGTCTTTCAAATAAATAAATAAAATATTTAAAAAAAATGAAATCCTATTTAGGCCCTGCTTATTTTTTTCCTCAAATAAAATTCAAAATAAAGAGCCCAGAAATAGACCCTGAAAAATACAGTCAACTGACCTTTGACAAACCAATTAAGAGAATACAATGGAGCAAAGATTGTGTTTTCAAAAAATAGTGTTGAAACAGTGAAACATTCACAAGCAAAAAAAAAAAAAGAATGTAGACACAAACCTTACACATTTCTCACACACACACACACACACACACACACACACACACACACACACAATTCAGAAAGGATCAGAGACTCGACATGAAACATAAAACTATAAAACTCCTAGGAGATAGCATGAGAGAAAACCTAGATGACCTTGGGTATGGTGATGCGTTTTTAGATACAACACCAAAGGCAAAATCCATGAAAGAAATAATGGATAGGTGAGACTTCATTAAAATTAAAAACTCTTCCCCTGAGAAAGACAATTCCAAGTGAATAAAAGATAAACCATAGACCAAGAGCAAATGTTTGCAAAGAACATATCTGATAAAAGACTGTTATCCAAAATATAAAAATAATATTAAAAGCCCACAATGAGGAAAGAAGTAATCCAATTAAAAAGTGGACCAAGGACCCTCACAGACGCCTTTCTGAAGAAGATAGACAGATGACAATAAGTGTATGAACAGATGCTCCACATTATATGTGATCAGAGCAATGCAAAGTAAAACAGAAATAGGTATCACCACACACCTATTAGAACATGGACAGCACCAAATGCTGAGGAGGATGTGATACAACAGAAATACATTTGCTGCCATGGTAATGAAAGATGGTATAGACAGCTTGGAAGGCAGTTTTTTGATTTCTTACAAAACTAAACATATTTTTACCATAAATCTAACAATTATGCTCCTTCATATTTACTTAGAGGAGTTGAAAATTTATGTTCACACAACAACATGTGCACAGATATTTGTAGCAGTTTATTCATAAATGTCAAATCATGGAATCAACCAACATGTCTTTCAGAAGGTAAATGGATAAATAACTTTGGTACATCTGGGCAATGTGTTAATTTCCAGTGCAACAATGAAATGAACTATTAAGCCAGAAAAGAATATGGAGGAAAGTTAAATGCATATTACTAAGAGAAAAATGTCTATCTAAAAAGTCTATATAATGCATGATTCCAAATATATGACATTCTGAGAAAAGCAAAACTATGGAGACAATAAAAATATTAGTGGTTCTCAGGAGTGGGGAGGTGAACATAAATAGAGCACAGTCTATTGGGGGTCAGTGAAAATATCCTGTATGATATTTTAATAATAGGCATGCCATTATATATTTATCCAAACCACAGAATGTAAAAGAGTGAACCCTAAAATAAACCATGGACTTTGAATAATTATGATGTATCATGTAGATTCATCCTTGATAGAAAATGTACCATTGTAGTGAGTGAAGTTGGGGAAGACTATGCATGTGTGGATGCAGGTAGTATATAGGAAATCTGTTCTAACCCCTCAATTTTATTGTAAACCTAAAACTGCTCTAAAAAATAAGGTCTCAAAGCATTAAAAAAATTCAACCATATCACAATTTACCTAAAAAATAAAATAAAATAATAAAATAACTGGTCTATGAAATCTAATAGCCTAGAAACCACTGGCCAAAAGAACCAAAGCTGATAATAAAATTTCTCTGTCCATTTCATACTACATTATCTAGATATCTCTGGAATTTCAGTAATAGAAACTATGGTCTAAATCAATACCTGCATCTGAATTGAGGAAAACATGCATACAAATAAAGTGATTTGAAAGAACAGCTGGATTTGTGCAAATTCTGAATTAAATGCAATTGTTAATGAAATAGAGTTGTATTACTTTCCAGTACATTAAAAATTTTAAACTCATGACTATCAAATTGTTATCAAGTAGAGGAAGTGTGGATCTAATTTCTATGAATAAATGACCCATTTATAATTACCACATTAATTTTTCATATAGAAATGATTGCTTTTGGAATGCTTGCACTAGCTTAAATATACATCCCCTGCAAATTTATGTCCAACTATAAACTCACATTCAAGATAATAATACTTATGTTATATGGTATTCTGGTTAATTGAAATTTCTAATAAGCTAGGAAAAATCCTGAACTCCCTTTTTTGATTCATGCTAACATTGAAAAAGTTTCAATTAAGTTCATTTTTTTAATGAAATAGGTAATATTTTTTTAAAGATTTTATTTATGTCCTTGACAGAGAGAATGCACAAGTAGGCAGAGAGGCAAGCAGAGAGAGATGGGGAAGCAGACTCCCTGCTGAGCAGAAAACTGGATGCAGGACTTGATCCCAGGACCCTGAGATCATAACCTGAGCCTAAGGCAGAGGCTTAACCCACTGAGCCACCCAGGTGCCCCAAATAGGTGTTTTTTTTTTTTTTTTTATTCTTTGATTCTATAAGGCTATTGTCATTATTATGGAATTTGTTGAGCTATGATATAAGATGGATGTTGACGGAGTTTAAAACACCTTCTTTTTGAATGTTTTTAGTTCTATTTTAAGTAATTTCCTGACATCCACTTGGCTTGCTCTAATATGTCAACATACTATTAAGGGTGCTAATTAATTGAGGTTGTGAGGCTCAGCTTGGTGAGCTATTACATACACTGAAGTTGGGAAAAGAATGTCTGAATTGATAGTTAATTTTAATTTTTGCAAGATTTAAAAACTAGAGAAACACACAGAATAAAATATCAAAATTTCATTTGCCTGACAAAACTGATGAATGCTAATATTTGTCATTTTGACTCAGACACTATCCATTATAAAAATAGATCAAGTTGATTTTATTAGACCATGTTGAGGCTCTTACAGTTCTATTTATACTTCTGTATGGTTACCAATGTCATGACTAGATGCATAGCATTCTACAACATGTATATGTATATGTATAATTTTCCTAGATATATATGTATATGCATATATCTAGATATCTAGAATATGTAAGTGTATATATATGTGTGTGTGTGTGTACACATACACATATATATGTGTATACCCTCCCCATAGTCCATAATCTTACCCCCTTACCCCAAACCCCCTCCCCTCAGCAACTCTCAGTTTGTTTTGTGAGATTAAGAGTCACTTATGGTTTGTCTCCCTCCCAATCCCATCTTGTTTCATTTATTCTTCTTCTACCCACTTAAGCCCCCATGTTGCATCACCACTTCCTCATATCAAGGAGATCATATGACAGTTGTCTTTCTCTGCTTGACTTATTTCGCTAAGCATGATATGCTCTAGTTCCATCCATATTGTCGCAAATGGCAAGATTTCATTTCTTTTTTTTTTAATTTTTATTTTATTTTTTTTATAATTTTTTATTTTTTATAAACATATATTTTTATCCCCAGGGGTACAGGTCTGTGAATCACCAGGTTTACACACTTCCCAGCACTCACCAAAGCACATACCCACCCCAATGTCCATAATCCCACCCCCTTCTCCCAAACCCCCTCCCCCCAGCAATCCTCAGTTTGTTTTGTGAGATTAAGAGTCACTTATGGTTTGTCTCCCTCCCAATTCCATCTTGTTTCATTTATTCTTCTCCTACCCACTTAAGCCTCCATGTTGCATCACCACTTCCTCATATCAGGGAGATCATATGATAGTTCTCTTTCTCTGCTTGACTTATTTCGCTAAGCATGATACGCTCTAGTTCCATCCATGTTGTCACAAATGGCAAGATTTCATTTCTTTTGATGGCTGCATAGTAGCCTCTTCAATAAATGGTGTTGGGAAAATTGGACAGCCACATGCAGAAAAATGAAATTGGACCATTTCCTTACACCACACCAAAAATAGACTCAAAATGGATTAAGGACCTCAATGTGAGAAAGGAATCCATCAAAATCCTTGAGGAGAACACAGCAGCAACCTCTTCGACCTCAGCCACAGCAACATCTTCCTAGGAACATCGCCAAAGGCAAGGGAAGCAAGGGCAAAAATGAACTATTGGGATTTCATCAAGATCAAAAGCTTTTGCACAGCAAAGGAAACAGTTAACAAAATCAAAACACAACTGACAGAATGGGAGAAGATATTTACAAATGACATATCAGATAAAGGACTAGTGTCCAAAATCTATAAAGAACTTAGCAAACTCAACACCCAAAGAACAAATAATCCAATCAAGAAAGGGGCAGAGGACATGAACAGACATTTCTGCAAAGAAGACATCCAGATGGCCAACAGACACATGAAAAAGTGCTCCATATCACTCGGCATCAGGGAAATACAAATCAAAACCACAATACAAATCAAAACCACAATGAGGTATCACCTCACACCAGTCAGAATGGCTAAAATCAACAAGTCAGGAAATGACAGATGCTGGCGAGGATGCGGAGAAAGGGGAACCGTCCTACACTGTTGGTGGGAATGCAAGCTAGTGCAACCACTCTCGAAAACAGCATGGAGGTTCCTCAAAATGTTGAAAATAGAACTGCCCTATGACCCAGCAATTGCACTATTGGGTATTTACCCTAAAGATACTAACGTAGTGATCCGAAGAGGCATGTGCACCCGAATGTTTATAGCAGCAATGTCCACAATAGCCAAACTCTGGAAAGAACCTAGATGTCCATCAACAGATGAATGGATCAAGAAGATGTGGTATATATACACAATGGTAATTTTTTTAAATTAATTTATTTATTTTCAGAAAAAACAGCATTCATTATTTTTTTCACCACACCCAGTGCTCCATGCAATCTGTGCCCTCTATAATACTCACCATCTGGTACCCCAACCTCCCACCCCCCCGTCACTTCAAACCCCTCAGATTGTTTTTCAGAGTCCATAGTCTCTCATGGTTCACCTCCCCTTCCAATTTCCCCCAACTCCCATCTCCTCTCTAACACCCCTTGTCCTCCATGATATTTGTTATGCTCCACAAATAAGTGAAACCATATGATAATTGACTCTTTCTGCTTGACTTATTTCACTCAGCATAATCTCTTTCAGTCCCGTCCATATTGCTACAAAAGTTGGGTATTCATCCTTTCTGATGGAGGCATAATACTCCATAGTGTATATGGACCACATATATTTGAGGTAATTTTTAATTAAAATTTACTTTTTCATAAGGATATATTTTTTCAGAACAATTTGTTGAAATTAATACCCTTTTCCTCTTGAATAATTTTAGCCATTTCATTGATAGTAAATAAGTTGACAATATTCAAACAAACAAAATCAAGTTTGAACTTTTTCCCACTTATATGTATATTAAAATTATGAAGTCCTTTCTCCTCTCTTTCCTATTTTTCATGAAGCCATAAAGATTATACAAAATGTTCATTTGCCTAAAATATTTTTAGTCTCCATCTTCTCTCCTGCACTGTTGTGCAAGAGTGTGACTTCATTATCCTACTGTTTTCTTATCCCTAATTTTAAGCCTTCTAAAAGCTAATGACCTGAGGGTACATTAAGATAGAGCAAAATAGGCTTCCCTCCATAAAGTGAAATTGCTGATAGAGTGCAAAAATTTCCACTGGGACTCCTTTAGGCTTGCAATCAATTTTCATTGTACAAAATCTCACTTTAAAACTAATTTTTCTCTAAGCCCAAGGAATGCGTTCTAAGTGGGTTTCAGTACCAAAACAACAAAAAATAAATCCAGTACATCTAAAATTTAAGGAAAATACAAGTTGGACTTTTGTTTTGTTATGTTTTGTCTTGGCTTTAGAGTTTGAAGATGAATATTGCTTATCAAACTGAATGAAATTTCATTAAGACTTAAAACATATATACCTAAAGAAAGGCAAAGTTTAAAAACTGGTTTGAGATTATATGATATTTTTATTCAACACAATACTGTACAATAGCAGTGATAAGAAAAAATATATTGTTTCAATAAATTCAAACTATGTCTCTCTGACAATTATTAAATGAAAGTTATAACAATTAGGAATTTGGAAAGTGTTTGCCTAGTTTATCTTTCACTATAGTAAAGACTCTATTACCCAGATGAAGTAAAGAGAAACTGTCCAACATTGCATGTTACAAAGTGTAACTTATAACCACTTCCTCCGGAGTTATTTATCTGATGCCAAAACAATTAATTCAAGGGGTTTGTTTCTGGCTTTATTTTGTTCCTTTTATTCAAGGTCGGGTCTGAAGGAAATATTATCCATTCTGTCATTTGGTTTCTTTTTTATTTTGACATTGAATTATGGGGTGTGGCCTGTGGAGAAAACCATATTTTTCCTCTTCTGTTCTCTTTTATTCTCATTTCAGTAAAAGGGTATGTGGAGGAATATCCACTGTTGTAAAGTGATAGTAACATAGATGTGGCAATTTATTGTAGAAATTGATTGTCTTTGAGCATTGGATGGAAAGGACTTATTTTTGGTGAATTATTTTGGGTTTGGATTTGAGGTGAGATTTAGAAAGCAGGAAATTGGCCATCTTGGAATTGAGGACAGGCCATCAAATTCTCCTGAGATGTGTTAATATCTTTCTTGTTTCTTTTGATAAAAGAAAAAAAAAGAAATAAGAAGATAAATATTAATAATAATGACAAATATTTACTGAGCATTCGACCTGCTCTCAAAGTTTCACATTTGTTATCATATTATTCAAATTTTACAAATTAGAGAAATGTGACAGAACAATAAAAAGTAACTTAACCAAGGTCACACAACTAAAATGTAGAAACATCAGAATTCAAACTCAGTAGGCATCAGTAGGCATGACTCCAAAGGTTTTGCTCTTAAATTCCATTCTATACTGCCTTTCAGTGAGTAGCCATTAATGGAAGTGTATACTCATAATTAATGTTTTGAAACACAGTTTGAAACATGTATCAAAATACCATTGTTAAAAAAGGAAGAAAATATACTTTTTCCCCCCATATTACAAGTTGTTCTTTGGGTAACAGTGTATCTAATAGCAATCATTTAATTTTTGGTACATTTAATATTGAATGTGGGCCATCAGTCTAGACAGAAATTCTGAAATTGATTATTTTTTCTGATTATCACTAGTTATAGCATAGTCTTGTGTAGTAGCTTTTACTGAATATATTCTCTTAAACATTTGCTAATTTCAGTCTGTAAAAAATAAAATTTATAAAGTTCACTTTGCCAGAAAAAAAACTGTAACACTTTTAATGACACCATTTACAAAACAAAAATATCTAAGTATACACAAACTGGAAGAAAATATTTATCACATTTATGAAAAATGGCATACTCATATATGATAAGAATAAGAAGAAATCAAATAACTGAGTTGAAAGATGGGAAAAAATCTGAACAGATATTTTTCAAAAAAAAATGTGAATGGCCAATAAGCACATGTACAGGCAATCATCAACATTAGTTACAGGAAAATTTAAAGCAACATCAAAATGAGATAACTCCCCACACTAAAATTGTTATCATTAAAACAATGAGTAACAACAAGTGTTGGTCGAGATGTGAAGTTAGCACACTCATACACTGCTGGTAGGAATGTAAAATGATGTAGTCACTTTCTTTTAATTTTTTTTTTCATTTATGTTCAATTTAGTTAACATATAGTGTATTATTAGTTTCACGGGTGGAATTTAGTGATTCATTAGTTGCATATAACACCCAGTGTTCATTACATCAAGTGCCTTCCTTAATGTTCATCAGTTACCCCATCACCCCACTCACTTCCCCTCCAGCAACGCTCAGATTGTTTCCTACAGTTAAGTCTCTTATTGTTTTCTTCTCTCTCTGTTTTTAACTTATGTTTCCTTCCCTTCCTCTGTGTACAACTGCTTTGTTTCTTAAATTCCACATATGAGTGAAAACATATGGTGTTTGCCTTTCTCTGAAATCTTTTGCTTAGCATAATAGCCTTTTGTTCCATCCATGTTACTGTAAGTGACAATATTTTGCTCTTTTTAATGACTGAATAATATATATTATAAATATTATTCTTTATCAATTCACCTGTTGATGGACATCTGGGCTCTTCTTATCTTATGGCTGTTGTGGACATTGTTACTATAAACATAGGGTGCATGTGCCCCTTTGAATCACTATTTTTGTATCCTTTGGATAAATACCTACTAGTACTATTGCTAGGTCATCGAGTCACTCTATTTTTAATTTTTGAAGAACCTCCGTACTGTTTTCCAAAGTGTCTTCACCAGTTCTCATTCCCACCAACAGTGTAAGAGAGTTCTCCTTTCTTCCTATCCTCCCCAACATCTGTTGTTTCCTGAGTTGTTCATTTTAGTCACTTTCAAAAACAGCCTGGCACTTCTTCAAATGTTTAAAAACATAATTATTATGTAACTGAACAATTCCAACTTGAGGTGTCTACTCCCCCCTTGAAAAAAGAAAATATATTTTTTTAATTTTTTTAAATTTATTTTTTATTTTCAGCATAACAGTATTCATTATTTTTGCACCACACGCAGTGCTCCATGCAATCCGTGCCCTCTATAATATCCACCACCTGGTACCCCAACCTCCCACCCCCCCAACCCCTTCAAAACCCTCAGATTGTTTTTCAGAGTCCATAATCTCTTATGGTTCACCTCCCCTTCCAATTTCCCTAAACTCCCTTCTCCTCTCTATCTCCCCATGTCCTCCATGCTATTTGTTATGCTCCACAAATAAGTGAAACCTTCTGATAATTGACTCTCTCTGCTTGACTTATTTCACTCAGCATAATCTCTTCCAGTCCCGTCCATGTTGCTACAAAAGTTGGGTATTCATCCTTTCTGATGGAGGCATAATACTCCATCGTGTATATGGACCACATCTTCCTTATCCATTCGTCTGTTGAAGGGCATCTTGGTTCTTTCCACAGTTTGGTGACCATGGCCATTGCTGCTATAAACATTGGGGTACAGATGGCCCTTCTTTTCACTACATCTGTATCTTTGGGGTAAATACCCAGTGGTGCAATGGCAGGGTCATAGGGAAGTTCTATTTTCAATTTCTTGAGGAATCTCCACACTGTTCGCCAAAGAGGCTGCACCAACTTGCATTCCCACATATTTTATAAGATATGTAATGAATGTTCATAGCAGCTCTATTCACAAAGGACCCAAAGTGGAAAGAACTCAGATGCCCACTAACTAGTGAATGGATAAACAAAATGTTGTATAACTATACAAGGATTATTATTCAGCCATAAGAAGAAATACTGATGCATACTACAACATGGATGGAACTAAAAAAGTACATTAAGAAGCCAAACAAATGTCACATATTATATGATTGCATTTGTTTGGAATGTCCAGCAGAGGCAAATTTATAGAGATAGAAAATAGATTAGTTTTTCATCGGGCTGAGAATAGGAGAGGGCATCAGCTGTATCCTGGCATAAGGAATTACACATAATGGAAATACTCTAAAATTATATCATGTTGATGGGTATATAACACTTTAAATTTAGCAAAACATTAAATTATACTGTTGAAACTTGTGAATTTCAACTTATATTAATAAATTAATGTCATTTACTTAATTACTTATTTATTTTTCACTAACTTCTGCCCCTTAAGATTACTTCTCAATGATCACACTCAAGAATGACTATAAATGTCTTGTCGTTGAGGACATCCCCAGTATCTAGATTAGTATTTGGCACAATGTAGGCATATAAAATTGTATGCATGTATTTGTGTATGTCTGTATATAACAACATCTCTGTCTATTAGTTTTCCTAATCAAATAGGTTATTTAAATTTCCCAACTTCTTATTTCAGAGTACTTGTATAAAAATCCTTAAACTTACCATCTAAATTCAACAACTGTCAACATTTTGCAATAGTTGATTTACCTTTCCATCTATGTATATGTACATTACTGAACCATTTGAATATAAGTTGAATATAGTTCTTCATAATTACTTTCACACGAATCTCCTTAATAGCCACAATTTCACTATTTCCTCTAATAAAATAACAATAATCCCCTAATATTATCTACTATCCAATCCATATTCAGTATTTCCCAAATGATCATAAAATATTTCCATTAAAAAAAAAAAACATAAAACCAGCATCCAACCAAGATTCACATAGTCCATTTGGATGTTATGTCTCCTTAATCTCCTACAATTTAAATAGGTTCCCAGTGTTCATAATAATAAACTTGTGAAGAAAGCAGAAAAATTGCCCTATATATTGTCACATATTCTAGATTTCTGTTTCTTTGTGGTACATTTAACTTGCTACTCTATTCCATCCATCTCCTGTTAAACAAAAGTTACTTCTAAGGGTTTGATTAAATTAATGGGAAGAAATCAGAGAAAGAAGAACCATTAGAGACTCTGGACTCCTGGAAACAAATTGAGATCTACAGAAAAGAGGTCAGTGGGTGGATGGGGTAACCAGGTGATGGGTATTAAGGAAGGCACATGTGATGAGCACTGAGTGTTACACACTACTAATGAATTGTTGAACACTACATCAAAAACTAATGTTGTACCATATGTTGGCTAAATGAATAAAATAAAATAAAATAAAATAAAATAAAATAAATAACATGATGATTATAGCTAACCCTACTGGATGGTATATATGAGGGGCGCTAAAAGAGTAAATTCTAAAAATGCTCATTACAAGGAAAATAATATTTTCTTTTACAGAAAGAAAGTGACATAACATGATGGATACTAATAAACTTATGGTAACCCTTCACAATATATATATGTCAAATCATTATGCTGCACACTTACACTTTTTGCAGTGCTGTGTGTCAATTATATCTAAATAAAACTGAAAGAAAAAACATTAGGGGTGCCTGGGTGGCTCAGTGGGTTAGGACTTTGCATTCGGCTCAGGTCATGGCTTCAGGGTCCCAGGCTCAAGCCCCACGTCTGTCTCTCCACTCAGCAGGGAGCCTGCCTCCCCCTCTCTCTTTGCCTGCTTGTGATGTCTCTCTCTCTCTCTCTGTCAAATAAATAAACTTAAAAATATTTTTAAAAAGATTAAAAAAGTTTGCTAAATTCGATTTAAGCATTTTTGTCATAGATACCTTATAAGCCACATTGTGTAGCTCAGTTAAATATTTTAAAGAATAAATTCCAATCTGATCTTGAGTGAGAAAATGAAATAAATAAGACAAAAGGACTTTCAAGAAAAGATACATGTTTTGTCTCTTGAAAATTTTGAATAGTGTAGACAATACTTAAAAACAGTTTTCAGAAGTTACTATTCTGAAGAATATTTTTTAGTGTATCAAATTTCCCATTGTCTGAACATGGAAGAAAAAAAATTTTCTTAGCTTAGAATCTTTCTCTCAGCAGAAATTTAAGCTTTTCTTCTGCATTTTTACTTCATATGTGTAATAAAAGACTATGGTAATTTTCATTGAAGACAAATAATTAGTAAAAGAGACCATTTTGAGCCATAATATTTATTTCAGACTGGAGGTTTCCCTTTCATCTTTTTCTTTTTATAAATAATTGATTTTTTTCCAATTTAAAAGAAAATACCCCTGAACAGCCTCTCCCAGTGTCATTAACTGTACTAAGTAACTGTCTTGTTTTTGATCAGGCTTAAGCTTTTTAAAAGGTTACTCTGGGGACATACTTAGGGCACTGCCTCCATGGCAAGCACCTTGGAAAGGTGGCTTTGACAGTGTAAGTCCTTGATTGTCTTGACTAAACCATTGGGTTGCAACACCTAAAGTGTTGTTAAATTTTGATTATTTAAAATTCACTTAATTATAATTGAATAATTTAGCAAATATTTTTTTGAGCACCTTGTATATATAAAACATTGGGGGAGTATAATTCTCTTTGTACACTATAGAGGAGTGTACAAGGAGAAAGAGGATATATATATATATATATATATATATATATATATATATATATATATTCTTCACTTGTATTTCATATATGCTTCAAGGAATATTGGAATACACATGAATGATGTTCTCTAAATTGTGTGATGAGTGCTATTCTTATAACTTTCTTTACCAAGGTTGATCGACAGAATAGATACAATTGATGAAGCCATAGGTCAATGATAGCAACTTGTTCAGGAGAAAACCTAAACCAATGTTTGGCAGGCTTGACTTTAAATTCTTCTTTAAATTCTCTTTGTCAGTATCTCATTACAGATACAGGGATTGATAGCAGTTTGACTATTTTAATAACTCAAAGGGATCAATCCAAGTGTCTGAGAAATACTGGACCAGCATATTAAATGTGATATATAAGAAATAATTCAGCATGTGTTTGATTCATATTTATGTTATTTCAGGGTTCTTGATCCTCCATCTTAAATAATATGTGAAAAGTAGGTGACATTCATGTTAATAGAAGCTGAGTTGGTGAAATAATAAGAAACACCAATCAGACCAATTTTTTTTATGTTATGTTAGTCACCATACAGTACATCATTACCTTTTGATGCAGTGTTCCAAGATTCATTCTTTACATATAATACGAAGTGCTTCATGCAATATGTCCCTTCTTAATACCCACAATCAGATCACCTGCCCCCTTACCCTCCTCCCATTTAAAACCCTAGCTTTCTTTCTCAGAGTCCACAGTCTCTCGTGGTTCATCTCCCCTTCTGATTTGCCCCCTTCACTCTTCCCTTCCTTCTCCTAATGTCCTCCATGTTATTCCTTATATTCCACAAATAAGTGAAACCATATGATAATTGACTTTCTCTGCTTGACTTATTTCACTTAGCATAATTTCCTCCAGTCATATCCATGTTGATCCAAATTTGGGTATTCATTCTTTTTTTTTTAAGATTTTATTTATTTATTTGACAGACAGAGATCACAAGTAGGCAGAGAGAGAGGAGGAAGCAAGCTCCCGAGAAGTGGAGAGCCTGATGCAGGGCTCGATCCCAGGACTCTGGGATCATGACCTGAGCTGAAGGCAGAGGCTTTAACCCATTGAGCCACCCAGGCGCCCTTGGGTATTCATTCTTTCTGATGGCTGAGTAATAGTCCACTGTATATATTGACTACATCTTGTTTTTTCCATTCATCTGTTGAAGGGCATCTTTTCTCTTCCACAGTTTGGTTTGTAGACCTTGCTGCTATGAACACTGGGGTATATTTGGCCCATCTTTTCACTACATCTGTATCTTTGGGGAAAATACCCAGTAGGGCAATTGCTGGATCATAGGGTAGCTCTCTCTCTTTTTTTTTTTTTTTTTGAGGAATCTCCACACTGTTTTCCAAAGTGGCTGCACCAACTTGCATCCCACCAACAGTGTAAGAGAGTTCCGCTTTCTAAACATCCTCACCAACATTTGTTTTTTCTTTCCTTGTTAATTTTTGCTACTTAACTGGTGTAGCATGGTATCTCAATGTAGTTTTGACTTGAGTTCCCCTGATGGCTAATGATGATGAACATTTTTTTCATGTATCTCTGAGACATTTGTATGTCTTCATTGGTGAACTGTCCACTCATGTCTTCTGTCCATTTTTTGACTTGATTATCTGTTTTTTGGGTGTTGAGTTTGAGAAGTTCTTTATAGATCTTGTACATCAGCCCTTTGCCTTTAGTGTCATTTGAAAATATCTTCTCCCATTCCATGGGTTGGCTTTTTGTTTTGACTGTTCCCTTTGTTGTGAAGAAGTCTTTTATCTTGGTGAAGTCCCAAAATTTCATTTTTCCTTTTATTTCCCTTGCATTTGAATTTGTGTCTTGAAAGAAGTTGCTGTGGCCAGTGTCAAAGAGGTTACTGCCTATGTTCTCCTCTAGGATTTGGATGGATTCCTATCTGACATTTTGGTCTTTCATCCATTTTGAGTTTATCTTTGTGTATGGTGTTAAAGAATGGTAGGATCCAACAGTACATTTTAAAGATTATCCACCATGACAGGTGGGATTTATCCCTGGGATGTAAGGGTGGTCCAACACTTTCAAATCAATCAGTGTAATAGATAAACATTAATAAGAAAATAGAGAATTGCATGGTCATCTCAATTGATGCAGAAAAAAAAACTGACAAAATACAGCATCCACTCCTGATTAAAACTCTTCAGAGTATAGGGACAGAGAGAACATTTCTCAACTTCATAAAATCCATATATGAAAAATCCACAGCAAATATCATTCTTAACAGGGAAAAGCTGAGAGCCTTCCAATTGAGATCAAGAACATGAGAAAGATGCCCACTCTTGCCACTGTTGTTCAACATATTCCTAGAAGTCCTGGCAGCAGCAATAAAACAACAACAACAACCAAAACCAATATAAATCAATGAATAAATAAATAAGTGGTGTTCAGTTTGGCAAAGAAATCAAACTCTATCTTCTCAGATGAAATGGTATTTTATGTGGAAAACCCAAAAGACTCCACTCCCAAATTTCTTGAACAATTCATTAATGTCATAGGATATGGAACAATTCATTAATGTAGTAGGATAGAAAATCAATGCACAGAAATCAGTTGATTACTTATACACTAACAATGATATTGTAGAAAGGGAAATCAGAGAATCAATTCCATTTACAATAGCACCAAAAACCACAAGATAACTTGGAATAAACCTAACCAAAGAGGTAAAGGATCTATACTCTAGGAACTAGAGTACTCGTGAAAGGAATTGAAGAAGACCCAAAAATGATGTAAAAGAATTACATGTTCATGGATCATAAGAATAAGCATGGTTAAAATGTCTATGTTGCCCAGAGCAATCTATACTTCCAATACCATCCGGATCAAAATACCATCAGCATTTTTCAAAACGCTGGAACAAACAATCCTAAAATTTGTATGAAACCAGAAGAGTCCCTGAATTTCTGTCGAAATGTTGAAAAAGAAAAGCAAAGCTGGGAAAATCACATTGCCTGATTTGAAGCTTTATTACAAAACTGTGGTTACCAAAATAGCATGATCCTGGCACAAAAATAGACACATAGACCAATGGACCAGAGAAGAGAGCCCATATATGGACCCTCAACTCTATGGTCAACTAGCTTTTGATAAGGCAGGAAAAAATATCCTGTGTATGGGGGGAAACAATCTCCTCAATAAATGGTGCTAGGAAAATTGGACAACTATATACAGAAGAATGAAACCAGACCAATATTTTATAACATTTATAATGCAATTACTCCATTATTCAGCTTTGGAATTGTAATTAATGTAGTTTATTTTGTGTCAGCTAGATCTTCTCTTATCATTTCTATGACTCCTTTTGACATGAGTCTACATCTGTATCCTAGCACAAATGTATGAAATTGAAAGCAGTTTAAGAGAGTTTGACCAGTTAAATGATGCCTGAACTGTTATTAGCATTTTAATTTGTTGCATTATGGAGAAGGGTTGTTCTACTGCATTTCCTCCTCACTTTCATCCTTATATAGTTTCCTTATGGCTTAATGGTCCATCTGGATCATTTCCTCTACAAGACTTTAATTCTATTTACTAGTTTTGTCATCTGTATATTTCTAATTTAAATATTTAGAAACATCATATGATGTCATCTTGCTTAAGTGGCTTAGTGTAATTGTCTTGAAAGCATGAAAAAACATGCCTCATATCTCATTCTTACAAAATTTAAATGGAAATTAATTTACACAGAAGAATAATCAGACCCCTGCAGATATATGTATCATTCATATATCCTGCTGTGTATGGTACTTCAAACATGAACAACTGAAAAATGTGTTTTTCATTTATCCTGTTGCTATTAAGTTTCAGATTTGTGCATAAGATGGCTCATCTTACATAATTATTCCCCAGTTATCTACTCTAGGATGATAGGAAACTAAAGATTATCAAATCTATTATCATAGATTTTTCTGGGAAAATGTGTGAAAGTTATATTTAAAAGTAGCGATATAACAAATAGCATGGAGGACATAGGGAGTTAGAGAAGAGAAGGGAGTTGGGGGAAATTGGAAGGGGAGGTGAATCATGAGAGACTATGGACTCTAAAAAACAATCTGAGGGGTTTGAAGTGGTGGGAGGGTGGGAGGTTGGGGTACTAGGTGGTGGGTATTATAGAGGGCACGGATTGCATGGAGTACTGGGTGTGGTGAAAAAATAATGAATACTGTTATGCTGAAAATTTTAAAAAATGTTCATTCATACTTCTTGTTGTTTTGTATAGATAAATGAGCCTTTATCAAGGAAACACTATCTTCTGGGCCTAGAAAAATCCAGCAAATAATCCAACTCTGATGTACTAATTCTAACAGTTTAATGTAGGGTATATATGATTAAATACAGTCACATTAATGAAAGAGAGATATGGTAGCTATCCTCAAGTATTTAAAAAAATGTATATAGAAAGGAAATAAATTATTTTCTCATTCTCCCAATAGAATTAGAAGCACTAGGTCACAGACAAGGCAGGAAAATGTTGAATTCTTTTAAGGGAAATATTTTCAGTGACATAAATTGCCAGACAAAAAGTTGACCTTTTACAGAAGGGAATGATTGTACATTTGTTGAATCTAACCAGAGACTTGATTTCCTTTCAGATATACAGGTATTCATATACTGGGAGAAGACTGGACCAGATGATCTCTAATATACCCTTTCAATCTA
The DNA here is from genome assembly GCF_964662115.1 of Mustela nivalis. Taxonomy (NCBI): domain Eukaryota; kingdom Metazoa; phylum Chordata; class Mammalia; order Carnivora; family Mustelidae; genus Mustela; species Mustela nivalis. Next base: position 22,718,350 of record NC_139040.1, read on the forward strand.
GAGAACCCATTTTTTTTTTTATTCTTAAAACAGCCAGAAACAAACAAACAGACAAACAAACAAAAGCAGCTGCCTTCAAAGAGTTGACTCCTTACAATAGCTAATGGGGTACTCACCTATGTCCTGTTCAGACTGATATTGGGAGATCAAACATTTACCCTCAAATACCTTCTCCTCTTGCTTTCTTCAGTGTGTAGGATTTTCATCATAGTGTTTACCTCTTTGAAGGCTTCTGGATGCATGTGCATTTGACCTGTATATAGGAGGAGTAATTTCCATATGAATCATGGAACCATTCTGAAGGTGTTAGTTTACTTTATGAAAAAACAAATAAACAAACATAACTATTCTCACTCACACAAAGTTGATCATGATACCTTATATAGTGCCATAGATTTATTCTTCACTGTCCACAGATAAATACAAACTCCTTTGATATGATTTCACAGACCTTTATAACCTGATTTGAACCTACTTCTCAAACCAATTCCTGTTCAATCCATATGTTCTAGGTCAAGCTACTTCTCATTTCCCCCAAATTTGTTGTTCTTTGATATCTCTGAGGTCAGGAATTGCCAGGAATGCTAAATTACTTCTTTCTTTGTGAAGTAAACAGCTGTTATCCCTGAAGACTTTCTTCAAATACAAAATTTTCTCTGAGGCCTTTTTCAACCTGCTAACTAAACTTAGTGACTCCCTCTTCTATTCTCCAATGACATTTTGTAATATTTCAACTATAATAGCTGTTATATTGGATAGTATGTTGTTTTTTAGTCTCTCAATTACACCGAGTTTCTTCAATGAACAGTATTTAGTCATCCTCTATATCTCTGGTGTTTAGTATATAACCTCAGAGTGTTGGTACACACTGAATTTTTGTTGAATGCTGCATGTTTGATATGAGTACTCTAATTTATGTGTTGGCTGATAGACTGTAACACATACATCTTTGTGAGGCGGGAACGTTAGGGACATGTTCAGTGCACGATGTGCCACTGAAATGCTTTCTGAAAAATAATGATTGTCGGACAAACAACTGGGAATGGAAGAACAAAGAGAACAAGGAACAAAAGAAATCCTAGAAAGGGAACAATAAAGTGAAGGGTTTATGATGAAAATAACAACAACAACAACAAAATACTTGGGCATTCCCAGTTTCTAAGAACTAGTTTTTTTTTTAAATCTCAAAGCTGGAAGGCTTTTTAATTTCTTCATTCATAAAGAAAAGTAGATACCAATCTATGCCTTGCTGGAAAATTGACACACTTGATACCTGTGTATCTGAAATTCTAAATTCAGGACTTAAAAAAAAAAAAAAAACTATGGTGAATTGCTGAAGTTATATTGAAGTTTTATTTCTGTTTTACTTGTCTTACAGCCATACTTTTTGATTACTAGTCTAGTAGTAACTAAGCAAAAGTACATTAGAAACACCCATGTACCTTAGATCAGCACTGACACAATGACTTCAGAGTTGCTTTTCTTTTTTTTTTTTAATATTTTATTTATTGACAGAGAAAGAGAGATCACAAGTAGGCAGAGAGGCAAGCAGAGAGAGAGGAGAAAGCAGGAGGAGAGAGGAGGAAGCAGGCTCTCTGAGCAGAGAGCCTGATGCGGGGCTTGATCCCAGGATCCTGAGATCATGACCTGAGCCGAAGGCAGAGGCTTAACCCACTGAGCCACCCAGGCGCCCCTCAGAGTTGCTTTTCTATTTTTTTTCTGTTCAGCTCTAAGCTACCATGTTTTAGTGTCTGTCTCTGGAGTCATCATCTGTCAATCACATTGAATGACATGCCAAAGATAAAAAGATAACTTCTTTGGCAAAAACAAATAAAAGTAAGAAGATTGGCAAATGATCAAGTTTAATATGGAGCTATTTTATTGTACGTTTAATCAAAAGATGTTATTTAAACAGTATGTGGCCTCTACTCTATAGAGACCAGAGCATTGTTAGAAGTATGGAATAACAACTCCTGTCATTATAGCAGTAGGATTTTTTTCTTTGTAATTTCCAATTGCTATAGATAAAAGATATATCTGGCATATTACTTCATGTGTGAAGTTTTACATTTTAAAGTATATTTTCTATTTTTAGAAGAATTGCACAATTTTAATTTTTATAAGCTGTAATTATTTCTTTACACTTACATTTTCAAATGGAAAGAGATATGTGTGAAAGTCATGATGATTTTGCTTTCCTGTAGACTATAACTTGTAAGGGCAGGGGATGCTAGTGAAATATACTCTCACTTGAAAAATAAATCAAAATACCAGAGAATGTGATTGAAACATCAACAATTGATATTTTGTAAAGATTCTAATTTTAACTTTCATGGTTAAATACAATGAAACTTTTGCATACTTCTAATGTGAAAGTACCCAAGCTCCCTTTTTGTACTTCAGGAGATTAAGGAATTAAGAAAACATGATCCTTGTCTTCTGAAGGAGTATCATTTAACAGAGGAAAAAATGCCATATTACAAATGAGCATTTTTGTCTTACTTAACTGCTATAAATTATGGGAATTCATAGTTTGTGGCTAGTTAATATTTAATAAACACATCCCTCCCTGGGTGAGACTAGTTGAAAAGCAAAGGAGTGTCCAGAAAACTGAGCTTCCTTTAAGTTTTCTGGGCTAAAAACAGCCAGATTATTGCTATGCTCAATGTACTCATCCAGGGAGTAAATGATTATTAGAAACATGTCTCTGGTAGTCATGTTCCCCACATACTCCCTGCCTGCACATGTGTCAAGAGCACAGCTTGTTCTAATCACATGATACTCCCTATGACACTGTCCTGATTATTAAATCTTCACACTCCTTCTTGCTTTTGTTATTCCCTTGATGTATTGATAATGTTCCCAATAAAAGTGGAGGCAGAGCTTGTTTTGAAATCTTTCACCACTAGAGCACCTGGTCCCAAAGTGCTTTCCTTTCTCCTAGTTAGGTGCCTGGAGTAATCTTCATTCACTGCCTCAGGGTTTGCTGGACAAACCCAATAGAAAATCAAATGATCATAATATGCTAAACGTGTATTCATGTGCAAAATAAGAATCATGTTGTTTTTACAAAGAATATTGTCTCCCCTCCACCTTCTCATAATTAACCAGGCAAGCAAAATTCTCAAAAATAAAAACAGAATTTTTATATCATAATATTTTCTTGGCACAAAATATAGAAGCAAAGAGTTAATAAGTCATAAATATAACAGATAATTTTGGGAAAGATTTATTTATTAATTTTTGTTACACAGTCTAATTTGCTAACTTACCTTGCATATGAATAAAATGCATGACCACAGGAGATGACCAGGCTATTTTCAGTTACTAAAATTTTAGCATAGAATCTATGAATCAATGTATTTCTCTAGTATAAAATTTTCTTTTTCATTTTCTTTTCATGGCCACTGTTCGATATTTCAAGCTGAGCATCCTACAATCAGATAAAATAAGATCAAGCTGGTTGTCTTTCAGAGAGTCTAAGTAATCCTTCCTGACCAATAATCTGTTTGTATCAGGGATTCCAGATGGTGGTAGATGATAAATATCCTCTGTGATTGATTGAATATGTGTTTTTAATAACATTGTTATGAATACATTAAAATCAAATAGATCCAGTTTAAATCTGACTTCTGTCATCTATTAGTTAAGTGTCTTGGATGAGTCATTTATCTTCTTTAAATCACATGTTCTGTGTCTGTAAAAAGGAGGTAATAATTCCATTTAGCAATACTATTTTAATTTTAAACATTAAAACATCAAATCCAGTTCCTGGGATATATTAGGAATTCAAAAAAAATTTAGTTTCTTTTTATCCCTCTGATATGTACAAAATTTACTCTGTTTGTTTCATTTTGTTTTAGTTCATGGTATCACACTGTTTCCTTAACTTTAAGGGGTCATCTTGAAAATATATACCTTTTGTTCTGGGCAAAAAAATACAAATGCTTTAGTGCAAAATCATGTCACTTCTGGAGTCACAACTATAAATGTATCTCTTATTGAAAGTGAAATGCAAAAAAAAAAAAAGTGAAATGCTCAGATAGGCATTAAATATCAAAACCAAGAAGATGTTGGTATATAATTGGGAAAACAATGATTAAATATCTTATTCAAATTCTTACTAGAGGGTCTATAGAATTATAAAAGCTAGGAAAAGTCACTTAAATATTAGATGCCTTGGTTTCTTTAGTTTCAAAGGTAGTAATAATCCCCGTTTACCGGAAATATAATAGTAACATTTTAAAGTCTAGTTAAAAAAGCTTCCTAAAGTATTAGTGTTGCTATTATTTGTAAAATGATTAAGTAACTTGTACAGCCTTTCCAAATGATTAAATTAGATTTTAAAAATTCTTCAAGATAAACACATAATGAATTTCTCATAAGAAAAGGGTTTATACTATAAGAAGTTTGTTCGTGGAAGGAGGAAACAATTATTATGGTCATACAAAACAATTTGTAGAGTCTAAAGCTATAATTTTTAAGTAAAAGAAAATTTGTTGAGCACTGTAGAATTCAGCAACATGGCAGCATATAAAATCACTGCACAAAAATCAGTTGCATTTCTATACACTAACAATGAGATAGAAGAAAGAGAAATTAAGGAATTGATCCTATTTACAATTGCACCAAAAAAGATAAGATACCTAAGAATAAAACTAACCAAAGAGGTAAAGGATATCTACTCTAAAAACTGTAAGACACTTGGGGCACCTGGGTGGTTCAGTGGGTTAAGCCTCTGCCTTCCACTTAGTTCATGGTCTCAACATCCTGGGATCAAGTCCCACATTGGGCTTTCTGCTCAGCAGAGAGCCTGCTTCATCCTTTATCTCTGCCTACCTCTCAGCCTGATCTCTCTCTCTCTCTCTGTCAAATAAATAAAATCTTTAAAAAAAAAAAAAACTATAAGACACTTACGAAAGAAATTAAGGATGACACAGAGAAATGAAAAAACATTCCATGCTCATGGACTGGAAGAATAAATATTGGTAAAATGTCTATGCTACCCAGAGCAATCTACAAATCCAATGCAATCCCATCAACATTATTCATAGAGCAGGAATAAATAATCCTAAAAATTGTATGTAACCAGAAAAGGCCCCAAATCATTGGAGGAATATGGAAAAGGAAAACCAAAGCTGGATGCATCATGATGCCTGACTTTAAGCTATATTACAAAGTTATAATCATCAGGACAGTATGGTACTGACAGAAAAACAGACACATAGATCAATGAAACACAATAGAGAACCCAAAATAGATCCTTAACTCTATAGTCAACTACTCTTTGACAAAGCAGGAAAGAACATCCAATGGGGGGATAAAAAGAGTCTCTTCAACAAATGGTGTTGGGAAAATTGGACAGCCACATTTAGAAGAATGAAACTGAACCATTTTCTTACACCATACACAAACATGAAATATCTTTTAAAATAACTATAGCCAGAATAATTTTCTATTGTAAGGAAACATTCAATATAATGCATTAACAAGTTACCTACTACATAATCCTATGTAATACCAAAGTTATGGAAGGAAGAATTCAGAGGAAATACCATATACATTACATACCCTTAAGAAGTTTGAAATATAATGAGAGTGATAAGGCTAACATGTGAATCAATAGCTTACAAAACCAGATAGACTATAATTCAGAATTAAGCTATACATTATTAACTCCAAAGTATTACATACGTTATGAGAAGAAAGATGATTTGTCTCCAGAGTAATGTGAAGATGCATTCAAGCAGGTGTAGAACTTGACCTGGATGTCAATAAAATTTAGACAAATAGAATGGGACTGCATCTACAAACCAGACTACAATCTTTGCAGAAGCAAAGTAATTGAATAATGAGTGAGAATGGCACACCAATAGGAAAGGAACAAGAGGATACATTTTAGTGAAGGTGAAGGCTTTAGAGTTAGAATAGGTCAGTTTTAAACTATGAAGGACAGACAAATCTATTTGGAGTTAATGCCATAGGAAACAATATATAATGGTATCACTTGCTAGAAATTTCCTGAATGTGGTACATGGGAGACTGGATGCAGGAATACCAACAAGTAGCCTGTTATAAGCATTCAGTTTTGGGGGCACCTGGATGGCTCCATCAGTTAAGCAGCTGCCTTCAGCTCAGGTCATGACCCCAGGTCCTAGGATTAAACACCACATTGAGCTCCTTGCTGAGTGGGGAGGCTGCTTCTTCTCCCATGCCTACCATTCTCCCAGCTTGTGCTCTGTCACTCTCTCTATAAAATAAACAAAATAATTTTTAAAAATTAGCATTAAATTGTAAACCTGAAGGAAGAATTAAGAGGACTTAGTAACTGACTACAAAGCTAAAATATTTTTGGTGGAAGTTTACATATTTTATTTTGTATAATAAAGTTGTTTACATGCTCCTCAAAATAATTGAACTTTCAATTAGAGTACACCATCACCAGATTATAAAGGTGCCTCAGTCAAAGTAATGTAAGTTGAAGAGTAAAGATAATGCTGCTTTTCATAATATTGAGATAAGAAAATCTTTCTGCAATTGTGAAAAAAATATAATGTGCTGTTATTTAAAAGAACCAAAATTGAACCTTAATCATTACATGCATTTTTAGAATGCAATATGTAAATACCTACTATCTGATGCATTTCCTGCTCATTTTTCTATTATTAAATTTATCCTATCTAGCCCCTAGCTTTTCTCATTTCCAGGCTTATTTAGAATCCTTCAGTCAAACTTACTTTAAATCGTTATCTGGGAGTATGCCTCTACTATGTCAATGGTACAACATCAAGCCATCTTAGCATCAAAGACCTTTCCAGTTTCTTGCAGCATAGGAGCTTAATTGTGTCTCAGCCAGGGGCTCTTTATCCATCTAATTCAGATAATCAAAAAGATGGTTTCAGTTCTTTTGGCCTCCAATAATCTTGAAAGGTCTTTTGTTTTGATTTTTTATTCAGATGTATCAGATAATATTTTCATCTTGGTTAGAGGAGATGGCAATAAAAGTCAGTGACTAAGTCTCCATTTTAGTGTGAAACCCAAGTGTCTTGATTTTGAGATCAGAAAAAAATGACTACCTTCTTGACAATAAGCCAAAATTTCCTTCTAAAATACATTCTTACTGTTAATTAAAGTGGGTTCTTAACAATACTAAAGTAGCCTTTTTTGGAATATCTTACCTTTGATATTTTGTAACTCTTCACTATATTATAAAACTTTAAAGTTATTACAAACTTCCTGTCATCTAGAATATTGGCCTTCAGATACGATGAAACAGATAACTTCCAACTTAATGCAGTAAACTTTTTTATATGATAGATTAGCTTATTCAGTGTTTATTAATTGAAAACAAGCTATGTGTTGTGTTCTCCTATGCTCTGAGGATACAATAGTAAACAAGGCAGGCCAGGCAAAGGCCTTTAACACCCAGCCTAGTGAATGGAGGACACTCCTTGATCTGGGCTCAAGGAAGTACAAAAACTTGAGTACAGCTACAAGTGGACTAGAAGGTGTACGAGCATTCAGACCATAGAGAGCTAAGCCTCATTGTTACTAAAGCCTAATTTTATTGCAAAACACTTTTCTGAAGCATCTGGTAGCTCCATAAAATATTTATATTCTAACAAATTTTAAATAGAAAACAATTATATACCAAAATATAAAGTGGTTAATTCTACTCATAAAGTTAAAGTAGCATCAGTAAACCCGAAGAAGACCAGAATATTTCAAACACTTGAAAGTTTTAAATGCTGATTAGATATTGAGAACAGAGAAAAGTCTGTTAGACTTGGTGACTGCCTATACAAAGGCTTTCAGCAGAGTTATGGGATCCTAAACCAGATTCAGAGAATAAGGGATGTGGGTGGTGAGAAAATGGAGGACAAGAGATAGAGACAAAACATAAAAGAAGATTGGTAGAGACATATTTAGAATGTATTAGACTAAGTAAAGTTATTGTTTGTTGTTGTTTGTTATTGTTTTCCTAGCTAAGAAAGACCTAGGTAAGTTTAAAGATCTGCTTTTAAATGGGATGCATACAATTTTTGGTTGAAAAAACCCAATACTTAACATATTGTATACTTTCATCAAAAATATATTAGACAAACAACAGCCCCATGATTATAAATATTAAACGTCACGTTCCTCAGAGAATGCTCTTCTCAGTGGTCATTACTTCTCTGACCTAAATAATAACTCATTGCAAAAGGTCTTTAGCGATATGATAATGAAGAAGTTATTTATTTCCTGACCAGCTTGTATGGAAAACTTGCAGATAGTTGAATACCACCACAACTTTTGAATTGTTAACTGGGATCCATTTGCTTCAGTGTCAATGCTTCTTGTAAACTAGGCTATGTTGGGAAAAGAAGACTAGTAATAAAAGCCACCATTCTTTCTCATTTATTTTTTAAGCATTTTGTTGGATATAAATTTCTTCCCCTAGCATAACTTACGATCTGCATAATTCACCTCTGTATTTTTACTTCTAATTCATCATAAAAGAATTTAGTAATGAATGTTTTCCATTCATTAAATGTGATACACTTAAGCATTTTAAAGTATTCAGAGGGATACAAGATGACAAGATGGCGGGGAAGTAGGAGGAGGCACCCTTTCAACCTGTACCCTAATGTGAGCTGCTTACCTTCCAAAGAACTCCGATCACCCACAAAATCAGCCTGAAATCAGAATTATACACGTCTGGATCTCTACCGGAGCAGAAGACGCCAGTGGGAAGGTAAAGTGGAGTGGGAAAGTTGGAGTGGGAAAGTCGGACTGATATTTGAAGATAAACAAAAGGGGGAGGGAGCCACCAGGGGAGACCCACTGGAAAGTAATACCCCAATACGAAAGTGCCCTGCATCAGGGGACCAGCATTAAATCGGGAGTCTGGTAGAAATCCCTCAAAAAGAGCAAAGGACTATGGGGGGGGGGGAGTTGTGGGAATCAGGGTGTTAGGGACAGGGGCTTAAGTCCCCAGACCCAGGACAGGCACCCCTGGTGCAGAGCCAGAAAGAGTGTGGTGGAGAAACCAGGTCTTGGTCCCCCAGCCACCAGCACACCTGAGAGTGTGTGGGGCCCAGTTCCTTTGAAGGGCTGGGAGCCTCGCCAGCCAACAGAAGCACAATCTTTTTGCAGTCCCTTCGGAAGTGCCCTGCCTTGCTATCAGAGTCCAAGTTGTGCCCCGCGCCCTCCCCTGAAAGAGGTGCACACAAGCGCCAGCCCGGTGCTCTCAGAACCTGAAAGACCAGGCACTCCCATACCCCAGCCCAGGCCAGTGGGAAAATCTCAGTGTGTGATCACTGCTTGGAACTTCTCTGGCAGTCTGGAGCTGCCCAGACAGCCGCCACTGCCATGGTTTTGGGCACAAGCAAAATATCCTGTGTCCCCAGGGACCGCAACAGGGAACCTGCTCTGCCAGCGGCCAAGGAGGGATTTATTTGGGCTCTGTAGCCAGAATGAGGCTTCTCTCTGAGAGGGAGGTCAGGGTGCAGTTTGCTTTCCTCTAAACCTACAAAAAACATCAAAAGCAGTCAAGGTGAGAGAGAAAAACAAAAGTGAACAAACATAAAAACCTCCAGAGAACAAAAGCCTGAAAAAGACAGTTTCCTCAGAGCCCACCCCCTTGAGGGGGGCAGGAGGACTTAACACAGGGAACGTCATTGACTGAAAACCCACGTGGCAGGCCCCTCCCCCAGAAAACCAACCAGGAAAGGAAAAAAAAAAAAAGACTACAAGAGAACAACCACCACTATTTCATAGGACAACTCATTTTTAATTCGTTCCCACTATTCTGGCATATATATATATATATATATATATATATATATATATATATTATAATTTTTAACCTATTTACCATCACACTGAGATGTCCAGTACATCAAGTTCCATAATAACCTTCTAACCTGAACTTTTTGATACATAAGCCTGTGTTTTCCTTTTGCACTTGTATTTTTTAAATTTCTTTTTTTTTTAATTTTAGTTTAGTTTAGTCTAGTTTATTCTATTTTTTTATTTTTATTTTCTAATATTCATATAGAGTAAAACTTTAAGGTAATCCCCTTTCCCCAATCAATGCTACCCCTATAGATAAACCAATTTTTAGTCCCCCTTTATCTTAGGGTAGTTGAGTCCTTTAACAAAGATATCAAGATACATCCAGGAAGAATCAAAGCAATCTTCCTCGCCCACACTGAGAATTTATAACCACTCTCCCATCTTTTTCTTCCACCAGTGTTTCTGTGTTTTTGTGTTTGTCATGATAGAATATAAATCTTACACTTGGGGTTATTTTTGATGAGGTTCTTCCTTTATTTGTATATATATATGTATATATATACATATATATTATTTTTTCTCTTGTCATATACTTTTATCAATCTTTTTGTTTGTCTGCTTTTGTTTGTATACTTCATACATCTTACCTCGGGGCCCATTTGGGCTGAACCTTTTCTCTCTCTCTTTTTTTTTTTTTTCTCTCATTTGGGTGGGAAACCCTGATTGCTCAGAAGCATTCCAGGGTGCACCTTGACTGCACCACGGTTGATAAATCCAGCTAAATCCACTCAGCCATCTCTCACCAAAATGACTAGGAGGAGGAATGCCCAACAGAAGAAAAATACAGAGGATGGGACTTCTGCAGCAGAGCTAACGGCTATCAACATAGACAATATGTCGGAAAGGGAATTCAGGCTAATAATTATCCAGGCAAAAGCTAGGTTGGAGAAAGCCATGAATGACCAAACATAATTGATTATGGCCAAACTGAAAGTGACCAGAGATCATGTTTTCAATGTTAGGGAAGAGCTGAAAGCTACCAGGGATGAGCTTCACAATCCTCTCATTGAGTACCACCAATCTAATCTAAATTCTCTCAAAGCTAGTGTAACTGAGACAGAAGATAGAATTAGTGATCTGGAGGACAAACAGATAGAGAGAAAGGATCAGAGGAAGCCTGGAACAAACAGCTTAGAAGCCATGAAAACAGAATCAGGGAAATAAATGATGACGTGAAATGTTCCAACGTCAGAATTAATGGAATCCCTGAAGGGGAGGACAAAGAAAGAAGTCTAGAAGATATAGTGGAATAAGTTCTTCATGAAAATTTTCCCAATCTCGCGAATGGAACAAGCGTTCATGTACTAGAGTCCGAACAGCCTCCACCCAAGTTTATAGATTCCAGAAAAACATCAAGACAGGGTGCCTGGATGGCTCAGTAGGTTAAAGCCTCTGCCTTCAGCTCAGGTCATGATCTTGGGGACCTGGGATAGAGCCCCTCAACAGGCTCTCTGCTCGGCGGGGAGCCTGCTTCCCCCCCCCCCTTCTGCCTGCCTCTCTGCTAGCCTCTCTGCCTACTTGTGATCTCTGTCAAATAAACAAATAAAATCTTAAAAAAAAAATCAAGGCACCTGATAGTCAAATTGAGGAATCATAATTGTAGATATAATCTCTTGAAAGATCCTAGGACAAAGAGGCTCCTTACTTACAGTGGAAAGCCCATCAGAATAATGTCAGACCTGTCAACAGAGACCTGGCAAGCCAGAAACGGTGGCAAGATATATTCAGAGCACTAACTGAGAAGAACATGCAGCCAAGAATACAACACTGACATTCAAATTGGATGGAGAAATAAAGAGTTTCAAAGACTGGCGAGGCTTAATAGACTATGCAACCACCAGGTCGACACTGCAAGAAATATTAAGGGGGGTTCTATAAAAGAGGAAAAATACTAAGAGTAGCATTGAACAGAAATATAGAGACAATCTACATAAAGAAAGACTTCAAAGTTAACACCATGTCAATAAAAACATATCTATCAATAATCACTCTGAACGTGAATGGCCTAAATGCTCCCATAAAACAGCACAGGGTTACAGATTGGATAAAACAACTGGACCCATACATATGTTGTCGACAAGAGACCCATTTTGAACCTAAAGATACACCCAGACTGAAAATGAAGGGATGGAGAAGCATCTTTCATGCCAATGGGCCTCAGAAGAAGGCCGAGGTAGTGATTCTCATGAGACAAATTAGATTTTAAACTAAAGACTGTAGTCAGAGATACAGAAGGACACTACATAATTCTTAAAGGGACTATCCACCAAGATGATCTAACAATTGGAAATACCTATGGCCCCAATATGGCAGCAGCCAATTACATAAGAAAGCTGTTAATCAAGATAAAGAGTAATATTGATATGAATACATTAATAGTAGGAGATCTTAACATGCCACTCTCAGAAATAGAGAGATCATTGAAGCAGAAAATCAATAAAGAAACAAGAACATTGAATGACACATTGGACCAGATAGACCTCATAGATATATACAGAACATTCCACCCTAAAACAGCAGAATACTCATTCTTCTCAAGTGCACATGGAATCTTCTCCAGAATAGACCACATACTGGGTCACAAATCAGGACTCAACCGATACCAAAAGACTGAGATAATTCCCTGCACATTCTCAGATCACAATGCTTTGAAACTGGAGATCAATCACAAGGAAAAGTTTGGAAGGAACTCAAACACCTGGAAGCTAAAGACCACCTTGCTTAAGAATGCTTGGATCAACCAGGAGATCAAAGAAGAACTTAAACAGTTCATGGAAACCAATGAGAATGACGACACTTTGGTCCAAAACCTATGCGATACAGCAAAGGCGGTCCTAAAGGGGAAATAATCCAAGCCTCCCTCAAAAAAATTGAAAAATCCAGAACACATCAGCTGTCTCTACAACTTAAGGAACTAGAGAATCAACAACAAATCAAACCAACTCTACACATAAGAAGGGAAATAATCAAGATTAGAAAGATCAATGAGGTAGAAATCAGAGATACAATAGAACGTATCAATGACTAGAAGCTGGTTTTTTGAAAGAATCAATAAGATCGATCAACCATTGGCCACACTAATCCAAAAGAAAAGAGAGAAGGCCCAAATTCATAAAATTATGATTGAAAAGGGAGAGATCACAACGAACGCCGAGGAAGTCAAAACAATCATCAGAAATTATTATCAACAGTTATAAGCCAATAATATAAGCAACCTAGATGAAATGGATGCATTTCTGGAAAACTATAAACTCCCATAATTGAACCAGGAAGAAATTGACAGCCTTAATAGACTGAAATCTAATAATGAGATTGGAGCAGTGATCAAAAGCCTCCCAAAAAACAAGAGTCCAGGACATGATGGATTCCCTGTAGAATTCTACCAAACTTTCAAAGAAGAAATCACACCTATTCTCCTGAAGCTGTTTCAAAAAATTGAAGCAAAAGAAAAATTTACAGGCTCTTTCTATGAAGCCATCATTACCTTGATCCCCAAACCAGGCAAAGACACTACCAAAAAGGAGAATTTCAGGCCAATATCACTGATGAATATGGATGCTAAGATTCTCAACAAAATCCTAGCAAACAGAATCCAACAGCACTTTAAAAAGATAATCCACCATGACGAGGTGGGATTCATTCCTGGCCTACAAGGATGGTTCAACATTCACAAATCAATCAATGTGATAGAACAAATTAATAAGAGAAGAGAGAAGAACCACATGGTCCTCTCAATTGATGCAGCAAAAGCGTTTGACAAAATCCAGTATCTGTTCCTGATTAAAATGCTTCAAAGTATAGGGATAGAGGGAACATTCCTGAATTTTATAAAATCTATCTATGAAAGAGGGAACATTCCTGAATTTTATAAAATCTATCTATGAAAGACCCATAGCAAATATCATCTTCAATGGGAAAAAGCTTGTGTCCTTCCCATTGAGATCAGGAACACGACAAGGATGCCCACTTTCACGACTCTTGTTCAACATAGTATTAGAAGTCCTAGCAACAGCAATCAGACAACAAAGAGAAATAAAAGGTATCCAAATTGGCAATGAAGAAGTCAAACTCTCTCTATTCGCAGATGACATGATTCTTTATATGGAAAACCCAAAAGACTCCACCCCCAAACTACTAGATCTCATAAAACAATTCAGCAATGTGGCAGGATACAAAGTCAATGTACAGAAATCACTGGCCTTATTATACACTAACAATAAGAATACAGAAAGGGAAATTAGAGAATTGATTCCATTTACTATAGCACCAAGAACCATAAGATACCTGGGAATAAACCTAACCAAAGAGGTAAAGGTTCTGTATTTGAGGAACTACAGAGCACTCATGAAAGAAATTGACGAAGACACAAAAAGATGGAAGACCATTCCATGCTCTTGGATCGGAAGAATAAACATTGTTAAAATGTCTTTACTGCCTAGAGGAATCTATACTTTTAATGCCATTCTGATAAAAATTCCACCAGTATTTTTCAAAAAGCTGAAGCAAATAATCCAAAAATTTGTATGGAATCAGAAGAGACCCCGAATCACTAAGGAAATGTTGAAAAGCAAAAATAAAACTGGGGGCATCACACTACCTGATTTCAAGCTTTACTACAAAGCTGTGATCACCAAGAGAGCATGGTACTGTCTAAAAACATACACATAGACCAGTGGAATAGAGTAGAGAGCCCAGATATGGACCCTCAACTGTATGGGCAAATAATCTTCAACAAAACAGGAAAAAATGTACAGTGGAAAAAAGACAGTCTCTTCAATAAATGGTGCTGGGAAAAATGGACAACTATATGTAGAAGAATGAAACTTGACTATTCTCTTACACCATACACAAAGATAAACCCAAAATGGATAAAAGACCTCAACATAAGACAGAAATCCATCAGAACTCTAGAGGATAATATAGGCAGTAACCACTTCGATATTAGCCACAGCAACTTCTTTCAAGATATGTCTCCAAAGGCAAAGGAAACAAAAGCGAAGATGAACTTTTGGGACTTCATCATAATCAAAAGCTTCTGCACAGCAAAGGAAACAGTCAAGAAAACAAAGAGGCAACCCATGGAATGGGAGAAGATATTTGCAAATGACAGTACAGACAAAAGGTTGATATCCAGGATCTGTAAAGAACACCTCAAACTCAACACACACAAAACAGACAATCATATAAGAAAATGGGCAGAAGATATGAACAGACACTTCTCCAATGAAGACATATAAATGGCTATCAGACACATGAAAAAATGTTCATCATCACTAGCCATCAGGGAGATTCAAATCAAAACCACATTGAGATATCACCTTGCACCAGTTAGAATGGCCAAAATGAGCAATACAGTAAACAACATGTGTTGGAGGGGATGTGGAGAAAGGGGAACCTTCTTACACTGTTGGAGAGAATGCAAGTTGGTGCAGCCACTTTGGAAAACAGTGTGGAGATTCCTCTAGAAATTAAAAACAGAGCTACACTATGACCCTGCAATTGCACTACTGTGTATTTACCCCAAAGATACAGATGTAGTGAAAAGAAGGGTCATGTGTACCCCAATATTTATAGCAGCAATGGCCACGGTCTCCAAAGTGTGGAAAGAACCAAGATGCTCTTTGTAGGACAAATGGATTAGGAAGGTGTGGTCCATATACACTATGGAGTATTATGCCTCCATCAGAAAGGACGAATACCCAACTTTTTTGTAGCAACATAGATAGGACTGGAAGAGATTATGCTGAGTGAAATAAGTCAAACAGAGAGAGTCAATTATCATATGGCTTCACTTATTTCTGGAGCATAACAAATAGCATGGAGGACAAGGGGAGATGAAGAGGAGAAGGGAGTTGAGGGAAATTGGAAGGGGAGATGAACCATGAGAGACTATGGACTCTGAGAAACAATCTGAGGGTTTTGAAGGAGTTGGGGGGGGGTTGGGGGAACCAGGTTGTGGGTATTATTGAGGGCACGGTTTGCATGGAGCACTGGGTGTGGTGCAAAAACAATGAATACTGTTACACTGAAAAAAATAAATTAAAAAAATTTTAAAGTATTGATCTTCCTAATAAATTAGTGAGTTAGAAGGAGAGCTATGAAGTATATTTCCTTTTTCTTTGATGTTTCAGTTTATTTCCAATAATCAGATAACTATACAGTTAAAACTGTAGTCTTAGTATACAGTAGATATGCACAAAATTAAATTTATAATGTTCTAATATTCCAAAATGCAATAATTTAGGGAAAGGGTTAAAGAAGAAAGAAAACTCTTAAATTAAAGGCTCTATTCTGCTGACTTTCACTGTTAAATTCCAAAGTGTATACATAATCTATAATTCTCTTGAAAAAAGGCAATGGATAGATGAATTCATTTGTAGAAGGACATCTAGGCCATATATATATATATATATATATATATATATATACACACACACACACACACACATATATATATATTTGCAAAGATTCTAGTGTGTGTGTATATATATGTGTATATATATACACATATATATGTGTGTGTGTGTGTGTGTGTGTGTAGTGTGGATAAAAAGTATATCTACCAACCAGACTAAATCAGTGGGAAAAAATAAGGGGCCTTCTTCCATCTTAGCTATTTTTGAATAATAGTGATCACAATATGATATAAACTATTTTTTCTTTTTTTTATCTATAGAAAGTTTAATTTTATTAAGGATTGCTTAAAGAATGATTAGAATGTTAAATCAGTTACATCACCAAATACCATGTTAAAAATAGAGCTGTGAATGTTTTTGAGTAAACACTGTGGTGATATTGTGATGCATATTCAGGTGTAGATGTGAGATACTGTTTCTTTAACACTTTATCATTTTATGACATTTTAATTTCCGAGTGAGTATGATTAATACTACTTGGAAATAATTTATCACTAACACTAATTCAAATGGTGGATCATTTCTAAAAATCAGTTGGCAATAAAACTGATATCCTGCTGATATCCTACTAGTTTAATGCATTAACATACACTTTCATTAATGCTATATTTATCCTTGTTGACAGGTATTACATCTGCTGATTTGAAAAAAGAAAAAAAAGAAAAAAGCATCCCCTCCAGTTCAAAGACATCTTGGTCTTTAGAAAACTAAATTACGCTAAAGCAAGAAAATGATGCATACAAGCTTATTCTTAGCCATATGTTTAAAGCAATCAAAAAGTTGAAGTTGCATCTCTGTAGTGTTTACTCTGCCATAAAATGACTAATATAATGAATCATGTGGCACTCCAGAGAAGTAAGTTTTCCTTTTTTGTCTTCATTTTCTCTTAAACCTGGCTTGCAAATTCAGGGACACTGAAAGTCGGCTATGCATATAAGCTGAAATCAGGAATCACTCGCCAAGAAATCTATGCTATGTACATGATTTAAACACACCATGTTGTTTATCTTTAGAAAATGAATGTTGCTTCTTTCTTCCATTCAGAAGGTTGCTCTTTTAAAAAGTCAATATACATTATAAGGTGCCTCATTTCATAAGACAGAAATTCTCTGAAAATGCCAAAATGCTTCCAAAATCCATTTGCAACTAAAGCATTCTATACAATATGAACAGAATAGATAGGCAGTAATGTCAGGCTGATGTAAAATTTTAAG
This sequence comes from Mustela nivalis, assembly GCF_964662115.1. Taxonomy (NCBI): domain Eukaryota; kingdom Metazoa; phylum Chordata; class Mammalia; order Carnivora; family Mustelidae; genus Mustela; species Mustela nivalis. The sequence continues at coordinate 22,735,820 of NC_139040.1, forward strand.
AAAGGGAAAAATGAATCAAATTGTAAGATTAACTACTTTTTTCTTGTATATGGCATTTAGTTGCATTTTTTTTTTCTGCCCATGTGGCAGCCTCAGTCTTTCATATGGTACTGCTGGCTGTAATAAATCCACCAAAGGTTTCATGAAGGAACTGAAACCCTGTACCTTCCCTCATTATTTCTAGATGTTAGTATTGTTATAGTCAGTCTGAATATCAAAACCATAGGATGTATGCCTTCCTCTCTCACAGTAACGCCAAAGATTTTGGTTTGCAATTGTGATCTTTCCACCTTATAAAAAATGCGCTTTATGTTCTTTCTATATACAAGGCACTGTATTAGTTGTCAAGGATAATAAAACAATTAAGATATGTTCTTTGATTTCAAAAAGTTCTCTGATATCTAATTGTTCCTAAAACCTCTTAATAATGGAGTATAAGTACTAGTGATCAAACAATATTAACAAATGGCATATTGTGTGATTCAAAACCATGTTATGGTCTTCTGGTTAAGTCCCAACTTCCTCCTAAGACATACCCACCAAATGCAATTCCTTTTGCTGCAGTATATCACAACATGAAGGCACTTGAAAGAGGGAATCCACTTACTATTATGTACCATGTTATTTTCTTCTAAATCTCATGCAGCAAGGCCTATTCATATCACCTAAGGTGAATTGGATTAGACTTTCCAGAGAGTTATCTTGAGTCTTGGGTGTAAAACTTCAGCTGATACATATTGAAAGATGTCATATGGGGCGCCTGGGTGGCTCAGTGGGTTAAAGCCTCTGCCTTCGGCTCAAGTCATGATCCCAGGGTCCTGGGATCGAGCCCCACTTCGGGCTCTCTGCTCCGCGGGGAGACTGCTTCCCTTCCTCTCTCTCTCTCTGCCTGCCTCTCTGCCTACTTGTGATCTCTATCAAGTAAAAAAAAATAAAGAAAGAAATAAAGATGTCATATGATTCAAAGTTAAGTACCACTGAGTCAGAGGAAAATCTAACCAACAACACAGTTGGATCTAGCCTGCAGGGCTCAGAAGAGAATACTTAATAGGTGAGGTCTAGTAAGAATTAGTTACTGGGGGTTCCATCTAATAAAAGCCTGTGCTGTGACAATTTCTGAAAGCTTACTGGGAATGTTAGTATTTGGGAAATTCACACAGAAAGATGTGAAAGGCTACTCTATGCTAGGATACACAGTTAGTTCTTTCTCATTAATAACCCTTAAAATAGGGTTAAAATAAAAGAGGTATGTCACACAGAAGAAATGTTTAACTTCCATTTATTTCACACCTATTTTATATATACATATATAAGATTTATTCTTCATATATCCTCATTTTACAAAGGAAAATGCTGAGGCTCAGAGAGGTCAAGTAACTTCTAAGCTCTAGTTTCAGCTAGTAATTGGTGGGCTCAGTATTCTGCCAGTTTCATCTACCAATAAATCCAAAGCTTTTTCCACTCTATCATGATGCACTGAAAGGAATGGCATGGTGATAGTGTCGCAGTCCTGCAATTCCTGCAGAAATGTTGAAAGACTAATCTTTGTTAGTAACTCCTAAATGCCTTCATCTCTCCTATTGTGGACAAAGAGAATCTGGGGGAATAATCAGAGCTGCCCAGTTTTAAGCATTATATATTATTGTCCGAAAAGGAACAAAGATAATTTAATTTGTCGTAGGCAAAATAATGGTCTCCCAAAGAGGTTCACACTTCAGTCCTGGGAACCTGTGTGTCACAAAAAGCTATGACTCAAGAGAGACATCATTACCATCTTTGAAGATGAAGGAAGGGGAACATGAGTGAAGGAATGAAAATAGCCTTTAGAAAATGGAGAGAACCCTCAGCCGATAGCCAGTAAAGAAACAGTCATATAATGAATCACAAAGAATTTGAATAATCATGAAAAAAGATTCTTCCTTAGAGCCTCTATAAGGGAATGCAGTCCTGTCAGCATGCAGATTTTCGCCTGTGAGATCCACATAAGATTTCTAACCTACATTACTATTAACTTTTTAAAAATATATTGTACATTACTAAATTTGTAGTAATTTTTTAGGTGAGCAACAGAAAACTAAAACATAGTTATTCTTTCACACACTCATGTTCCCCCACACCTATTTAGATACTGCTCTTTCTCCCACCCTCTCAGTATGGTTATATTTTTTGTTTGTTTGAATAGGTAATATTTACATTTTATAACTTTGTAACTGCTACTAATGGCTGAGCCATGGAATGGATTTTATTTTTCCTTTCCTGTGTAATTAATTTCTTGTGCCCATAGTTAACTATCTACCTCTTTTCAAACTTTCTTTCCTTTCTCTCCCTCATTTTCTCCCTCTATTTCTCTCTCTCTCTTGCTGTCTCTTCTCCTCTCTGCTTGTCTTTCTATGTTTTTCCCACTAATATATCCCTAAAGCAACTCCCCCAGTTTTAAAAAACTCCAGTTAACACATGCAAAAACAAATATTTTATCATAGGCATTTTCTTGCAGAAGTTTCTCCTGGAGCATTATGAAATATATTTTTTTCTAACAAATACATTTTATTGTAATATGAACTATATAAATGAAAATATGTTAACTGCAAGGTTTGGTAAATTTTTCCTACTGAATACAACTCTATAATCACCCAAAGCAAAATATAGAACATTCTTATAACCACAGAAAGTTCATTCGTGCTCTTTACTGTCAATCTCTCTCTCCAGTCCAACCCCCACTTAAGGCAAACCCTGATCTGATATCTAGAACAATAAATTAGATTATCTTCATGGAAATGACTACTTACTTTATCTATTATTTTATATTGGATTGTTTTCACTCAATACAACATTTATGAGGTTAATGCATTTTATTGTACATGTCTGCAGTTCATTCATTTTGTTTTATTTTTCCCCCAGCTTGAGATATAATTGACACATAACATTGTATAAGTTCAATATGTACAACATGTTGATTTGATACATTTATATATTGTATAATGATTACCACTATAGCATTACTTAACAACACCATCCTATCACATAATTGCCATTTTTTAAAGATTTTATTTATTTATTTGACAGACAGAGATCTTAAGTAGGCAGAGAGGCAGGCAGAGAGAGAGAGGAGGAAGCAGGCTCCTTGCTTAGCAGAGAGCCTGATGGGGGTTTGATCCCAGGACCCTGGAACCATACCTAAAACTGAAGGCAGAGGATTTAACCCACTGTGCCACCCAGGCACCATTTCTTTTTTGTGCTGAAAAAAATTAAGATTTACTTTATTGGCAATATTTATTAATATGATACAGTATTATTAGGTATAATCACATGCTGTACATTGTAACTCCAGAACTTGTTAACATTATAGCTAGAAGTGTGTACCTTGAGCAATATCTTCACATTTCCCTGGACCTCTGACAATCACCATTCTACTCTGTTTTTCTGAGTTCGACATTTTTAGATTCTGAATGTAAGTGATATCATACTTTATTTGTCTTTTTCTGTTCAGATTATCTCACTTATATTGCACTCAAGTTCATACAAATAACAATATTTCCTTTTTTCTTATGGTCAAATAGTATTCTATTGTGATACACACACACAAATAAAAGCACACATATCTCACACATATCACACACACATATATAAATACACATATATATATTTATATAAACAAATACATAGATATGTGTGTATATATGTGTATATATATATATACACACACGTATATATACATACACATACATACATACACATACATACATACATGCATACATATATCTTCCTTATCCATTATCCATTGAGGGACATTTAGTTTTTTCTATATTTTGGCTACTGTAAATAATGCTGCAATTAGCTTGCGAGTGTAGATATCTCTATGAAATCTTGAATTCAGTTCCAATGGACATAAATTCAGGAGTAGAATTACTGGATGCCATGGTTTCTACTTTTTTTTAATTTAATTTTTAATAATTTAATTTTTTAAAATTTAAATTCCAGTAAGTTAACATACAGCATAATATCAGTTGCAAGTATACAACATAGTGATTCAAAACTTAGATACAACACCTGATGCTCATCATAAGTGTACTCCTTAATCCCCATCATACACTTAACCCATTGTTCCACTTACCTCCCCTCTGGTAACCATCAATCTGTTCTCTATAGTTAACAGTATATTTCTTGTTTGCTTCTCTTTTTTTATTTTCCCCATTGTCATTTGTTTTGTTTCTTAAATTCCACATGAGTGAAATTATATGATATTTGTCTTTCTCTGACTTATTTTGTTTAGCATAATACTCTCTACCACTCCATGTCATCACAAATAAAGAATTCAATCTTTTTCATGGCTGAATAGTATTCCATTATAGATATGACCACCTCTTCTTCATCCATCTTTCAGTTGATAGGCACATGAGCTATTTCCATAATTTTGCTATTATAGATAATTCTTCTATAAATATTGGGTTGCATATATCTCTTAGCATTAGTATTTTTGTAACCTTGGGTAAATATGTAGCAGTGCAAATGCTGGATCATAGGGTAGTTCAACTCAACATTTTGTGGAAACTCCATACTGTTTCGCAGAGTGACTCTACCAGTTCACAATCTCACTAACAGTATAAGGGGGTTCTCCTTTCTCCATAGCCTCACTAATGACTGTTGCTTCTACTCTCATTGATTTTAGCCATTCTGACAGGTGTGAAGTGATATCTCATTGAATTTTAAATTTGTATTTTCCTGATGACCGGTGATGTTGAGCCTCTTTTCATCTGTCCATCAGCCATCTGTATATCTTCTTAGGAAAAATGTCTATACATGTTTTTTACCAATTTTTTAATTATTCATTTCTTCAACATTCAGTTTTATAAGTTGTTTATATATTTTGGATATTAACCCTTTATCAGATATGTCATTTGAAATATTTTATCCCACATTGGAGGTTGCCTTTTAGTCTTGTTGATTGTTTCTGTGCAGATTTTTTTTTTAAATGAAGTCTCAATAGTTCATTTTTGTTTGTATTTATTTTTGTGCATGGTGTAAGGAAAAGTTCAAGTTTCATCATTTTTTATGTTTCTGTTCAATTTTCCCAACACCATTTGTGGAACAGACTGTCATTTTTTCATTGAATTTTCTTTCCTGCTTTGTTGAAGATTAGTTGACCATAGAGTTGTGGGTTTATTTCTGGATTTTCTATTCTGTTTCATTGAGCTATATGACTATTTTTGTGCCAGTACTATACTGTCTTAATCACTACAGTTTTGTAATATAAATTGGAATCCAGAATTGTGATGCCTCCAGCTTTGCTTTTCTTTTTCAAGATTGCTTTGGCTATTTGGGGTTTTTTTATGGTTCCATACAAATTTTAAGATTGATTATTATAGCTGTGAAAAATGCTGGTGGTATTTTCATAGGAATTGTGGTAAATATAGATTTCTTTGGGTAGTATACACATTTTAACAATATTTGTTTTTCTAATCCATAAGCATGGAATGTATTTCCATTTCTTAATGTCATCTTCAGTTTCTTTCATCCGTGTTTCATAGTTTTCAGAGTATAGATCTTTTCCCTCTGTGGTTAGGTTTATTGCTAGGTATCTTATAGTTTTTGTTGAATTTATTAATGGGATTGATTCCTTAATTTCCCTTTTTGCTGCTTCATTAATTGGTGTATAAAAATAGAACAAATTTCTGTAGTTTGATTATATCCTGGGAGTTTACTTAATTCATGTATCAGTTCTAGCAGTGTGTGTGTGTGTGTGTGTGTGTGTGTGTGTGTGTGTGTAGTCTTTGGGTTAGTATCATGCAAATAGTGAAAGTTTTACTTCTTCTTTGCCCCTCTGGATGCCTTTTATTTCTTTTTTGTTTTCTGATTACTGACTTCCATTAAAATGTTAAATAACAGTGGTGAGGGGTGCCCGGGTGGCTCAGTGGGTTAAGCCTCTGCCTTCAGCTCAGGTCGTGATCTCAGGGTCCTGAGATTGAGCCCCACATCAGGCTCTCTTCTCGGCAGGGAGCCTGCTTCTCCCTCTCGCTCTGCCTGGCTCTCTGCCTACTTGTGATCTCTCTCTGTCAAATAAATAAATAAAATATTTAAAATAAAAATAACAGTGATGATAGTCAACATCCCTGTCTTATTCCTGAAAGGGAAAGCTCTCAGTTTTTCCCCATTGAGGATGACATTAGCTGTGGGTTTTTCATACAGCTCTTACTACATTGAGGTATATTCCCTTGAAATTTTGTGTGTGTGTGTGTGTGTTTAATCATGAATGGATGTTATACTTTTTCAAATGCATTTTCTGAATCTATTGAAAGGATTATATGATTTTTATGCTTTATTTATTAATGGGAAGCATCATGTTGATTTGTAAATATTGAACCACTCTTGCAGCCACGGAAAAAATCCCACTTGAACATAGTGAAATTTTTTTTTATCATATTGTTGGATTCAGTTTGCTAGGATTTTGTTAAGAATTTTTTTTCATTCATGTTCATCAAGGTTATTGGGATATATATATATATATATATATACACACACACACACATATATGTTATACATATATGTATGTATACATATTCCAAATACATTAAAACTTCACTATAGATAGTGAAGTTTTAATGTATTTGGTTTGGTATCAGGGTAATGCTGGCCTTATAGAATAAATTTAAAAATTTTCCTTCCTTTTCTTCTTTTTTTTATTTTTTGGAATAGTTTGAGAAGAATGAGTATTAACTTTTTTTTTTTTTAACTGCTTTGAAGAATTTGCCTCTGAAGCCATTTGGACCAGGATATTCATTTCTTGGGAGGTTTTTTAATTTTAAATCTTGGAACAGTGCATCAAAAAATAATAAATAACCAACTTTTGTAGCGACATGGACAAGACTGGAAGAGATTATGCTGAGTGAAATAAGTCAAGCAGAGAGAGTCAATTATCATATGGTTTCACTTATTTGTGGAACATAAGAAATAGCATGGAGGACAAGGAGAGATGGAGAGGAAAAGGGAGTTGAGGGAAATTGGAACGGGAGGTGAACCATGAGAGTCTATGGACTCTGAAAAACAATCTGAGTATCTTGAAGGGGTGGGGAGTGGGAGGTTTGGGGAACCAGGTGGTGGGTATTAGAGAGGGCACAGATTGCATGGAGCACTGGGTGTGGTGCAAAAACAATGAATACTGTTACACTGAAAAGAAATAAAAAAAAATTTAAAAAATTACAAAAAAAAAACAAACTAATGATGTATTTTATGGTCACTAACATAATAAAAATTAAAAATAAAAATAGAAAAAAATGAAAATATATTTTATTTATTTGACCAGAGAGGGAGCACAAGTGGGCATGGGGGAAGAGAGGGAAAAGCAGGTTTACCACCAAGGAAGGAGTCCGATGTGGGGCTTGATTCCAGGACCTTGGGATCATGGCCTGAGCCAAAAGCAGATGTTTAAAGACTGAGCAACCCAGGTGCCGTAGGAGATTTTTACTGATTCAATTTCTTTGCTGGTTATCAGTCTGTTCAATTTTTTCCTTCTTTCTGTTTCAGTTTTTGTAGTTTATATCTTTCTAGGAATTTATATATTTCTTCCATGTTGTCCAATTTGTTGGCATATAATTTTTCATAGTATCTTATAATTGTTTTTGTTTCTGTAGTGGTGGGTGTTATTTCTCCTTTTTCCTTTGTCATTTATTTATTTGGGTTCTTTCTAATTTCTTTGAGGGAACTTCATACTGCTTTCATAGTGGCCGTACCAGATTATATCCTCATCAACACTGTAGTTGGATTCTCTTATCTCCATTCCCTCACCAATACTTGATAATTTTTGTCTTTTTGAAGCTGAAAAGTGTGATGTGATATTTCACTGTGGTTTTGATGTACACTCCCCTGTTGATTAGTGATGTTGAGCAGCCTTTATGTACCTGTTGTCCATTTGTATGTCTTTTTTGGGTAAAAAAATGTCTGTTCAGTTCCTCTGCTTATCTTTTTTTTTTGAAAGATTCTATTTATTTATTTGAGAAACAAAAAGTGTGAGTGGGGGAGGGAGCAGAGGGGAAGGGAGAAGGACAAGAAGACACCACACTGAACATACAGCCAGGCATGAGACTTGATTCCACTACTCTGAGATTATGACCTGAGCTGAAACCAAGAATTTGATGCTTAACCAACTGAAACATGCAGACATCCCTCTCTGCTTATCTTTTAATCAGTTTGTTTTTATACTATTGAGTTGCATGGGCTCTTTATATAGTTTGGATATTAATCCTTTAGCAGGTATATGATTTGCAAATTATCAGGTATATGATTTGCTATTCCATTGGTTGCCTTTTCATTTTGTTGATTACTTCTTTTGCTGTGAAGAAGTGTTTTAGTCACTTGTTTACTTTTGCTTTTGTTGCATGCACTTTTGGTATCATATCCAGAAAATTACTGCCAAGACTATTTTCAAAGATATGTTTCCCCAGTGTTTTCTTCTAAGGGTCTTATGAATTCAGGCCTTGAATATGTCTTTAATCTAGTTCCAGTTCATTTTCGTGAGTTGTGTATGATAGAGGTCTAAATTTAATCTTCTTGTTGTTATCCAGTTTTCCCAAAACCGTTTATTGAAGAGACTATCCTTGCCCCATTCAGTATTCTTGTCTCCTTTATCAAATATTACTTGACTGTATGTAACAAGAGGTTTACAACTGGACTCTTTATTCCATCCCATCAGTCTATGTGTCTTTCTTATGTCAATGCCATACTGTATAGATGACAATAGCTTATAAAGTCGTTTAAAATATGAAAAGTGATCCCTGTAGTTTAGCTCTTTTTTCTCAAGATAGATTTGACATTTTAGGGTCTTTTTTGGACCCTTACAAATTTTATGATCTATTGTTCTATTTATGAGAAAAATATTATTGGAATTTTTGAAGATATTTCTTTGAATCTATACATAGTTTTAGGTAATATGGACATTTTATGGACAATATAATCCTTCCAATCCATGAACATGGTATATCTTTCTGTTTGTGTCTTCAATTTTTTTCATCGAAATCTTGTAGTTTTCAGTGTAAAGATAGTTCACCTCCTTAGTTAAATTTATCCCTATTTTATATTTTTGGATGTTATTTGAATGAGATTTATTATTTTCCCCAGGGGTTTCTGGGTGGTGCAGTTGGTTAATCAATTCTTGGTTTTAGCTCAGGTCTGATCTCTGGATTGCGAGCCCACTTTGGGCTCCACACTCAGTGGAGAGTCTGCTTGAGTTTCTGTCTCCCTCTTCCTCTGCTCCTCCACCCCACACTTGCTCATTGCAATAAATAAATCCTTAAAAGACCTTTTTTTTCCAGGTATTTTGTGTATAAGAATATAACTGTTTTTATTGATTTTTCATCCTACAAAGTAACTGAATTTGTTGATTAGTCCTGGTAGTTTACTGATGGAATCTTTAAGGCATTCTATATAAAAGATCATAACATCTGAAAAAAAAAAAGAAAATTTACTTCTTTCCTTTCAGTTTAAATTTCCTTTATTTCTTTTTCTTTGATCTAGTCACGACATCTAACATTATTAAGAAAGATTAATGAGAGTAGACACCTAAGTCTTGTTACTAAACTTAGAGAAAAAGTTTTTATCCTTTCATCTATAAACATGACATTTGACTGTGGGGTTTAACATATATGAATTTTGTTTTGAGGTATGTCCTTTTTATAGTCAATTTGTAGAACATTCTTGTCATAGAAAGATGTATTATGTCAAATCCTTTTTCTGAATTTATTGATGAAACATCATATGTTTCATATCTTTCATTCTATTAATGTGGTATATCACATCTATCAGTTAGTACATGTTGAGTCATACTTGCATCCCAGGGATAAATCCCACTTGATTGTGTTGAATAATCCTTTATTGTGCTGTTGATTTTCATTTGGTAATATTTTACTGAAAATGTTTGCATCTATATTCATCAGGGATATTGATCTATAATTTTCTTTTCTATTTTGTGGTTTTTTAATCTGTCTTTGGTATCAGGATAATGTTGGTCTTGTAAAATGAATTTGGGAGTATTCCTCCTGACTTTTCTGGAAGAGTTTGAGAATGGTTTAATTCTTTCTAAAAGTTTGATAGAAATCATCAGTGCACCATCTGGTCCTGGCCTTCTTTGTGTTTCGAAATTTTTGGTTACTGATCCAATCTCCTTGCTCATTTTTGGACTATTTAAATTTTATATTTCTTTATGATTCAGCCTTGGTAGCTTATAGATTTCTATGTATTATACATTTCTTCTAGGTTACACAGTTTGTTAATGTATCAATTGTTCATAACAGTTACCAGTTATTCTTTATATTTATGTGATGTCAGCATAATGTTTCCTATCTTATTTCTTTATTGGATCCTCTTTTTTTTAGTAAATGTAGCTAAACTTTTGTCAATTTTGCTTATCTTAAAAAAGTCTTAGTTTCAACAATTTTTCTATTGTTTTCCTGCTTTCTATTTCATTTTTTTCTGCTTGATATTTTTATTTCCTGGCATCCAGTAACTTTGGGGTTGGTTCTTCTGATACCTTGAGGTATGAAGTTAGTTTATTCATGAACTTTCTTTTTCTTTCTGTAGGTGTTAGTAGGTGTTAGTTGTTATAAATGTCCCTCTTAGAACTGCATTTGTTGCATCCCATAAATGTTAGTATGCTGTCTTTCAATTTTTTCTTGTTTCAATATATAACTTTGTTAATTTCCATTTTGATTTCTTCTCTGTCCCACAGGTTGCTCAGAAGGATGTTGTTTAATTTCCAGTTGTGAATTTCCAGATTTGTGAATTTTTCAGACTTCTATACATATCAATTAAGTCCATTTGTTATTGTTATTCAAGTCTTCTATACACTTGCTATATTTGTATCTAAGCATTCTATCAATAACTGAGAAGGGAAGATGATAAATCCTCCAACTATGATTATGGATTTTATTTATTTTTCTTTAGTTTTATTAGTTTATGTTTAATGTGTTTTGAAGTTCCTTCAAACATATCTAGTGTATTTATTTGCAACTGTTTAGTTGACCCATCAGTATAAATTTTTGTTTATTTTCAGTAATATTCTTTTTTGTCTTTTTTTAAAATACTACTTTTAATCCACAGTATTTTTATATCTAGGGTACTTATATTCTAAACAAAATATAGTTAAGTCTTCCCTTTTGTTGTATCTAAAGATCTCTGCCTTAAATAGTGCATTTGATTCATTTGTCTTTAATGTAATAATTGACATAGTGAGTTCAGCTCTATCATTCTTTTTCTATTTGTTTATTTGGCTCTTCTATTTTTTTTTCTTACTTTATTGCTCTGTTTTTCTTTTTTTTTTTTTCTGGGTACTAACTATTTTGTTTTACCTTCATAATCTTCTGTAAAATTCATCAAACAAGACAGAAAAAGCAATAACTACAAAAGAATAAACTGATATTTTGAATTATATTCGAATAGTAATTTCCCTTTCCTTCATCAAAAGGCATCATTGGGAGAGTGAAAAAGAAAACCAGTGTAGGGAAAAGTATAAACAACAAAGGTGCGTATACACAACACATGAAAACTACACATCAGGAAGAAAAATTCAGGAAAGGAGTTAAGATGAAAGAGTAGTAGAAGGACCTTATGCTGTCCTCACCCCTTGAATACAGGTAGATAAGTATCAAATAATTCTGAAAACCTAGGAAATCTATCTGAAGAGTGAAAGAAAAAATTACACAACTAGAGGGAGAAAAGTGGCTACACTGTGAGATACAGGAGAGACAGAGACAAAATTTGGGGAAGAAAAGAATCCTGGTGCTGTAGATGAGGGGAGCCCTGATCAGGGAGAAAAGAGAGAAGAGTGAGAGAGTGAACAGAGCCCAGGGCATACGAACATGACAAACACTTCCCCAAAACCATCGATGGGGAAAATGAGAGAGGCTGGTTATTGTAATCTTTCACAAGAAGCTCAACTCAAAGACTGACATTTTAGAAGTCTGCACTATTGCCAGGTGAAACCTGGCAAGTGTAGAGGTACTCCTGTGGAAAAGCAATGCAGAGGCTTGGGAATGGACAGAGTTGTCTGGGGAATCACTAAGGAGAGACAGTTCCCCTTCTTGGAGTGCATTGGGGCAGGGCTGGCATTGCCTCTGAGGGGACAAATGAGCTGTCAGACAGCATTAAGCTGCCTCATTTACTAGTATGTGAGCAAAGCTACATGCTGAGAGAGACTAACCTGGCCTCTGTTTTTTTGCCATGCTTTACCATAGACTCCAAACCCTTATGCATTCCTGCAACTGTCCTTCTGGGACAACCCAGCACCAGCCAGATTGCTGTGAGACCATTTCCCAGAGGAACTGCATGGGTCCTTGCTGTTCCTGGTCCCCCAAATTTGGAGATTTGAAAATCAGCAGTGCATCTTAGATAGACACAGAAACACTGTTCTGGTGGTGGGCAGATGGCACAAACACAGAAAGCATGAAGACAAAGTTCTGAAGGATGTCTGGGACAAAATAGGGGAGATTTTATGCTATTCTGTGAGGCTTTCCTGAACAGTGGTGGACAGAATGTCCCTCCCCAAGGATGAAAGAGTCAGCTGACACCATCTCCCCTGCATCAGCCAAGACCAACTTCAGTAAGCAGCATAGTGCCCCAGAGTGAAGGCTTGATCTGTCGGACTCCGGTAGGTTTTGCTGGCCGACAGGCACAAGGAGAGCGTCCGGGCCAGCCGGTAGCTCCCCTTGGGGCTGAGCGGGATGGCGAGTGTTGCGAGTCCAGGTGCATTAACAAACCACACCAGACTCGGGGGATCTGTCGAAGCAGAATCTCACTTTATTGAGCGGGGTTGCAGCTTATATTGGGTAGGGGATGGGAAATGAGGTCAGCGGGGAGAGAGCCTATGGAGTTTGGTTACGTAGTCAGTAACTGGGTAGGGTGTGTTGGGCGAGAGGAGGAAATATCAGAGATATGCGGAACCGAAACCGCCACGTTGGCGCCAATACTGCCACTGTGGCGCCTTTTCTAGCCGGAAGAGAAGGCAGGCCAGCGCCATCTTTGCTGTGCCCAACATTGATCCATTTGCACATTATGCTTTTCAGGTGCTTCTGAACTAGGGTAAGTCTGTTTCAGGCTCAGAGCAACACCAGGCCCCTGCCCGAGAAGATCACCACAAACCCCACACCAACCAAGTTTACTGACCATAGAGTGCTTCAATGCTTAAGCTCTAAGGATAATAGGATCTAACCTATTTTAACAAGCAGACCAAAGCACACCTAGTTAAAACTCGCCAGACACTGAACAAGGCAGAAACAAGGAGAAAATCTGCAGAAGACTACCTAAGGATCAATGAAACACAACACACCAAGAAAACACAACAGCAGAGTGCACACAACATACACAAGAAATATTTTCTGAAGCACCAGGTCCTAGATATATAGGACTGTATTCTTAATATAGCCATTAGTCTCTGAAGCAGGAAACGTAATAGGCTTTCCTAACACAAAAATGAAAAAGAACTAGACAAAATGACATGATAGAGGAAATGACCCCAAAAGAAAATCAAGAGGTCATGGCCAGGGATCTAATCCAAACAGATACAAGTAAAATTCCAGAACCAGATTTTAAAACAACAATCATAAGAACACTAAATGGGCTTGAGAAAAACAGAAGACACCAGGAGTGCCTTACCAGAGAGATAAAGAACATAAAAACTAAGCAGGCTGAAATAAAACTGCTGTTACCAAGATGCAAAACTGACTGGATATAATGACCACAAGAATGGAAGAAGCAGAAGAACAAATAAGTGATATAGAAGACAAAATTATGGAAACTAATGAAACCGAAAAGAAGACGGAGAGAAAAATATTGGATCATGAATCACTGGGAGAACTAGGTGTCTCCATAAGGCATAATAACATTCATATCATAGGAATCACAGAAGAAGAAGAGAGAAAAGGGGACAGAAGGTTTATCTGAGCAAATCATCTTCCCCAAATTAGGGAAATAAACAAACATCCAAATCCAGGAGGCACAAAGAACTCCCATTGAAATCAATAAACCCAGGCAAACACCCAAGATATATCATAGTAAAATTTGAAAGATAAAGAGATAAGGAAAGAATCCTGAAATCAGCAGGGGTAAAGAAATCCTTAACATACAAGGAAAGACAAATCAGGTAAGCAGCAGATCTCTCCACAGAAATTTGGCAGGCCAGACGATGGTGCATGATACATTGAATATATGCAGCCAAGAATGTTATCCAGCAAGCCTGTCTTTCAGAATAGTATGCAAGATAGTTTCTCAGACCAAAAAAACTAAAGGAATTTGAGACTGTTAACCCAGCCCAACAAAAAAGTGTTAAAGGGACTCTATGAGTGAGAAAGAAAGACCAAAATCAACAAAGACTAGAAAGGAACAAAGAAAATCTCCAGAAACACTGACTTTACAGGTAATATAATCACACTTAACTCATTTCTATCAATAATCACTCTGAATGTAAATGGATAAGATGCTCCTATCAAAACACATAAGGGTGTTAGAATGGATTGAAAAAAAGAAAGACCAATCTATATATGCTGCCCACTAGAGACTCATTTTAGATCTAAAGACACTTGCAGATGGAAAGTGAGAGGATGGAGAACCATCTATCATACTAACAGATATCAAAAGGAAGTCAGACTAGCCAAACATGCACCAGAGACAAAAGATTTTAAACTAAAGATTGTAACAAGAAACGAAGAAAGACAACACATTATAATAAAGGGATCTACCCAACAAGAAGATCTAACAATTATAAATATGTATGCCCCCAACTTGGAAACACCCAAATATATGAATAATTATTAAGAGATATAAAAAGGAAGTCATAAATAAAAATACAACAACAGTAGGGGACTTTAACACTCCACTTATACCAATGGACAGATCATCTAAGCAGAACATCAACAAGGAAACAATAGGTTTGAATGACACACTGGACCAGATGGACTTCACAGATATATTCAGAATATTTCATCTTAAACCAGCAGAGTGCACATTCTTTTCTACTGTGCATGGAACATTCTCCAGAAGAGATCACATAGTAGGTCACAAAACAGATCTTAAGAAGTACAAAAAGACTGAGATCATAGCATGAGTATTTTCAGACTACAACACTATTAAACTTGAAGTCAACCACAAGAAAAAAATTTGGAAAGACCACAAATCATGGATGTTAGAGAATACCCTACTAATAAGTGAATGGATTAACCTGGAAATTAAAGAATAAATTTAAAAAAATACATGGAACCAAATGAAAATGAAGTTTTGGACAACAGTCCAAAACCTTTGGGATGCAACAAAAGTGGTCACAAGAGGGAAATACATACTAATACAGGCCTTGCTCAAGAACCAAGAAAAGCCTAAAATACATAACCTAAACTTACACCTAAAGGAGCTAGAAAAGGAACAGCAAATAAAGCCTAAAGCCAGAAGAACAACGAAAATAATAAAAAATAAATAAAAAATAAATGATACAGAAACAAAAACAAAACATTGTAGAACAGAGCAATGAAACAAGAGTTGGTTCTTTGAAATAATTAATAAAATTGATAAACTCTTAGCCAGACCTATCAAAAAAGAAATGATGAGAAACTGAAATAAATAAAATCACAAATATAAGAGGAGGGATAACATTCAACTCTGAGAAATATAAACAATTATTGACAATATTATGAAAAATTATATGTCAACAAATTGGGCAATCTGAAATAAATGGACAAATTCCTGTAAACATACAAACAACTGAAACTGAAACAGGAATAAATAGAAAACTTGAACAGATCCATAACTAGGAAAGAAATTGAATCAGTAATCAAAAATCTCCCATCAAACAAAAGTCCAGGATCACATGATTTCACAGGGAAATTCTATCAGACATTAAAAGTGAGTTAATTCCTACTCCTCTTAACTGTTATGGAAAATAGAAATAGAAGGAAAACTTCCAAATTCATTTTACAAGGCCAGGATTACCTTGATTCCAAAACCAAAGTCTCCATTAAAAAGTAAAATCAGGGGCGCCTGGGTGGCTCAGTGAGTTAGGGCCTCTGCCTTTGGCTCGAGTCATGATCCCAGGGTCCTGGGATCGAGTCCTGCATCGGGCTCTCTGCTCCACAGGGACCCTGCTTCCTCCTTTCTCTCTGCTTGCCTCTCTGCTAGTTGTGATTTCTCTCTGTCAAATAAATAAAATATTTTTAAAAAAGGAAATCACATGCCAATATCCCTGATGAACATGGATACAAAAATTCTCAAGATACTAGCAAATCAAATCCAATAGGACATTAAAAGAATGATGCACCAAGATTAGGTGAGATTTATTCATGGGCTGCAAGTGTGGTTCAATATTCACAAATCAATCAACATGATAAATTACATTAATAAAAAAAGGATAAGAAGCATATGATCATTGCAATAGGTGCTGGAAAAGCATTTGACAAAATACAATACCCATTCTTAATTTCAAAAAAAAATCCTCATCAAACTAGGAATAGAGGGAACATACCTCAACATCATAAAAAACATATATGAAAGACCCACTGATAGTATAATTCTCAATGAGGAAACACTGAGAACTTTTCCTCTATGGTCAGGAGCAAGATACGGATGTACACTCTCACCATTGTTATTTAAGATAGTACTGAAAGTCCTAATGAAAGGAATCAAACAACAACAACAACAACAACAACAGAATAATAATAAAAGGATGCAAATTGACAAGGAAGAAGTAAAACTTCCACTATTCTCAAATGACATGATACTCTCAATAGAAAACCTGAGAGATTCCACTCAAAAAATTGCTATAAATAATACATAAATTCAGCAAAATCACAGGATTCTTAAAAAATTCAGTGTACAGAAATCTGTTGTAGTTCATACACCAATCTTGAAGCAGAATAGAGAAATCAAGGTATCAATCCCATTTACAATTGCACTAAAACTGAAAAATACTTAGGAATAAACCTAATCAAAGAGGTAAAAATCTGTACACTGAAAATTATAGAGCACTTATGAAAGAAATTGAAGATGACACAAATAAATTTAAAAAAATCATACTCATGGATTGGAAGAACAAATACTTTTAAAATGCTGACACTACTCAAAACAATACCTATCAAAATACCACCAGCATTTTTCAGATATAGAACAATCAATCTTAAATTTGTATGGAACCACAAAATAACCCAAATAGCCAAAGTCGTCTTGAAAAAGAAAAGCAAGGAGCTTCCACAGTGTTTTGCGCAATGGCTGTAGCTGTTTGCATTCCCACTAACAATGTAAGAGGGTCCCTCTTTCTCCATATCCTCACCAACCTCTGGTTGTTTCCTGTGTAATTAATTTAGGCATTCTGATAGGTATGAGGAGATGTCTCATTGTGGTTTTGATTTGTATTTCCCTAATGAAGAGTGATGTTGAGTATCTCTTCATGCGTCTATTAGCTATCTGGATGTCTTCTCTGGAAATGTCTATTCATGTCTTCCTCCCTTTTCTTAACTGGATTATTTGGGGTTCTTTGGGTGTTGAGTTTGATAATTTCTTCATAGATTTTTATACTAACCTTTTATCTGATATGTCATTTGCAAATATATTTTCCCATTCCATAGGTTGCCTTTTAGTTTTGTTGATTGTTTCCTCTGCTGTGCAGAAGCTTTTAATCTTGATGAAGTCCTAATAGCTCATTTCTGCTTGGTTTCCTTTGCCTCCAAAGATGTGTCTAGACATCTTACTAGACAAAGATGTGTCTAGTAACAACTGTCCCAGCCAATGTCAAAGAGTTTACTACCTGTGTTCTTCTCTCAATTTTCATGGTTTCCTGTCTTTCCACCTATTTAGAATTTATTTTTGCATATGGTGAAAGAAAGTAGTCCGGTTTAATTCATTTGCATGTTGCTATATTTGTTTTAATAGATCCATGGAAGTTAAGGGATGCCATTGTTTTTCTTTTTTGTTTGTTTGGTTTTTTGTTTGTTTGTTTTCATATCTGCTTATGAAGCCTCTGGTAGAAAGAATTCTATAGAGTTGTTTTGTTTTGTTTTTATATTTTTACTTTCTGCAAAATGTGCAAGAACTTCACTTGGGCCACCTGAATTTATCCTACAAGACCTAGGAGTCTCCTTACAAGATCTTTAGCCAAAGAGCCAATTATTATGTTCATTTCTTAGACAATTTTTTAAGCTACAATTCATACAGTGAAAATCTATGGTATTCTGATGGCATATTATTTTATTTCTGATGTCTTTTTCAAGGATATTTTCAACTTATGAATAATACAAAATGAGGAAGAATACATAGCATAAGGGTCACCCAAAGTCTTTGTCTCATATGGTCTAAATTGCTTCATTTATTATGACTAAAACTTGCTAAAATGCAAAGAGCATTTATTATCATAATTCTCTTCCCTTCATTCTCATGTTTCCACCTTTTCTGTCTTATTTTTTCTTGGTTTAAATGTTCTAAATGAATGCTGACTTGGTGTTAGAAAAAGGAATTAGCTTTTCAAAACAATATATTTGTAATAAGGAATAGCTACTCAATTTTCTGGTTGATACAGACTCAGGGTAGATAGCACATGCCCTATTTTTATTGGTCAAATTTTGTCTTGTTCTAACAATTTGCAAGGATTTTTCTATTTAATGTAGTAGAACATGATGAATTAACCAAAAACAAAACAAAACAAAACAAAAAACAGAGAAAAGATTTTAATTAAATAGAGACAAGCAATTCATTTGATAAAGAGTTGAAATTAATGGTCATAAAAATGCTCACCATTTTTGAGGAAAGAATAGATGAACACTGAGACAACTTAAACAAAGAGATAAAAAATATTAGAAAGTACTAAATAGAAGTTATAACTTCATGAAAAATAGAGAGGCTCAACAACAGAATGTACAAAATAAAAACACAAATATATAAACAGAAAGATAAAGCAAAGAAAAACACTCAGACAAAGAAGCAAAATGAAAAAAAAATGTGATGATACTTTTAGGAACCTCTTGGACAATATCAAGCAGATGACATTCACTTTATAGGGGTTCCAGAAAAATAAGAGAGAAAAATGGCCAGAAATATTATTTGAATATATAATGGCTAAAAATTTCCCTAATCTGGGGAAGGAGACAGACATCCAGGTCCAGAAAGCTCAGAGAGTTTTAAGTAAGATCAATCCAAAGAGAAACAGAAAATGTCACATTATAATTAAAATGAAAGGAGTTTAAGGATAAGGAGAAAATCTTTTTTTTTTTTTTTAAGATTTTATTTATTTATTTATTTGACAGACAGAAACCACAAGTAAGCAGAGAGGCAGGCAGAGAGAGAGGAGGAAGCAGGCTCCCTGCTGAGCAGAGAGCCCGATGTGGGGCTCGATCCCAGGACGCTGGGATCATGACCCAAGCCGAAGGCAGAGGCTTTAACCCACTGAGCCACCCGGGCGCCCCGAATAAGGAGAAAATCTTAAAAACAGCAATTAAAAAAGCAACATATTAAGTACGAGGGAAAAACCATAAAGCTCAGATTTTTCAGCATAAACTTTGCAGGTCAGAAAAAAAATATCATGATATATTGAAAGGCTAAAAGGAAAAATACCCTGCCAACTAAAAATTCTCTACCTAGGAAAATTGATTGAAAGATTGTTTTCCACATAAGGAAAAGCTAAAGGAACATTATCCAGAATGTTAAAGTGAATTCTCTGAGCTATAATAGGAAATAATTAAAAGAAGAAAACATATAGAAATAAAAATTTCACAATAAAAGGTAAATAATATCATAAGTGAGTCACTTACAAAATGAGCATGAAGTGCAAAAGAAAAAAGTAATAAAGTTAACTAATAATATAATAATTAGTTAATGGATACATAAAATAAAGATATGTAAATGTATTATAAAAACTATAAAATGTGGAGAGTAGGGTAAAAATACAAATCATTAGAATGTGTCCAAGACTATCAATCTAAAATAAATTGTTATATATATGTTTTATGTGATCCTCACAGTAACCATAAAGAAAAAAAAAAGCTTGAATACAAAAAAGAAAAATAGAAAGGAATCTAAACATAACACAACCACAGAAAAGAAAAAAAGAACAAAGAGAAACTATAAATTCAGCCAGAAAATAATCAATAAAATGCCAATAAGTACACAACTATCAATAATTATTTTAAATGTCAAAAAACTACATTATCCAATCAAAATACATAGGGTGGCTGAACAAATTAAAAAAAAAAAAGACCCACTTTTTTGTTCCTTCAGAATAATCACAAATCCCTATCACTGTTTCTCAAGCATGAGATGTGTGAGAACGGGTCTTACTTAAACTGGGAGGATTGGTTTACAGGAAAGATAATATATGCTAATTTGCATGTTCTACTAAACATAGCCTAAGAGATAATGCATACATTTCTTAGATCACAGGGTGGCTGTTTAGGCTAAGAAAGATTCAGGGAATGCCCCTGGCATTTGAACAGCAGAGTGATTACACAGGTCTTGGCATTCCAATGGCCTTAGCTGTTCTCAGAAACCCTCACTCTCCCCCAGCTGGCCTCTGTATTACATTTTGGCAAGGCAGGTATTATGGCTGATTTCATGCTCTACATTAACCCCAACATAAGACAGATGCTTAACCAACTGAGCCACACTGATGCCCCTTCATTGTATTTTTTATTTGTATTTCCCCAATGATGAATTATGTTAAACGTCTCTAACTGGACAGCAACATGCTTAAGAATGGAACTGGATCACTTTCTTATACCATACACAAAAATGAAATCCAAATGGATTAAAGACCTAAGTGTGAGACAGATTAAAATACAAGAAAAGAATGCAGGCTGTAACCTTTGGCTTGGCCTTAGCAACTTCTTTCTAGACATGTATGTTGAGGCAAGGGAAACAAAAGTAAAAATAAACTATTAGAGCTTTAGCAAAATAAAAATCTTCTGTACAGTGAAGAAGACAACCAACAAAACGAAAAGGCAAACTTTGGAATGGGAGAAGATATTTGTAAATGACATATCTGATAAAGGCTTAGTATCTAAAAAATATAAAGAACTTATAAAATTCAACAACCAAAAAGAAAAAAAACATACAAATAAACCAATTAAAAAATGGGCAGAAGACATGAGTAGACATGTTTCGAAAAAATTTACAGGTGTTTGTTTTAATTTGGTTTTGAGTTGCATAAGTTTTAATATATTTTCGATATTAATGCCTAATTGGGTATATCATTTGCAAATGTTTTCTTCCTTTCAGTAGGTTGTCTTTTTGTGTATTTTTTGTAGTTTCTTTTGCTGTGCAGAAGGGGTTTATTTGATGCATCAGAATAGTTTATTTCAGCTGTTGTTTTCCTTGCTTCAAGAGATATATCTAGAAAAATGATTCTGTAGCCAATGTCAGGTAAATTACTGCCTGTGTTTTAAGGATTTTTAAGGTTTCAGATCTCACATTTAGTTCTTGAATCCATTTTGAGTTTATTTTTGTGCATGGTGTTAGAGAGTGTTACAATTTCATTATTTTACATGTAGCTTTTCAGTTTACAACACCATTTTTTGAAGGGATTGTCTCTCTCTCTCATTGTGTATTCTTGCCTTCTTTGTCATAGATTAACTGACTAAGTGTGTGTTTATTTCTGGTTCTCTATTCTGTTCCATTGATCTATGTATCTACTTTTGAAACAGCATGATATTTTGATTATTACGACTTTGTAGTATATTTTAAAATCTGGATATATGAACCCTCAAGCTTGTTTTTTTTTTCTCAAGATTTCTTTGGTTATATAAGGTCTTTTGGGGTTCCATACATATTTAGAATTATTTTTTTCTAGTTCTTTTATGAATATTGTTGGTATTTTGATAGGAATTAAAGCAATTCTATAGATTGGTTGGGGTGATATGGACATCAACATTATTCATTTTTCTGATTCATAAAAATGATCTATCTTACCATTTGTATTTGTCATCTTCAATATATTTCATCAGTGTTTTTTTAGTTTTCATAGTATGGGCCTTAAACTCCTAGCTTAAGTTTGTTCCTAGGTGTTTTATTTTTTGAGGCAATTATAAATGATGTTGTTTTTTGGTTTTCTCTTTCTGTTACTTTGTAATGAGGGTGGAGAAATGCTCCTGATTTCTGAACATTAATTTTTTAACCTGCAACTATACTGAATTAATTTATTATTTCCAGTTGTTTTTTTGGAGACATCTTTAGAATTTTCTAATTATAGTTTCATGTTATCTGCAAATAGTGAAAATTTAACATCCTCCTTACCAATGTGGACATCTCTTATTTATTTTTCTTGTCATATTGGGGTGGCTAGGACTTTCAGTACTATATTAAATAAATAGCTTGTGTGTGTGTGTGTGTCCCAGCATAGCTGGGGCTGGTGCTATTTGTGGAACCTCAGTTCACTGAAATTGCTAGTTTGCTGTGACAATGAGACCCTCAAGTTATGGTGACTGGGCTACCAATTATGGTATCAAGAAACTTTTCCAGTCTGGGCTTTTAAGATCGAGGGGAGAGAGCATTCCCATAGTTCCTTGGCCCTTTTAAACTGTGGTTTGTTTTTGTTTTTGTTTTTTCTCATCCCACCATGAGGGGGCTGGTGTGGTATTACAGACACTGGGCTTGCTGCAGTCACAAGCTTGCTGTGATGATCAAACTCACCAGTTACTACTATGCCCAGACTCTGCTCTAATCTTGGTTTATAAGATGGAGTGAGAATGTAAACCATATCATTCCCTAGTCTCTCTGATCTACAGAGTGTTCTCACACTCTATAGATGCTCTACTACTGTTTGGAAGAATTTTACTCTTGTCTCTTTTATATTCTATGGCTTTTTTCTGTGCCGAAGGATACAGGAATCTGTTCTGGTCCCTCAGTGTTATTTCTCTCTACTGCTGTTCATAGTATTGGGGATGGGAGTTTCCCTTCTTATCATGTCTCCATCTCTCTTAATGTTCTCTTTTGCCATTCTGCCTATCCTTGGCTGCTCAGAAGATGTTCAATCTGTCCTTAGTATTTTATTAGGAGGAATTATTTTATGAATAGGTGTAATTTGCTATGGTCAAGAACAGATCAAATATTTGGCTGCAAATATGCCTCAATAAACTTAACATTGAACTAATATCAAACATAGTTTCCAGTCACAATCATATAAAAGTAGAAATAAATTATAAGAAGAAAAGTGGAGGGGCCCCTGTGTGGCTTAGTTGGTTAAGCATCTGCCTTCACCTAAGGTCATGACCCCAGGGTCCTGGGATCAAATACCACAGCAAGTTCACTGCTCAGTGTGGAGTCGGCTTCTCCCTCTCACTCTACAGTTAGCCACTGTTTGTGCTATAAATAAATAAATAAATGAAATATTTAAAGAAAAGTGGGAATAAAACCCACAAACATGTGGAGATTAAACAACATGCTACTAAATTATCAAAGGGTTGGTAAAGAAATCAAAGAATCAAAAAAAATACTTCTAGACAATTGAAAATGGAAACTCAGTGTTCCCAAATACTTGGGAAATGTTCCAATAACAGTTGTAAGTGGGAAGTCCCTAGCAATACAGGCTTATCTCAAGAAACAAGGAAAATAAATGCATCTAACTTTACATTTAAAGGAACTAGAAAGAAGAACAAAGCCTAACATTAGTGGAAAGAAGAAAAGGAAGATCAAAGTGTAAAATAAATGCAAAAGAACAATAATAATAAAAAAAACAGTAGAAAGGATCAATGAAACTAAGGGATGGTTCTTTGAAAACATCAACAAAATCAACAAACTTTTAGTTAGACTCATTGGGAAAAAAGAGAGAAAGCCCAAATAAAATAAAAAATGAAAGAGTAGAAAAAGCAATAGATAACACAAGGATATAAAGTGTCAGAAGAAACTGTAAACAATTATATGCCAACAAATCAGACAATCTAAAATAAATAGAAATATTCCTGGTGACATAGAAAGTTCCAAGACTGAATCAGGAAGAAATTGAAAATCTGCATCAATCAATTAGTAGTAATGAAATTGAATGAGTAATCAAAAATCTCCCAACAAATAAAAGCTCAGATCCAGGTTTGTTTCACAGGTGAATTCTATCAAATGATTAATTAAGAATTAATATCTATCTTTCTCAAATTTTACTCCAGGAAAATGAAAAGAACTCTTTTGAATTCCTTTTATGAGGCCCTCATTACCCTGATACCAAAACCAGACAAAGACATTACAAAATATTTATTTATATTTTGTGTGTGTGTGTATATATGTACAATTTTTATATCTGCATATATAATATAATATTTATATTTAATATACATATATAAAATATATTTTTATATTTGTATATATAAATATATATGTATATAAATGTGCAATATTTTATACATTTTATATTTGTATTTATAAATATATATACAAATATAAAATTTATATTTTATATATGTATATTATATATAAAAAATACATATTTAATATATGCATATAATATATGAATATTTATATGCATATATGCATTGGTAATATATGCATATTTTATATGTGTATATTATATATACATATTATATGAATATAAATATTGCATATTTATATATATACAAATATATATATATTTGTATATATATATATACACAAATATATATATATTTGTGTATATATATATAAAACATTACTGGTAAAGATGGCAGAGGAGTAGTAGACTGAGATGACATCAGGTAGCAGAAGTTCAGCTAGATAGTTATCAAACCATTCTGAACACCTACAAACCCAATAGGAGATTAAAGAGAAGAGTAGCAATTCTAGAAACAGAAAATCAACCACATTCTGAATGGTTGGACGTGTGGAAAAGTGAATCTGAAGCAACGGGAAGGTAGACCACAGTGGGGAGGGGCTGCCTACTGACAAGAGACGGACCAATGGACCACAAAATTCAAACTTTTAAAAGTCTGCTTCACTGAGGGACATCACTCCAGAGGCTAAGCGAGGTGAAGCCCCCTCAGGGACAGTGTTGTCTCAGGTCCTGTGGGGTCACAGAAGGATTGGGAGTGTCTGAATATAACAAGACTTGCAGGTATCAGAGCAGGCAAGCCAAATACAGAGACGGAGCCAAGGAGTGAGCTCCCAGCTCAGGGTTACCTTAAACTGTGATCCGCAGCACAGTCATACCACTGTTCTTTGAGCAGGGACCCCACAAGTGGCAGATTAGGGGAGACTCACCTTCCTCCTCTGGGAGGATCAGTGCAACAGGAATTTTCTGGGTTTGGAGACTCCAAACAGGGCTCTGTGCCAGAGACAAAAATGCTCGATCACAGGCTGGGTGAGCTCAGAACAAGTGTGGAGACCAGGGAGACGGGAGCACTTTTCTCCAAGGGTGCAATGAGGAGTGGGACCCTGAGCTCTTTGCTCCTCTGGGCTGGAGATTGGGAGGTTGCCATTTTCATTCCTGTCCTCCAGAGCTCTATGGAAAGCATTCGGGGAACAAAAGCTCCCTAGAGTGAATGCAAGCAGATTACTTAGCCTGGCCCTTGCCAAGGGTGGCACAATTCTGCCTCAGGAAAAGACATTTGTGAATCATTACAACAGGCTCCTCCCCCAGAAGACCAGCAAGAACATCCACCCAAGACCAAGCTCACTGATCAAGGAGAACAGTGGAGTTCCAGAGGAGAGGAAAGCAAAGCAGGGAATTCATGGCTTTGTCTCCATGATTCTTTAATCTTGCAAAGTTAAATAATTTTTTTAATTGTATTTTTATTCTAATATTTTTAAAACTTTTCTTCTTTTAACTTTTTTTAACTTTATCTTAACAATACCTTTCTTAAAAAATATATTTTTAAACCTTCATTAATATAGTCAGATTTTATCCTTCATTGTATCTAACTTTATTTTTTGTATGCATATAGGTTGTTCTCTTCTAAAAAGTATTGGGATATGATTTCTTCTAATAGATAAAAATATACCCTAGATCTAGTACAGGGCTTTGTTCTAGTCTCCAGTCTGAGCAAATTCTCTCCATTTTCTTTTCCTTTCTTTTTCCAACCAAGTTATCTTATCAATTCCTTTTTTAGATCTTTTTTTTTTAAATTTTCATCTTTACAGTCATAGTCCATCCCTTCATCATGTTTACCCTTATTTTTGTATATATATTTTTTTCTTTCTTTAAAATTTTGAGAGGTAGTTCTTTCTAAGAAACCAAAATACACCCAAAATCAAGTGGGTGGCTCTGTTCTATTCATCAGTCATATATATACATATGTATATATATATATATATATATATATATATATATATATGTTTAAACTTCTTTATACTGCCTTTCTTCTCCCTCTGATTTGGGGTCTCTTCTGATTTGGTTAACATACATTTTTTGGGGGTCTTTGCCACTCTGTTGGTATTTTATTCTCTCAT
The DNA here is from genome assembly GCF_964662115.1 of Mustela nivalis. Lineage (NCBI taxonomy): Eukaryota > Metazoa > Chordata > Mammalia > Carnivora > Mustelidae > Mustela > Mustela nivalis. Next base: position 22,762,169 of record NC_139040.1, read on the forward strand.
TCATGTATTCTTATCTGGATAAAGTGACAAGGTGGAAAAACTCATCACACAAACAAAAAAAAAGAACAAGGGGCACTACTGAAAGTGAAGGACCTAATTAATATGGACATTGGTAATATTTCATATCTAGAGTTCAGAATGACCATTCTCAAGGTGCTAGCTGTGCTCAAAAAAGTCATTGAATATATTAGAGAAACCCTGTCTGAAGAAATAAAAGAACAAAAATGTAACCAAGATGAAATCAAAAAGCTATTAATGAGGTGCAACCAAAAATGGAGACTCTTACTGCTAGGATAAGTGAGGCAGAAGAGAGAATTAGTGATATAGAAGATCAAAGGATGGAGAATAAAGATGCTGAGCAAAAGAGAGACAAACAACTACTGGACCACTAGAGGAGAATTTGAGAGATAACTGATACCATAAGATGGAACAATATCAGAATAATTGGGATTCCAGAAGAAAAAGAAAGAAAGAGATGGACAGAAGGTATATTGGAGCGAAATAGTGTAGAGAATTTCCCTAATATGGCAAAGGGAACAAGCATTGAAATCCAGGAGGCACAGAGAACCACTCTCAAAATCAATAAGAATAGGTCCACATCCCATCATCTAACTGTAAAACTTACAAGTCTTAGTGACAAAGAAAAATCCTGAAAGCAGCCTGGGACAAGAAGTCTGTAACATACAATGGTAAAAATATTAGCTTAGCAGAAGTCTAATTGACAGAGACTTGGCAGGCCAGAAAGAACTGGCACGATATAGTCAGAACGCTAAATGAGAAAAACATGCAGCCAAGAATACTATACCCAGCTAGGCTATCATTGAAAATAGAAGAAGAGAAAAAAAGCTTCCAGGACAAACAAAACTTAAAAAAATTTGTAAACACCAAACCATCCCTACAGGAAATATTGAAAGGGTTCCTCTAAGCAAAGAGAGAGCCTAAAAGGAGTAGACCAGAAAAGAATGGAGACAATATACATTAACCATCACCTTACAGGCAATACAATGGAACTAAATTCATATCTTTCAATAGCTACCCTGTATGTAAATGGAATAAATATCCCAATCAAAAGACACACAGTATCAGAATGGATTAAAAAAAAAAAGGACGCATCAATGTGCTGTCTACAAGAAACTCATTTTAGACCCAAAGACACCTTCATATTTAATGTGAGGTGCTGGAAAACAATTTACCATACTAAAAGAAAGCTGGGGTGGCAATCCTTAGATCAGATCAATTACATTTTAAGCCAAAGATGATAATAAGAGATGAGGAAGGACACTATATCATACTCAAAGGGTCTGTCCAACAAGAAGATAATTTTAATTATCTATGCCCCTAACATTGGAGCAGCCAACTATATGAACCAATTAATAACAAAAGAAACTCTTTGACAACAATACAATAATAGTAGGGGACTTTAACACCCCCTCACTGAAATGGACAGATCATCCAAGTAAAACATCAACAATGAAATAATGGTCTTAAATGACACACTGGACCAGATACACATCACAGATATATTCAGAACATTCCATCCTGAAGCAACAGAATACACATTCTTTTCCAGTGCACATGGAACATTCTCCAGAATTGATCACATCCTGGGTCACAAATCAGGTCTCAACCAATACCAAAAGACTGGGATCATTCCTGCATATTTTCAGACCACAATGCTCTGAAGCTAGAATTCAATCACAATAGGAAAGTTGGAAAGAACCCAAATACATGGAGACTAAAGAGCATCCTACTAAAGAATGAATGGGTCAACCAGAAATTAAGGAAGAATTGAAAAAAAAATTCATGGAAAGAAATGAAAATAAAAACAAAACTGTGCAAATGACAGTACAGACAAAAGGTTGATATCCAGGATCTGTAAAGAACTCCTCAAACTGAATACACACAAAACAAGCAATCATATTAAAAAAATGGGCAGAAGGTATGAACAGACACTTCTCCAATGAAGACATACAAATGGCTATCAGACACATGAAAAAATGCTCATCATCACTAGCCCTCAGGGAGATTCAAATTAAAACCATATTGAGATATCACCTTACACCAGTTAGAATGGCCAAAATTAGCAAGACAGGAAACAACATGTGTTGGAGAGGATGTGGATAAAGGGGAACCTTCTTACACTTTTGGTGGGAATGCAAGTTGGTGCAACCTCTTTGGAGAACAGTGTAGTGATTCCTCAAGAAATTAAAAATAGAGCTTCCCTATGACCCTGCCATTGCACTCCTGGGTATTTACTCCAAAGATACAGATGTAGTGAAAAGAAGGACCATCTGTACCTCAAAGTTTAGAGCAGCAATGACCACGGTCGCCAAACTGTGGAAAGAACCAAGATGCCCTTTAATGGACAAATGGATAAGGAAGATGTGGTCCATATACACTATGGAGTATTATGCCTCCATCAGAAAGGATGAATACCTAACTTTTGTAGCAACATGGACTAGACTGGAAGAGATCATGCTGAGTGAAATAAGTCAAGCAGAGAGAGTCAATTATCATATGGTATCACTTATTTGTGGAGCATAACAAATAGCATGGAGGACATGGGGAGTTAGAGAGGAGAAGGGAGTTGGGGTAAATTGGAAAGGGAGGTGAATCATGAGAGACTATGGACTCTGAAAAACAATCTGAGGGTTTTGAAGGGGCAGGGGATGTGAGGTTGGGGGAACCAGGTTGTGGGTATAAGAGAGGGCACGGATTGCATGGAGAACTGGGTTTGGTACAAAAACAATGAATACTGTTATGCTGAAAATAAATTTAAAAAATAAAAAAAAAATCTGTGGGACACAGTAAAGGCAGTCCTGAGAGGAAAATATACAGCGATACAAGCCTTTATCAAGAAACAAGAAAGGTCTCAACTATGCAAACTAACCCTACAACTAAAGGAGCTTGAGAAAGAACATCAAAGAACGCCTAAACCCAGCAGGAGATGAGAAATAATAAAGATCAGGGCAGAAATCAATGAAATAGAAATAACGACAACAAAACACAGTAGTACAAATCAATGAAACTAGGAGCTGGTCCTTTGAGAGAATTAATAAGATTGATAAACCCCTGGCCAGACTTATCAAAAAGAAAGAGAAAGGACCCAGATAAATAAAATTATGAAAGAAAGAGGAGAGATCACAACAAACACCAAAGAAATACAACAATTTTAGGAACATATTACAAGCAACTATATGCCAGCAAATTTGACAATCTGGAAGAAATGGATGCATTCCTAGAGATGTCTAGGCTACCAAAACTGAACTAGGAAGAAATAGATAACCCAAACAGACCCATATCAAGTAAGGATATTGAAACAGTCATCAAAAATCTCCCAAAAAGGGGTGCGTGGGTGGCTCAGTGGGTCAAGCTGCTGCCTTCGGCTCAGGTCATGATCTCAGCGTCCTGGGATCGAGCCCCATGTTGGGCTCTCTGCTCGGCAGGGAGCCTGCTTCCTCCTCTCTCTCTGCCTGCTTCTCTGACTGCTTGTGATCTCTCTCTGTCAAATAAATGAATAAAATCTTAAAAAAAAATCTCCCAAAAAACAAGATCCCAGGCCAGATGCCTTCCCAGGGGAATTCTACCAAAGATTTAAAGAAGAATTAATACCTATTATCCTGAAACTGTTCCAGAATAGAAATGGAAGAAAAACTTCCAAACTCATTTTATGTTCTATAGTTATAATGTTCTATAGTTATAAACTATACTATAGTTACTATATTTATATCTCTATGATACAAGTCAGTATACATGATGAACATAAATACAAAAAAAGGAAAATATTGGCACAGAATTGAACATTAAAAGGATCATACACCATGTGCAAGTGGGATTTATTTCAGTAATGCTAGGATGGTTTAACTTCACAAATCAATCAATATGCTATACCACAGTAACAAAACAAAGTATAAAAATCATATAATCATCACAGTAGATGCAGAAAAAGCATTTGACTAATTTCAACACCTATATAGAGAAAAAACAAAACTCTCAACAAAGTGGGTATAGAAGGACCATATCTTAACACAATGAAAGCCACATATGACAAATTAACAGCTAACGTCAGAGTCAATGGTGAAAAGATGAATGTTTTTCCTCTAGCATCAAGAACAGAAGAAATATTCCCATTTTTGCCACTTTTATTTAACATAGTATTAGTAGTCCTAACCATAGCAATTAGGGATGAAAAATAGACATCCAAATTTGTTTTTCTTTCCTTTTTTTTTAAAAGATATTTATTTATTTATTTATTTATTTATTTATTTGACACAGAGAGATTCCAAGTAGGCAGAGAGGCAGGCAGAGAGAGAGAAAGAGAGAAGCAGGCTCCCTTTTGAGGAGGAAGCCCAATGTGGGACTCAATCCCAAGACCCAGAGATCCTGACCTGAGCTGAAGGCAGCAGCTTAACCCACTGAGCCACCCAGTCATCCAAATTTGAAAAGAGAAATAAAATGGTCACATTTGCAGATGGCATGATACTACATACAGAAAACCCTAAGTACTCTACCAAAAAACAAACAAAGAAACAATCCTATTAGAAATAATAATTTAATTCAGTAAAGTTGCACAATACAAAATTAATATACAGAAATCTGTTACATTTCTTATACAACAAAAACAAATTTTAATGGGCCACATGGATGGTTCAGTCATTAAGTGTTTGCCTTAAGCTCAGGTCATGATCCCAGGGTCCTGGGATCAAGTCCCACATCGGGCTCCCTGCTAGGGAAGTCTGCTCTCTCTATCCCACTCCCCTTCCTGGTGTCCCCCCTCTCTCTGTGTATTTTTCTGTGTCATAAAGTAAAATAAAATAAAATACTATCAGAAAAAGAAATTAAGGAAATAATTGTATTTAGAATTACATCGAAACTTACAAAATAAGGGCACCTTCCTGACTCAGTGGATTAAATCCTCTGCCTTCAGCTCAGGTCAGGATCCCAGGGTCCTCGGGTCAAGCCCTGCATCAGGCTCTCTGCTCAGCAGGGAGCCTGCTTCCCCCTCTCTCTTTCTGCCTGCCTCTCTGCCTATTGCAATTATCTTGCAATAAATTTAACCGAACAGTGAAAGACCTGTTCTTTGAAAACTATAAGACACTGATTAAAAAAATAAAATTGAAAATTACACATTAAATAAAAGGATATGCCATGCTTGTGGACTGGAAGTATTAATATAGTTAAAATGTTCATACAAGCCATAGTGATCTACAAATTCAATGTCATCCTTATCAAACTAACAATGGTATTTTTCACCAAACTAGTCCCAAAACTACAAAAGACCTCAACTAGCAAAAAACAAACTTCAGAAAGAACAAAGCCAGATTTCACAATATATTACAGAGGTATGGTAATTAAAAGAACATGGCACTGACACAAAAACAGACATATAATTCAATGGAACAGAATAGAGAGCCCAGAAATAAACTCACATCTATGTGATAAGCTATTCTACAACAAAGGAAACAAAAATATGCAGTAGGGGAAAAGACAGCTTCTTCAACAAATGATGCTGGAAAGACTGGACATTTACATGTGAAAAAATAAAAGTGGGCCATATTCTTACACAATATTCAGATATAAACTTAAAATGGATTGAAGACTGAAATGTAAGACCTGAAACCATAAAACTCCTTGAAGATTAGATAATAAACTCTTTGATATTGTCGATCTTAGTAATATTTTTTGGATATGTCTCCTCAGGTAAGAACAACACAAGCAAAAATAAACAAGTGGGACACATCAAACTAAAAAGCTTTTGCACAACAAAGGAATCCATCAGCAAATCAAAAAGTCAACCTACTAAATGGAAGGAGATACATTTTTTTTAATATTTATTTATTTGGCAGAGAGAGAGAGAGAGAGAGATCACAAGTAGGCAGAGCAGCAGGCAGAGAGAGAGGGGGAAGCAGGCTCCCTGTCAAGTAGAGAGCCTGATGTGTGGCTCAATCCCAGGGTCCTGAGATCATGACCTGAGCTGAAGGCAGAGGCTTAACCCACTGAGCCACCCAAGCACCCTGGAAGGAGATATTTACAAACACTGTACCTCATAAGAAATTGATATCCAAAATATATAAAAACACTCATACAGGAGCATCTAGGTGGCTCAGTTGGTTAAGAATCTTCCTTCAGCTCAGGTCATGATCCCAGAGTCTTGGGATCAAGCCCTGCCTTGTGGAGACCTTGCTTCTCCCTCTCCCTCTGCTGCTTCCTCTGTGCTCTCTCTCTCTATCAAATGAAATCTTGTCTTTTGCAATGACATGGATGGAGCTAGAGTGTATTATGCTATGTGAAATAAACCAGAGGAAGACAGATAACATGATCTCACATATATGTAGAATTTAAAAGGAAAACAGATCAACATAAGGGATAAGGGAAAGAAAAAAAGAGAAGGGAACAAGCCATGAGGGACTCTTAACAACAGAGAACAAGCAGGGTTGATAGAGGGATGTGGAAGCAGGGATGGGCTAGATGGCTGATGGGTATTAAAGAGGGCACTTATGATGAACATGGGGTATTGTATGTAAGTGATGAATCACTGAATTCTACTCTAGAAATCAATATTGCACTGCATGTTAACTAATTATTTTTTAAAAATCTGACTTTAAATTTACATAGTAATCACAAGAAAATTTAAAGAGCCAGACAGATAATATGAGAGGATTGATCAGTATTAACTTGAATATTTTAAATATATAAACATTATTTGTATGCAAAGAACATGTAAGAATATTTTGAAATTTAATTTTAGTTTTTCAGTGTTCCCAGATTCATTGTTTATGCATCACACCCAGTGCTCCATGCACTATGTGCCCTCCTTAATACCCACCACTAGGATCACCAATCCCCCACCCCCTCCCCAAAACCCTCAGTTTGTTTCTCAAGATCCACAGTCTCTCTTGGTTCATCTACCCCTCCGATTTGCCCCAATTTACTTTTCCTTTCCTTCTCCTAATGCCCTCCATGTTATTCCTTATGCTCCACAAGTAAGTGAAACCATATGATACTTGACTCTTTCTGCTTGACTTATTTTACTCAGCATAATCTCTTCCAGTCCCATCGATGTTGATACAAAAGTTGGGTATTCATCCTTTCTGATGGAGGCATAATATTCCATTGTGTATATAGACTGTACCTTTTTTTTTTTTTTAGATTTTTAGAATTTCTTTGACAGACAGACATCACATGTAGGCAGAGAGACAGACGGGGGTGGGGGTGCAAGAAGGCTCCCTGGTGAGCAGACAGTCTGATGAGGGACTCAATCCAAGGATCCTGGGATCATTACCTGAGCTGAAGACAGAGGCTTTAAACCACTGAGCCACCCAGGCGCCCCATGGACCCTATCTTATTTATCCATTCATCTGTTGAAGGACATCTTGGCTCTTTGCAGTTTGGAGATTGTGGCCATTGCTGCTATGAACATTGAAGTACATATGACCCTTCTTTCGCCCTACATCTGTAGCTGTGCGGTAAATACCCAGTAGTGCAATTGCAGTGCAATTAGGGTAGCTCTATTTTTAATTTCTTAAGGAATCTACACAGTTTTCATTTGTGAGTATCTTTTCCCATTCTTGGGTTGCCTTCTTATTTTCTTGACTGTTTACTTTGCTGTGCAGAAGATTTTGTCTTGATGAAGTCCCAAAAGTTCATTTTCACTTTTGTTTCCTTGGCCTTTGGAGACATGTCTTGAAAGCAGTTGCTGTGGCTGATGCCAAATGATCTTGGAGTACATGAAAAGATTCTCCACAACATTAGATATTAATTAATGCATACCAAAATTATAATGAGAGACCATTTCATATGGTCTGCCTAAGTTCTCCTCTAGGATTTGGATAGATTCCTGCCTCACATTGAGGTCTTTTATCCATTTTGAGTTTATCTTTGTGTATGTTGTAAGAGAATGGTCAAGTTTCATTCTTCTATAATAGCTGTCCAATTTTCCCAGCACTATTTATTGAAGAGACTGTCTTTTTCCCAGTATATATTTTTTCCTGTTTTGTTGAAGATTATTTGACCATAGATTTGTGGGTCAAAGACCTGACATCCAAGATACATAAAGAACTCTTCAAATTCAACACTCAAAAAACAGATAATCATGTCAATAAATGGGCAGAAGACATGAACAGACAATTCTCCAAAGAAGACATACAAATGGCTAACAGACACATGAAAAAATGTTTATCATCATTAGCCATCAGGGAGACTCAAATCAAAACCACATTGAGATACCACCTTATACTAGTTAGAATGGCCAAAATTAACAAGACAGTAAACAACATATGTTGAAGAGAATGTGGAGAAAGGGGAACCCTCTTAAACTGTTGGTGGGAATGCAGGGCAGTGCATATTTCACTTTCATGAAGCAATAGGCTTTTTCAATATTTTGGGAAATACAGAGTTCTAGTTTTCTTTTCCTCCTTTCATAGAAGAACACAAGGTTTCTATCTATAAAATTAACAATACAATATATTCTTGTATCTAGAAAGTCTTAAAGAGTGAGCAAAAAAGCCACTAAGTAATAAACAAGTTCAAAAAAATCACAGAATATAAGATCAGTATAAAAATTCAACTGCATTTGGTGTAGTTTCAATTAAAAAATCTTTAAAATAAAGTTAAGAAAACTATTCTATTCACATCATCAATAATTAAAATACTTAGGTGAAATTTTAACAGAAGTAGCATGAGACCGGTACAATGAATCTTACAAACATTGCTGAAAAAAATGAAAGATTTAAGAAATGGAGAAATATTCCATGCTCATAGATCAGAATATTCAACATTATCAAGATAGCAATACTTACCATATTGATATATAGATTAAACAAAATTCTTAACAAAATACCAAGTGGATTTTTATTAGAAAGTGAGAAGCCTATCCTTAAATTCATATTGAAATGGAGAGGGTTTAATATAGCCATAACTATTTTGGAAAAGAACAATGTTCAAGGATTCACACTTCCTCATTTACTGTACTATAAAGCTAGAGAAGTCAAATAGTGTGGCAGTGGCATAAGGATAGATTAATGGAACAAAGCACAAAGTCTCTAGCTAAACCCTTGTTTTTTGTTAATTATTTCTGATTTGTGATATTATTTGTTGACCAAGATAATCAAATAAAAATATAATAGTCGTTTCAAATAATGGTGCTGGAACAACAGGTTATACATGTGCAAAAAATGAAGTTGCAACTTTACCCTTATACAAAAAAAAATTAAATGGATATTATCAAAATTTCAGAAAAAAATTGTTCTTCAAGGACATTATCAAGGAAGTGAAAAGGCAGCACACAGAATGGAAAATGTATTTTTAAGTCAATTATCTGGTAAGTGCATATTACCAAGAATATATAAAGAACCCTTTTTTAAAGATTTAGTTAGTTATCATAGAGAAAGAATGAAAGAGACCATGAGTGGGAGGGGCAGAGGGAAAGGGAGAGAGAATCTCAAGCAGATTCTTCACTGAGCATGGAGCTGATGCAGGGTTCAATCTTATACTCTGAGATCACGACTTGAGATGAAATCAAGAGTGGGACACTTAACAGACTGCACCACCCAGCTGCCCCTGGAATATGTAAGGATTGTTTAGACCTTAACAGTAAAAAGGCATATACTCCTTTTAAAACTTAGGCAGGGGATTTGACTAACTATTCCTATGAAGAAGATATACAAATGATCTTGGAGTACATGAAAAGATTCTCCACAACATTAGATATTAATTAATGCATACCAAAATTATAATGAGAGACCATTTCATATCTATTAGCATGGCTATAATAAAAAAGGAAAACAGAAAACAACAATTGTAGGGGAGGATATGGGAAAAAAAAGGAACCCTTATATGTTATTAATGGGAATGTAAAATTATGCAGCTACTATGTAAAATAGTTTGATAGCTGCATGTGGTAGAGCTTCACTGTATGAATGGACAATATATATGTATTATATGATTCCATTAATATGAACTATCAAGAATAGGTAAATTTATAAATATAGAAAATATATTAGTAGTTGCCAGGAAATAAGAGAGAGAAATGGGAAATGACTACTTAAGAATGTGAAGTTTCATTTTGGGCTGGTGAAAATATTCTGCAATTAGATGATAAAGTTTACAAATCTTTGAATATATTGAAAACTGATGAACTTTACCATTTAAATGGGTGATTTTATGGTATGTAAATTTTATCTCAGTAAAATTGTGAAAAGTAAACCAGAAATATATAAGGTGGTAATGCCAACTGACCTTTGGCCTTAGTGACAGAGAGAACAATACTTACTACCCTTTTATTTTAACCCAATGGTGCTTGAGTACATTGGCATTTTGATTGCATGTTTATAAAAAATAAAAAATTTTTAAAAAAGATATGCAATTTACAAACAAACAAACAAAAAAACCCAAGATCCACTCCACTTTGTTTCAGCATCATGAAATCTAATCTTATAATATTAAAATATAAAAAGATGACAGTTGACAATGAGATTCTTTCACTTCTGTTGATACATTATTGCTTCATAATTGCAACCATGCTGAGACTGAAAATGAAATAGCTGATATGGCATGCCCTATACATCTGTCTGAAAGATTATCTGTCTTTTCTTATATGATATTCTTCTACAAAGTCTCCTCAGGGAGCTACAGCACTGAGGGCCAACTACAGCAGACATGGGAAATGGTTTAAATCACTGTTTTCCTGTCTTTCTGAAACACTGAGGGGCAAAAGGGAGGACTGATAATGAGGGTCTTGTTGATAATAAAAGGAAGTAGGTTATCAGTTGTGGTATGTCCATGAGAATAAAGTATGGTGTCTGAAGGGATCGTGCTTTGGGTATGGTGCTGTGATTGACATCATCCGAATACTCAGCTATTGACACTCAGTTTTCAACTTCAACAGTTTTCAAACTTTCAACAGTTTGCTTTATTTAGGAAATAAAAAAAATGAAGAAGATACATTGTAACTATTGTAATAGAAAAGAAAGGGAACAGAAATAAAGACTATTCACAGACTATAATCACAGGTCAGAATTTTGTTTACCATTTAAGCAGTTCTTCCTTCATATGGCCCATCCTCATGCCCTTGAACAAACATAAAAACATTTTACTTATTTAATATTCTCCATGATATTCTAGTTAAATATCATTGATTTAAGACAGTAGTTCTCAACCTAGAATGATCCCCTCCTCTACTCCCATAGGACATTTGGTAATGTCTGGAGACAGTTTTGGTTATAATAAAGGTGAAAGGTGCTAATAGTATCCAGTGGGTATAGTCTAGGGAATACTGCTAAACAGTGTACATGCATGAGACAATCCTCAACAACAAAGGACTATTTAACCCAAAAATTAAATAGTGGCAAAGTTAGAAACCCTGATTTAAGGATAAAACTTACCTATTAATTATGAGTAAATGAAGATAGCAATATTGATAGTGTCTGGTATTCTTCCATTTTTAACTGACCATTTTGTTCTTATTTCAGAAAAGGTGCATGACACAGTGATACATTGACTGTACATTTGTAGTAATTAGCATTATCTTTAAAGCCTGTAGAAAACACTGAATTAATGTAATTCACAGTGGCAAAATTTAGGTTTCCATTTCTTATTCGCTCCAATCTGACATTTTTTTTTTATCATTTTTTAATGCCCAACATAGACCACAACAAAAGGCTTGAACTTAGATCAAGACCAAAGGTGAGATCAAGAGTTCAACACTTAAGCAACTCACCCATACAGTCATCCCTGATATTTCTACCATTTTTAAAGGAACTTTTTCATTTAATGCATGGCTATTGCTATTGATGAATACCTGTGACCAAAAAAGTCAGCTTAGTTCTGTTAAGGTATCCAACATAAATTTTCACTAGACTTTCTCAATAATATACTTATAGCACTTTTGAACATATGATTTTTTTCATAGGACATCTACATGTAGTATGAATACTACAGTTCAAAATAATGTGCATAACATTTCATGTATTTTCACCTGCTTTGCAGTAATTCCTCACAGTAATTCCATGTGTCAAATCACTATTATCTCCACTTCACAAATGATAAAATAGCACAGAGAGCTGAATTTTCTTCTTGGGGTCACAGACTGATTCATGATTCGAAATGGGGCTTGGACCGAGAGATTTTTAGTAATATCAGCAAACATTATTCAGAATAGAAAGAAAGATAAAGTGTTGCCCAAACAAAAACTAAAAAAGTTAGTGACCACTATACCACCCCTACAAGAAATATTAAAAGGAAATCTTTGAGCTAATAACATCTTCAATGGTGTAAACATGAGAGATTTTAGTCTATGGTCAGGAATAAGACATGAATCTCCACTCTCACCATTGTTATTTAACATAGTATTTGAAGTGTTAGCCTTAGCAATAAGAACAAAATAAATAAATAAATAAAAGTTATCCAAAGTAATAAAACTTTCACTATTTTCAGGCCATATGATATTCTATGTAGAAAACGCAAAAGACTCCACCAAAAAGAAATTTGCTAGAACTGATACATGAATTCAGTAAAGTCTCAGGATACAACATCAATGTATACAAATCTGTTGCATTGATATACACCAATAAAGAACCAGCAGAAAGAGAAATCAAGGCAACTATAATTTCATAAAAAAAATACCTAGGAATAAACCTAACCAAAAAGATATAAAGATCTTTCTTATGAAAGAAAATTAAGAAGGCAAACAGAAATGAAAAAAAAATTACATGCTCATGGATCAGAAGAATGCATTTTAAAAAAATGCTATACTACCCAAAGCACTCAACATATTTAATGCAATGCCTATCAAAATACCGCCAGCATTTTTCACAGAGCTGGAGCAAATGATCCTAAATTTTGTATGGAACCACGAAAGACCCAAATAGCCAAAGCAATCTTGAAAAAGAAAATCAAAGCTGGAAGCACCACCATTCCAGACTTCAAATTATATGACAAAGCTGTAGTGATCAAGACAGTCTGGTACTGGCACAAAGAGATACATAGATCAATGGAACAGAATAGAAAACTGGAAAAAGATCCACAACTATATGGTAAACTAAATTTCCACAAAGCTGGAAGGAATATCCAATGGAAATAAGACAGTGTCTTTAATAAATGGTATTGGGGAAATTGGATACCAACATTCAGAAGAATGAAAGTGGTCCACTTTCTTAGACCATACACACAAAAATAAATTCCAAATGGATGAAAGCCTAAATGTGAGACAGAAAATCACCAAAATCCTAGAGAAGAACACAGGCAGCAACCTCTTCGACATTGGCCATGGAAACTTACTGGTAGATACATTTCTTGAGGCAAGGAAAACAAAAGCAAACTGAACAATTGGGACTTAATCAAGATAAAAAGACCTGCACAGAGAAGGAAACAATCAACGGAATTAAAAGGCAACCTATGAAATGGTAGAAGATACTTTCAAATGTCATATTTGATAGAGGATTAATATCAAAATCTATAAAGAATTTACCAAGCTCACCACTCAAAAACAAATAATTCAGTTAAAAATGGGCAGAAGACACAAATAGACACTTTTCAAAAAATACATATGAATGATAACAGGCACATGAAAAGATGCTCAACATCATTCATCATCAGGGAAGTACAAATCAAAACTATGATATATCACATCATACCTCTTAGAATGGCTAAAATTAACAACACAAGGAACAGAAGGTGTTGATGAGAATGGGGAGAAAGTAGAACCCTCTTACACTGTTTGTGGGAATGCAAACTGTTGTGACCATTGTGGAAAATAGTATGGAGTTTCCTCAAAAAATTAAAAAGGAACTACCCTCTGATCCAGCAGCCACACTACTAGGTATTACCCAAAGGATACAAAAATACTAATTCAAAGAGAGATACATGCACCCCAATGTTTATAGCAACGTTTCAACAATAGCCAAACTATGTAATGAACCCAAATGTCCTTGCAACAACATGAATGGAGCAAGAGAGTATTATGCCAAGCCAAAAAAAAAAAAAAAGTCAGAGAAAGATAAATAGTGTATGATTTCAATCATATGTGGAATTTAAAAACAAACAGATAAACGTAGAGGTAGGGAGAGAGGGAGGCAAACCAGAAAACAGACTCTATAAAGAACAAACTGAGAGTTGCTTGAGAGGAGGTGGGTGGGGGAGAGGATAAATGTGTGATGTGTATCAAGGGGGGCACTTGTGATGAGCACTGGGTGGTGTGTTTAAGTGATCAATCACTAGAATCTACTCCTGAAACTAATGTTGCACTCTGTGTTAACTAACTGGAATTTAAATAAAAATTTGAGAAAATATGGGACTAAAAAATAAATATCAGTAAGCAATTTGAGCCTGTGAGGAAAGTTAACTATTTTAGGCCCTAGGTTAACTTTGGTTAAAGGAGATTTTCAAAAATACAAGTCTGGTTTTATTGTCTGTAGAGTGGAAAGTTTCCAGATTTTTTTTTTATCATTTAAAATTTTATCATTTGAAATATGTAACTTCAGTTTGAACTACCTTAATGTGGAAGAGTAATTAAATCAGAAATAGTGTTCAGTGGCACTGTTTTTACACTGAACTAGATCTGAATGTAGTAAGAATTAGAAGCTGTGATTTATGAATGTGGGAAAGTATTTAAATGCATATATCATATTAAGATAAACAGCAGTGTTTGAAGGGCTATATATGATGGTGCCAGGCTAGATCAGTCAGTGAAATGTGTGACTCTTGATCTCATTATCATGTGTTCAAGATCTATGTTGGGCGTAGAGATTATTTAAAAAATAAAATTATAAAAACTTTGGAAAAAAACTAAAAATAAAATAAAGGGATTTATAAGCATATTCTCTCTGAGAGGAATGGAAAATTGCTTTCAGCCTGTGTAACTCAGTTCCTTTGCCTAAGAACAATGTTATAGTCCTCAAATGGGTCAAACAAACCAAATAGGTTTGTTTTGTCCATGGTCAAAATCTGCATACAGAACCCTGAACAGCTGTCCTCAAATAGCTGTTATTATTCACATGGAGCTGTCAGCAAGCAAGATCATGTGTTCTATTTAGTGCTACTCAGATCCATAAAATGGGTATCTTTTTTCTTACTGATTGTTATTTTAGAAATGTCATTTGGTCATAACAAGGGCAGAAAATACCTGTGCATAAACCCATCATAAAATATAGCTTTGATATGCGATGAATAAATGCTGGTGTTAGAGTCTTAAAGTGTGATGTGTGAGCCTTGTTTGCAATACACATTGATCCCCTTCATCTGAAGAATCAAAATAAGTTTTCAAAATTGGTTAGAGAACAAAGAAAATTGATATTTGATATAAGAAACACACATACTTAGGTCAATCACTTACTGAATCAATTATAACTAACCAGTAGATCAATATGTTCTTTTCAGAGTATTCAGATTATATAAAATTTTATTGTAACATTTTCAAATGCATTAATACTGGGAAACACTTTAGCAACAATAACATAATAAAATCATAAGAAATTATTGAATAGGAAAAAAATGGTAATACAAGTGAAGAACCAGAAACTCTGGAGACAAAACCATATTGGTGAAATGCTATTGAATATCAGGAGTTCATTGTATCTTCTACAGTGTTAGTAGAAAACTAACTTTTTGTATTTCCCTAGAGCTAAAAAAGAATTGCTTTATTCAAGGTACTTGGGTTAATTTCTTTTCACTTCTTTATCTGTTTTTCAAATTGCTACAGGGAATCATAGAAAGAATCTGGGGTGGGGAAGAATCATAACTCTCTAGAAATAAGCAGACTTGGTACATAATCCTAATTCTGTCATTTTCTGGCTGTGAGATTTCAGAGAACTTAAATATGCAAACCTTCCCTTTTTTTAAACTTACAGGGCAAAAATAATGATGTCTTCTTTTTGTAAAAGATTTTATTGATTTATTTGACAGAGAGACAGAGAGAGAACACAAGCAGGGGAAATGGGAGAGGGAGAAGCAGGCTTCCTGCAGAGCAGGGAGCCTGATGCAGGGCTCAATCCCAGGACCCTGGGATCATGACTGGAGCTGAAGGCAGAGATTTAATGACTGAGCCACCCAGGCACCCCTTGATGTCCTCTTTATAAGTTTGTTTTGAGGATTTTAATGAAAGTGCATATAAAAATCTTAACATAATGTAAAATGATTGCTTGCTTAATTTTTTTCAAAGATTTTATTTATTCTTTAGAGACAGAGAAAGCACAAGCAGAAAAAGAAGCATAGGGAGAGGAAGAAGCAGACTCCCCGCTAAGCTGGGAGCCTGATCCCAGTGAGCCTCAATCCTAGGACCTAGAGATCATGACCTTAGCCGAAGGCAGATGCCTTTTTTTTTTTAAGATTTTTATTTTTATTTTTACTTTTAATTTATTTGACAGACAGAGATCACAAGTAGGCAGAGAGGCAGGCAGAGAGAGAGGAGGAAGCAGGCTCCCTGCTGAGCAGAGAGCTCCATGCAGGGCTCAATCCCAGGACCCTGGGATATGCAGGGTTGGATCCCAGGACCCTGGGATCCTGATCTGAGCTGAAGGCAGAGGCTTTAACCCACTGAGCCACACAGGTGGACCCAAAGGCAGATGCTTAACCATCTGAGCCACACAGGTGCCCTGTTTGCTTAATATTAATATTAGAATTAATTAGGATTGATATTTGACTTAATAACAATATTTGCTTTGGTTTAAATTAATATTACTATTATTGTTTAATATTAATACTAGAATTATTTCATCTTATTTATAATTACAGTCAGTGTTTCCAATTTGGATGGAATTTATCCAATTCCTTATAGCTTAGAAATCCCCTGTATAACAACATTAACAGATGGCATTTTGAAACAAGATATGGAACTTCCTAATTATCCTTGTCAAATTTTATTTTGTTGATTTTATTTTAGGGCAAGGGCACAATTTTCCTCAAATAAAGAAATGATTAAATGTGGCATTTAACATACTTTAAAGGAAAAGTGAAAATGTGAGTAGCATAAAGAAATCAAAATCACCAGTTCCAAGATAAATATATAGAGTGACAAAAATTCATTTTAAAATTTAGCTTGAATTTTTGGGGTGCCTGGGTGGCTCGGTGGGTTAAATCCTCTGCCTTTGGCTGAGGTCATGGTCCTGTGGTCCTGGGATTGAGCTCCACATCCGGCTCTCTGCTCAGCATGGAGCCTGTTTCCTCCTCTCTCTCTGCCTGCCTCTCTGCCTACTTGAAACTTCTGTCAAATAAATAAATAAAATCTTAAAAAATATAAAATAAAATTTAGCTTGAGTTTTTAAATTTTTGTTTTTAAACAAACAATTAAAATTGTCACCTCAAATGATCTAAAAAATCATCTTTCACTATTCAACTCTTTGTGTCTGTATTATTTAATTTTTATATGTAAAAATGCCATTATTTGGCAATTCTCACAGAACTGTCTTTTTTCCTCTCTCTTGAACACATTTTAAAAATATACAGACTACAGTAACTGTAGTCAGATATCTACAACAATTTGCTGATGCTTTCCTATTAGCATGAACTGTTACTTATTGGTTTACACTGTGACAAGCATTGTGCTATTTTAGAGTATCATTTTGTATGCCAGGTGTTGCAGGCTGAATGTTTGTGTCCCCATAATATTCACATGTTGATGCTCTAATTGCAAGTGTGATGGAATTTGGAGGTGAGGCCTTTGAGAAGTAATAAGGGTTAAATTTTGTCATGAGGTTGGGGCTTTTATGATGGAATTAATGTCCTTACAAAAAGGGAACTAAGTATGAGAGCTATCCCTCTGCCATGTGAAGATACTGTAAGAAGGCATTCAATTGTAAATGAGGAAGAGAGCTCATACCAGACACTGAATAGACAGTTTAATCTTGTCCTTCCTAGCCTCCAAAACCTCAAGAAATTAGTATTTGGTATAAAAGCTGCCCATTTTATTTATTTATTTATTTGTTTGTTTATTTATTTATTTTATTTATAGCAGCCTGAGCAGACTAAAACACTGGGATTCACATTTCTGTATTAGTATTTCAAAGGGATACTTTCCAAGGGAGTATAAGTTAGCTCTAGAGAATTTGGAATATAAGAAAAATGCCAAAAACAAATAAAAAAGTAACTCACACAAACTGCAGGTTACAGAAGGGAGGGAGTTGGAGAGATGGGGTAACTGAGTGATGGACATTAACGAGGGCATGTGTTGTGATGAGCACTGGGCGTTACATGAAACTAATGAATCAATGAATACTACCTCAAAAACTAATGATGTACTATCTGCTGGCTAACTGAACATAATAAAAAAATAATATAAATGAATGAATAAATAAATAAATAAATAATGTTTGAGAAAAAATTAACTCATAAACTCTCTTAAAATGTTGGCTTATATTAACTCATTTTTTCTAAATCTAAATATACAAAATAGGTATTCACCTTATCACTTAACAAATTTAGAGTTATGCTATTCACTATTATTTTGAAGTATTTTCTTATATGCTTAAAATACAAGTTTACAAAATCTATAGCTGGACTATCAAGCTCCTCTACTTCTTAGTTTCATGAATGTGATATATATATATATATATATATATATATATATACATATATAATATCAGTGCTTCAGTTTCCCATATGTAAAATGTAAATAGTAATATCTATCATAGAGCTTTCATGAAAATTAAATGAATTAATATCTGTAATATAATTCTAATAGTTTCTGGCATGAGCAAAACTCTGTAGAAGCATAAGTTGTAGGAATCAGCATGACCATATTACCATGCCAAAATTTTATTCTGCTATATAATATCAGTGTAACCTAATGTATCTAAACAATCCATTAAAACTGGACTTTTCTGATAGTTCTAATTTTTCACTTTTGTACCACTGTGATGCATATACTTACACCTAAATATTTCCTCACAGAATATATATGTGGATCTCATAAAAAATGTCTGGGTCTCTACCTGATTATCCTGTAGCAAGCCTTACCAGTCTGAATATCACCTATAAAAACAGGGATTCCTGTCATCTTTCTAATCTTTTATTTGTAAATATGGACAATCAAAGGAATTAGATTTTATTACTCGCTTAAGGACCGTTGATATCATTAAATTATTGACTCTTCCTAGCCAAGTAGAAGTTTTATTTCTCTGTATGTTCAATTTCTTATGCATGCCCTGCAGATTTTTCGTTAGGTCCTTTTCATTTCTTATTAAGTACATTCCTAGTAATTCTGGAAAAACATTTTTGTTGTTGTATCTTCCTTTTTTCTTCCCATAGGAAAATACATTCAAGCATGGTGTGAAATTTGTTTTCATCCAGATTTTTCCCTGAATTTAAAGAGTTCAAGTGTAATTATAGCATTGCAGATAACTTGGATATCCCTATTTTAAGATAATTATGAAAAACTCCAAAATGTTTTAAAAATAGTGAAGCTATGCAACTATCATATATATTTCCCTATGCATGTACTGTGCTATATTCAAATTAATCATGCAGAAAATATTGAAGGCATTAAATTACTTAAATTTAATATATTATAATTTATCATAATTATGAGATTTAATGCAAAAATGATTTAATACACCACAATTTATAAAACAAATTGCATAAGCTTCTGCTTTTTATAATCTGTGCCTCAATTTTATAGTAACAAATAAAAATAAAAGTGTCTTAACTAACCATTCTGTTTTGACAGTAATCTTGAAACAGGTGTGTTTACACACACACATGCACACACAACATATGCACATATGTATGAGGACATTTGCTGGAATTGCTCTGTAAGTATAATCAAATAAAAGCCAAGGAAAACCTGAAAAAAATATGCATTTGCATAGTTTTTATATTCACATTACATGGTCTTAGCCTCACAGCAATCCATTTTACAGGGAAGAAGTTTTGACGTAAGTTAAGATCCTTGCCCAAGTTTACAAATACAGATGTTGTCAGGGATCATGTGTTTCTTAACCTATGGCCGGTGATTTTTCACTCTATCTCCCAAGACACAAGGAGTTCATATTTTTTCAAGTATTACTCCGTTAATCTGAAAGCTACCCAGAGTTAATTTTGTAAAGTGTCATATTAATTAAATCTTTTTCAAAACCATAAGCAGCATTTGAAAAATTTTGTATAAATAACTTGAGGAGAGTTTTTATAATAACATGAAGTATTTGATATTAAGGGAAAAAAACTTGTCTAATGTTAGAGTCATCTCTAATTTTTTTTTAATTAATTAATTAATTTATTTATTTTAATAAACATATAACATATTTTTATCCCCAGGGGTACAGGTCTGTGAATCGCCAGGTATACACATTTCACAGCACTCATCATAACACATAACCTCCCCAATGACCATATCCCCACCACCCTCTCCCATCCCTCCTCCCCCCAGCAACCCTCAGTCTGTTTTTTGAGATTGAATCTTTTATGGTTTGTCTCCCTCTCAATCCCATATTCTTTCATTTTTTCTTTTCCTACCCCTCAACCTCCCCATATTTCATCACCACTTCCTCATATCAGGGAGATTGTATGATAGTTATCTTTCTCCAGTTGACTTATTTCGCTAAGCATCACACCTTCTAGTTCCATCCATGTCATCGCAAATGGCAATATTTCAATTTTTGATGGCTGCATAGTATTCCACTGTGCGTGTGTGTGTGTGTGTGTGTGTGTGTGTGTGTATTTATACAGCTGAGGTCGAAGAGGTTGCTGCCTGTATTTTTCTCAAGGATTTGAATGGATTCCTTTCTCACATTGAGGTCCTTCATCCATTTTGAGTCTATTTTCATGTGTGGTATAAGAAAATGGTCCAATTTCATTTTTCTGCATGTGGCTGTCCAATTTTCCCAACACCATTTGTTGAAGAGGCTGTCTTTTTTCCATTGGACATTCTTTCCTGCTTTGTCGAAGATTAGTTGACCATAGAGTTGAGGGTCTATTTCTGGGCTCCCTTTTCTGTTCCATTGATCTATGTGTCTGTTTTTGTGCCAGTACCATACTGCCTTGATGATGACAGCTTTGTAATAGAGCTTGAAGTCCGGAATTGTGATGCCACCAACTTTGGCTTTCTTTTTCAGTATTCCTTTGGCTATTCGAGGTCTTTTCTGGTTCCATATTAATTTTAGGATTATTTGTTCCATTTCTTTGGGGAAAAAAATGGATGGTATTTTGATAGGGATTGCATTAAATGTGTAGATTGCTTTAGGTAGCATAGACATTTTTACAATATTTATTCTTCCAATCCAGGAGCATGGAACATTTTCCCATTTCTTTGTGCCTTGCTCAATTTCTTTCATGAGTACTTTATAGTTTTCTCAGTATAGATTCTTATCCTCTTTGGTTAGGTTTATTTCTAGGTATCTTATAGTTTTGGGTGCAATTGCAAATGTGATTGACTCCTTAGTTTCTCTTTCTTCTGTCTTGTTGGTGTAGAGAAATGAATTGATTTCTGTGCATTGATTTTATATCCTGACACTTTACTGAATTTCTGTACATGTTCTAGCAGTCTTGGAGTGGAGTCTTTTGGGTTTTCCACATATAGTATCAAATCATCTGCGAAGAGTGATAATTTGACTTCTTCTTTGCCGATTTGGATGCCTTTAATTTCCTTTTGTTGTCTGATTGCTGAGGGTAGGACTTCTAGTACTATGTTGAATAGCAGTGGTGATAATAGACATCCCTGCCGTGTTCCTGACCTTAGCAGAAAAGCTTTCAGTATTTCTCAATTGAGAATGATATTTGCGGTGGGTTTTTCATAGATGGCCTTGATAATATTGAGGTATGTGCCCTCTATCTCTACACTTTGAAGAGTTTTGATCAGAAATGGATGCTGTACTTTGTCTAATGCTTTTTCAGTATCTATTGAAAGTATCATATGGTTCTTGTTCTTTCTTTTATTAATGTGTTGTATCACATGGATTGATTTGCAGATGTTGAACCAACCTTGCAGCCCTGGAATAAATCCCACTTGGTCGTGGTGAATAATCCTTTAATGTACTGTTGAATCCTATTGGCTAGTATATTGGTGAGAATTTTCGCATCTGTGTTCATCAAGGATATTGGTCTGTAGTTCTTTTTTTTGATGGGATCCTTGTTTGGTTTTGGGATCAAGGTGATGTTGGCCTCATAAAACGAGTTTGGAAGTTTTCCTTCCATTTCTATTTTTTGGAACAGTTTCAGGAGAATAAGAATTAGTTCTTTAAATGTTTGGTAAAATTCCCCCAGAAAGCTATCTGGCCCTGGACTTTTGTTTGTTTGGAGATTTTTGATGACTGTTTCAATCTCCTTACTGGTTATGCGTCTGTTCAGGTTTTCTATTTCTTCCTGGTTCAGTTGTGGTAGTTTATGTGTCTCTAGGAATGCATCCATTTCATCCAGATTGTCAAATTTGTTGGCGTAGAGTTGCTCATAGTATGTTCTTATAATTGTTTGTATTTCTTTGGTGTTGGTTGTGAGCTCACCCCTTTCATTCATGATTTTATTTATTTGGGTCCCTTCTCTTTTCTTTTTGATAAGTCTGGCCAGGGGTTTGTCAATCTTATTAATTCTTTCAAAGATCCAGCTCCTAGTTTCATTGTTTTTTTGTTTGTTTTGTTTCTATTTCATTGATTTCTGCTCTGATCTTTATTATTTCTCTTCTCCTGCTGAGTTTAAACTCTCTTGTTGTTCTGTCTCCAGCTCCTTTAGGTGTAGGATTAGGTTGTGTATTTGAAACCATTTTTGTTTCTTGAAATAGGCTTGTACCACTATATATTTTCCTCTTAGGACTGCTTTTGTTGTGTCCCAAAGATTTTTAACCGTTGTGTTTCCATTATCATTTGTTTCCATGAATTTTTTTCAATTCTTCTTTAATTTCCTGCTTTGACCCATTCATTTTTTAGAAGGATGCTGTTTAGTCTCCATGTATTTGGGTTCTTTCCAAATTTCCTTTTGTGATTGAGTTCTAACATCAGAGCACTGTGTTCTGAAAATATGCAGGGAATGATCCCAATCTTTTGATACTGGTTGAGAACTGATGTGGTCTATTTTGGAGAATGTTCCAAGTGCACTAGAGAAGAATGTATATTTTGTTGCTTTGGGATGGAATGTTCTGAATATATCTGTGATGTCCATCTGGTCCAGTGTGCCATTTAAGGCCTTTATTTCCTTGCTGATCTTTTGCTTGGATGATCTGTCCATTTCAGTGGGTGGAGTGTTAAAGTCCCCTACTATTATTGCATTATTGTTGGTGTGTTTCTTTGATTTTGTTATTAATTGGTTTATATATCCAGATTGACTGCTCCCACATTAGGGGAATAGATAATTAAAATTGTTAGATCTTCTTGTTGGACAGATCCTTTGAGTATGATATAGTGTTCTTCCTCATCTTTTATTATAGTCTTTGGCTTAAAATCTAATTGATCTGATATAAGGATTGCCACCCCTGCTTTCTTCTGATATCCATTAGCATGGTAAATTATTTTCTACCCCCTCACTTTAAATCTGGAGGTGTCTTCGGGTCTAAAATGAGTTTCTTCTAGGCAGCATATTGATGTTTTGTTTTTTTTTAATCCATTCAGGTACCCTGTGTCTTTTGACTGGGGCATTTAGCCCATTAACATTCAGGATAACTATTGAGAGATATGAGTTTAGTGCCATTTGTATTGCCTGTAAGGTGACTGTACTGTATATTGTCTGTGTTCCTTTCTGATCTACTACTTTTAGGTTCTGTCTTTGCTTAGAGGACTCCTTTCAATATTTCCTGTAGAGTTGGTTTGGTGTTTGCAAATTCTTTCAGTTTTTTTTGTCCTGGAATCTTTTAATCTCTCCTTCTATTTTCAATGATAGCCTAGCTGGATATAGTATTCTTGGCTGCATGTTTTTCTCATTTAATGCACTGAATATATCATGCCAGCCCTTTGTGGCCTGCTAGGTCTCTGTGGATAAGTCTGGTGCCAATCTAATATTTTTACCATTGTATGTTACAGACTTCTTTTCCCGGGCTGCTTTCAGAATTTTCTCTTTGTCAGTAAGACTTGTAAACTTTACTGTTAGGTGATGGGTTGTGGAACTATTCTTATTGATTTTGAGGGGGGTTCTCTTCACCTCCTGGATTTTGATGCTTGTTCCCTTTGCCAAATTAGTGAAATTATCTACAATAATTCTTCCAATATACCTTCTGCTCCCCTCTCTCTTTCTTCTTCTTCTGGAATCCCAATTATTCTAATGTTGTTTCATCTTATGGTGTCACTTATCTCTCAAATTCTCTCCTCGTGGTCCAGTAGCTGTCTGTCCCTCTTTTACTCAGCTACTTTATTCTCTGTCATTTGGTCTTCTATATCACTAATTCTTTCTTCTGCCTCATTTATCTTAGCAGTGAGAGCCTCCATTTTTTATTGCACCTCATTAATCACTTTTTTTTTTATTTCAACTTGGTTAGATTTTAGTTCTTTTATTTCTCCAGAAAGGGCTTTTATATCTCCTGAGAGGGTTTCTCTAATATCTCCCATGCCTTTTTCGAGCCCAGCTAGAACCTTTAGAATCGTCATTCTGAAGTCTAGATCTGACATATTACCAATATCTGTATTTATTAGGTCCCTAGCCTTTGGTACTGCCTCTTGTTCTATTTTTTTTTTTTTTTTTTGTGGTGAATTTTTCTGCCTTGTCATTTTGTCCAGATAAGAGTATATGAAGGAGCAAGTAAAATACTAAAAGAGTGGCAAATACCCTAGGAAAATAAGCTTTAACCAAATCAGAAGAGATCCTAAATCGTGGGGGGGGGGGTTATAAAAAGAGGTTTGGGAAAAAAAAAGAAAAAAAGAAAAAGAATAAGGAAAAAATATAAAAAAGAAAAAATATATATATATATATATTTGATAAACTAGTTAAAAACATTAAAAAAGAAAACAGTAAAAGTTAAAAAAAATTTAGCAGCAGAAGAAAAAAAATTGAAAAAGAAAAAAATAAGTAACTGCAAGACTAAAGAGTCATGGGGAGTAAGCCATGAGTTCCGTGCTTTGCTTTCTCCTCCACTGGAATTCTGCCACTCTCCTTGGTATTGAACCTACACTCCTTGTTAGGTGAACTTGGTCCTGGCTGGATTTCTTGTTGACCTTCTGGGGGAGGGGCCTGTTGTAGTGATTCTCAGGTGTCTTTGCCCCAGGTGGAATTGCACCGCCCTTACCAGGGTCCGGGCTGAGTAATCCACTCAGGTTTGCCTTCGGGAGCTTTTGTTCCCTGAAGGCTTTTTCTGTAGAGTTCTGGAGGACAGGAATGAAAATGTCGGCCTCCCAGTCTCCAGCCCAGAGGAGCCGAGAGCTCGGGGCCCCACTCCTCAGTGTGCCCTCAGAGAATAGTGCCCAATTATTCCTGTCTCCCTGGCCTCCAGCCCCGCTCTGAGCTCACCGAGCCTGTGACCATTTCACGGTAACCCTGAGCTGAGAGCTCACTCGTTGGCTCTGTCTCTGTAGCCAGCTTCCCCATTCTAATACCTGAAAGCTCTCTGACATTCAGACACCCTCGATACTTCTGTGACCCTGTGGGACCTGAGGCCACGCTGCACCCGTGTGGGCTTCACCTCGGTTTAGCGATGTCCCTCAGTGGAACAGACTTTTAAAAGTTCTGATTTAGTGCTCCATTGCTCCACCGCTTGCCGGGAGCCAGCCCCTCTCCCCGGGGTCTATTTTCCCGTTGATTTGGATTCACTTCTCTGCCAGTCCTACCTTTCAGAAAGTGGTCGATTTTATGTTTCTAGAATTGATGTTCTTCTTCTCTTCGATCTCCCGTTGGAATCATGGGTATTTGCAATGTTTAGATAAGCTATCTGGCTGATTTCCTGCTATCTGAAGTAGCCTCAGCCTGCTACTTCTCCGCTATCTTGACTCCTCCTCCCCCGTCGTGTTCAGTTTTACTAATAATTCTTTTCAATGTCTAACATATCATTAATTTCAGTGCTTGTATTTTAAAAAAATCTCAAACATTGTGGTTTCACATATATAAATTTGATTTAGACATTTAAGTATATTTTCTGTGTCTCACTTTAACTTCCTTAATATTTGAAATACACTTACATAAATGCTCTGAAGTCCTTGTCTGCCAATAGCAATATCTATGTCAATATTGGGTTGGTTCTGATCAACTGATTTTTCTCCTTATTATGGGTCATATATTCTTACTTCATCTCATGTCTAATAAAAATTGATTGGATGGCAAGCATTATGAATTTTACTTTCTTAGGTGCTGTATATTTTTTGTATTCCTATAAATATTCCTGTACCTTTTTATATGGTGCATTTAAATTATAGTATTACTCCTCTTAACTCAGGTACCTTCCTTACAAATATTGCCTAATCAGTATTCCACTCAGTGTTCAAGGATGGTAATACATGGATTTGTAAAGTCCTTTCTCTAAGCACCTCTTCTGTGTTACTGTGATTTACAAATTCTATTCACCTTGATGTCTCCAGATTCTCATCTCACTCTTCTGAACCAAGACTTCAAGACAGAAAGGTAGAGGAAACAATGGACCTATATTTTTTTTAAATTTTTTTCCTCATCTCTTATAGATCACTATCTTGATTTTTTTGAATATCCACTGTCTTAGACAACATCAGTTTTTTTATGTAATTTTGTTTTTTTCCCTTTTTTTGACACACAGAATGGGGACAAATCAAGTTTTTCTTACTACATCTTTTTCAGAGATAAGTTCCTTGTATTTAAACCCTATTAACTTTAAGTAAATTTACACAATTAAATCTTCAAGCAATTCTTTGAAAAAGTAAAAAAGCTTATTTATAGTACTATCCAGACTTCTGCAGAAAATGGAACTTGCATTTTAATGATTTCTTTTAATTGAAATGACTTGTTCATTAATCCTGGAAAACAGATATTTGTTTCTGTATCACAGAGACAATTTAATCAATGATTAATAAATGTAAACAGTATACCCCAGTGAACAGTCTCCTTTGTTCTATTGGACACTTGCTAGAAAGAGATTCATCTGTGAAATGAGAGCTCAGAATTAGACCAAATGCCAAATCAAAACAGATAAAATGAAGAATACACTGTCCCCTGTGTAGGCCTGTATTCTCTGGAAAATTTCTGACAAACATGGCATTATATATATATATATATGTTTCCTACACAAAAATGAATTTTTTTAATTTTTTTCATCAGTAAGTAGAATACTTGCAACTTTTAAATTAGTCCCTTGAATTAACTCAAAACATCAAGTTTGTTTGTTCACTGAAACTCTAATTTCTGTCCTGTATCACCTTAGACTCTTGTATATTTCATTGCTGAAAAATCAAAGGTAAGCAGTTTTTAGTAGACTTTAGGTTTTACATTCATAGCAATATTGAGAAGAATACACTGAAATTTCCCATATTTGCCCTATGTTCACCTATGCAAATACTCTGCCATTATCAATATCCACCAAGAGAAGATATATTCATTTCAATTGGTGAACCTACCCTGACTGACACATGGTGATCACTCAAAGTACAGTTAGCTTAGGGTTCACCTGTAGTGTTGTACACTATATGGATATGTGCAAATGTGTAATAGCATGTATCCACCATGATAGTATCAGAGTACTTTTACTTCATTAAAATTACCCTCTGCTCTATTTATCCTGACCTGCCTCCTAGTACCAAGAACTCACTAGTGTTTTTACTATCTCAATAGTTTTGCCTTTTCCAGAATCACATCATTTGTATCTTTTCCAGATTGGCTTTTTTCACCTACTAATATGCACTTATATTTTACGCATATGTTTTCATGGCTTGATAGCTTATTTTTTTTCAGTGCTGAATAATATCCCATTGCTTAGATTAAGCAATTTTTATTTTCTCAAGTCACCTACTGAAGAGAAACCTAATTGGTTCCAAGTATTGCAGTTATGAATAAAACTGCTATAAATATTCATGTAAAGGTATTCTGTGGACATAAAATTCCAACTCGTTTGGGTAAATACCAGGTATTTTGTTTGTTGGATCACATAGTGCTTTTTGAATCAAGTTAATGCTTACCTCATGGAATGGATTTAGAACATTTTTTCCCTTTTTTTTGCAGGGGGGATGGTTTGAGAAAAATAGGTATTACATTTTCTTTAATTGTTTGGGAGAATTCACCTGTGAAGCAATCTGGCCCTAGGCTTTTGCTTGTTGAGAGCTTTTTCTTTAAAGAGACTCCCTGCCAAGCTCATGTACCTGAAATCAAGACCTAAGCAAGATCAAGAGTCAAACAATTAACTGATTGAGCCACCCAGGTACCCCTGTTGGGAGTTTTTGTTTGTTTCTTTTAGTTTTTGTTTTGTTTTGTTTTGTTTTTTGATTACTGTTCCACTTTCATTATTAGTAATCAATTTGTTCTAATTTTCTATTTCATTTTGATTTGGTTTTAGAAAATTGTGTTTCTAGGAATTTATCCATTTCTCCTAGGATGTCCTATTTCTTAACAAATAATTTTTCACAATATCTTATAATTCTTTTCTTTTTCTGTGGTGTGAGTACTTATGTTTCTTTTTTTTTAATTTGAATCATATATATATATATATGAATCATATATATATATATATATATATATATATATATATATGGAGGGTGAGTCTGACTAGAGCTTTATCAATTGCATTTATCTTTTCAAAGAACCAACTCTTGGATTCATTGATCTTTTGCTACTTTTTAAATTTTATTTAGTTCTGCCCTAATATTTATTGTTCCTTTCCTTCTACTAGCTTTGGGTTCTGCTTGTTCTTTTTCTAAATCCCTTAGATGCAGGATTAGATTATTATTTTTGTCTTTTCTATTTTTATTATATCTTTGGGTAGGCTTTTATCATTATGAACTTCCATCTTAGAATAGTTTTTGCCATATCCCAAACATTGTAGAGCATTATATTTTTATTTTTATTTGTCTATATATATTTATTATCTTGTCTTTGATTTCTTAGTTGACCCAGTTTGTTGGTTTCCTTCTTTGTTTATTAACAATCTTTTTTAACCACATTGTGTTTGTGGGTTTTTTCCAGTTTTTTTTTTTTTGTGTGTGTGTGTGTGTGTAATGCATTTCTTAATTTCATAGCATTATAGTTGAAAAAGATGCTGGTTATTATTTTAATTCTTCAATTATGTCTCAACTTATTGAGGCATACTTCATGACCTAACATGAAATTTATCCAGGAGAACACTTTTTATGCACTTGAAAAGAATGTATATTCTGCTGTTTGGGGATGGCATTCCCTGTATATATCTCTTAGACCAATGGGGCTTAAGGTATCATTCAAAGCCATTGTTTCTTTAGTGATTTTCTACCTGGAAAAAATTTGATGTAAGTGGGGTGTTAAATTTCCCTTCAACTGTATTACAACAATTTCTCTCTTTATGTTCACTAACATTTGCTTTATGTATCTAGGTGCTACTATACTGGATGCATAGATAATTATAATTCTGATATCCTATTTTGCCTTGATCTCTTTAACATTATGTGGAAAACTCTTTTTGTCTTACTACAATCTTTCTTTTAAAATTTTTTTTGTCTGAAAAAACATCAGGTCCCCAGGGATTTTGTTGGTTTGTTTATTTTGTT
The DNA here is from genome assembly GCF_964662115.1 of Mustela nivalis. NCBI lineage: Eukaryota > Metazoa > Chordata > Mammalia > Carnivora > Mustelidae > Mustela > Mustela nivalis. The sequence continues at coordinate 22,791,694 of NC_139040.1, forward strand.
TTGTTTTGATTTTCACTTTCATTTTAATGGTATGTGTTTTTCTATTCCTTAACTTTTGGTCTGTATGTGCCTTTAAATCTGAAGTAAGTCACTTGTAGGCAGCACACAGATATTTTCTGTTTGTTTATTTGTTTCTTCATTGAGTTACCCTGTTTTTCTATTCATCAGAACATTTACTCCACTTACAATTCAAGTAATTATGATAGGTATGTATATATTGTCTTTTTTTCTGGTTGTTTTTGTAGTTCTCTGTTCTTTTGTTTTTTTTTTTTTTTCTCTTTCCTCACTTCCTTTAGTGTTATGCTTGGATTCCTTTCTCCTTATTATTATTTAGTGCGTGTGTGTGTGTGTGTGTGTGTGTATTATAGGTTATTATTTTTGTTTAACATTGAGCTCAAATGTAACATCATTTTTATTTAAATTGAATTTATTAGTATACAGTATATTATTAGTTTCAGTGGTAGAGTTCACTGACTCATCAGTTGTATCTGACACACAGTGTTAATTACAACATGTGCCCTCCCTGATGCCCATCACCCAGTTACTTCATCCCCTCTCCCCTCTCTCCTCCATCAACCCTCAGTTTCTTTCCTATGACTGAGTTTCTTTTTTTAAAATTTTTTATTTTTTATAAACATATATTTTTATCCCCAGGGAAACAGGTCTCTGAATCACCAGGTTTACACACTTCACCGCACTCACCAAAGCCCATACCCTCCCCAATGTCCATAATCCCACCCCCTTCTCCCATCCTCCCTCCCCCCAGCAAACCTCAGTTTGTTTTGTGAGATTAAGAGTCACTTATGGTTTCGCTCCCTCCCAATTACATCTTGTTTCTTGATTCTTCTTCTACCCACTTAAGCCCCCATGTTGCATCACCACTTCCTCATATCAGGGAGATCATATGATAGTTGTCTTTCTCTGCTTGACTTATTTCGCTAAGCATGATACACTCTAGTTCCATCCATGTTGTTGCAAATGGCAAGATTTCATTTCTTTTGATGGCTGCATAGTATTCCATTGTGTATATATACCACATCTTCTTGATCCATTCATCTGTTGATGGACATATAGGTTCTTTCCATAGTTTGGCTATTGTGGACATTGCTGCTATAAACATTCGGGTGCATGTGCCCCTTTGGATCACTACGTTTGTATCTTTAGGGTAAATACCCAGTAGTGCTATTGCTGGGTCATAGGGCAGTTCTATTTTCAACATTTTGAGGAACCTCCATGCTGTTTTCCAGAGTGGCTGCACCAGCTTGCATTCCCACCAACAGTGTAGGAGGGTTCCCCTTTCTCCGCATCCTCGCCAGCATCTGTCATTTCCTGACTTGTTGATTTTAGCCATTCTGACTGGTGTGAGGTGATACCTCATTGTGGTTTTGATTTGTATTTCCCTGATGCTGAGTGATATGGAGCACTTTTTCATGTGTCTGTTGGCCATCTGGAAGTCTTCTTTGCAGAAATGTCTGTTCATGTCCACTGCCCATTTCTTGATTGGATTATTTGTTCTTTGGGTGTTGAGTTTGCTAAGTTCTTTATAGATTCTGGACACTAGTCCTTTATCTGATATGTCGTTTGCAAATATCTTCTCCCATTCTGTAAGTTGTCTTTTGATTTTGTTAACTGTTTCCTTTGCTGTGCAAAAGCTTTTGATCTTGATGAAATCCCAATAGTTCATTTTTGCCCTTGCTTCCCTTGCCTTTGGCGTTTTTCCTAGGAAGATGTTGCTGTGGCTGAGGCCGAAGAGGTTGCTGCCTGTGTTCTCCTCAAGGATTTTGATGGATTCCTTTCTCACATTGAGGTCCTCATCCATATTGAGTCTATTTTCCTGTGTGGAGTAAGGAAATGGTCCAATTTCATTTTTCTGCATGTGGCTGTCCAATTTTACCAGCACCATTTATTGAAGAGGCAGTCCTTTTTCCATTGGACATTCTTTCCTGCTTTGTCGAAGATTAGTTGACCATAGAGTTGAGGGTCTATTTCTGGGCTCTCTATTCTGTTCCATTGATCTATGTGTTTGTTTTTGTGCCAGTACCATGCTGTCTTGATGATGACAGCTTTGTAATAGGGCTTGAAGGCCGGAATTGTGATGCCACCAACTTTGGCTTTCTTTTTCAATATCCCTTTGGCTATTCGAGGTCTTTTTTGGTTCCATATATATTTTATAATTATTTGTTCCATTTCCTTGAAAAAGATGAATGGTATTTTGATAGGACTTGCATTAAATGTGTAGATTGCTTTAGGTAACATAAACATTTTCACAATATTTATTCTTCTAATCCAGGAGCATGGAACATTTTTCCATTTCTTTGTGTCTTCCTCAATTTCTTTCATGAGTACTTTATAGTTTTCTGAGTATAGATTCTGTGCCTCTTTGGTTAGGTTTATTCCTAGGTATCTTATGATTTGGGCTGCAATTGTAAATGGGATTGACTCCTTAATTTCTCTTTCTTCTGTCTTGTTGTGGGTGTAGAGAAATGCAACTGATTTCTGTGCATTGATTTTATATCCTGACACTTTACTGAATTTCTGTACATGTTCTAGCAGTTTTGGAGTGGAGTTTTTTGGGTTTTCCACATATAGTATCATATCATCTATGAAGAGTGATAATTTGACTTCTTCTTTGCCGATTTGGATGCCTTTAATTTCCTTTTGTTGTCTGATTGCTGAGGCTAGGACCTCTAGTACTATGTTGAATAGCAGTGGTGATAATGGACATCCTTGTGGTGTTCCTGACCTTAATGGAAAAGGTTTCAGTTTTTGCCCATTGAGAATGATATTTGCGGTGGGTTTTTCATAGATGGCTTTGATGATATTGAGGTATGTGCCCTCTATCCCTACACTTTGAAGAGTTTTGATCAGGAAGGGATGCTGTACTTTGTCAAATGCTTTTTCAGCATCTATTGAGAGTATCATATGGTTCTTGTTTTTTCTTTTATTGATGTGTTGTATCACATTGACAGATTTGCGGATGTTCAACCAACCTTGCAATCCTAGAATAAATCCCACTTGGTCGTGGTGAATAATCCTTTTAATGAACTCTTGAAAACTATTGGCTAGTATTTTAGTGAGAATTTTCACATCTTTGTTCATCAAAGATATTAGTCTATAACACTCTTTTTTGATGGGATCCTTGTCTGGTTTTGGCATCAAGGTGATGCTGGCCTCATAAAATGAGTTTGGAAGTTTTCCTTCCATTTCTATTTTTTGGAACAGTTTCAGAAAAATAGGAATTAGGCCTTCTTTAAATGTTTGGTAGAATTCCCCTGGGAAGCCATCTGGCTCTGGGCTTTTGTTTGTTTGGAGATTTTTAATGACTATTTCAATCTCCTTACTGATTATGTGTCTGTTCAAGCTTTCTATTTCTTCCTGGTTCGGTTGTGATAATTTATATGTTTCTAGGAATGCATCCATTTCATCAAGATTGTCAAATTTGTTGGTGTAGAGTTGCTCAAAGTATGTTCTTATAATAGTTTGTATTTCTTTGGTGTTAGTTGTGATCTCTCCTCTTTCATTCATGATTTTATTTATTTGGGTCCTTTCTCTTTTATTTTTGATAAGTCAGTCCAGGGGTTTATCAATTTTATTAATTCTTTCAAAGAACCAACTCCCAGTTTCGTTAATTTGTTCTATTGTTTTTTTGGTTTCTATTTCATTGATTTCTGCTCTGATCTTAATGATTTCTCTTCTCCTGCTGGGTTTAGGGCTTCTTTCTTGTTCTTTCTCCAGCTCCTTTAGGTGTAGGGTTTGGTTGTGTACCTGAGACCTTTCTTGTTTCTTGAGAAAGGGTTGTACTGCTATATATTTTCCTCTCATGACTGCGTTTGTTGTGTCCCACAGATTTTGAACCGTTGTATTTTCATTATTATTTGTTTCCATGATTTTTTTCAATTCTTCTTTAATTTCCCGGTTGACCCATTCATTCTTTAGAAGGATGCTGTTCAGTCTCCATGTAATTGGGTTCTTTCCAAACTTCCTTTTGTGGTTGAGTTCTAGCTTTAGAGCATTGTGGTCTGAAAATATGCAGGGAATGATCTCAATCTTCTGATACCGATTGAGTCCTGATTTAGGACCGATGATGTGATCTATTCTGGAGGTTGTTCCATGTGCACTAGAGAAGAATGTGTATTCTGTTGCTTTGGGATGAAATGTTCTGAATATATCTGTGATGTCCATCTGGTCCAGTGTGTCATTTAAGGCCTTTATTTCCTTGCTGATCTTTTGCTTGGATGATTTGTCCATTTCAGTGAGGGGAGTGTTAAAGTCCCCTACTATTATTTTATTATTGTTGATGTGTTTCTTTGATTTTGTTTTTAATTGGTTTATATAGTTGACTGCTCTCACGTTGGGGGCATAGATATTTAAAATTCTTAGATCTTCTTGTTGGACAGACCCTTTGAGTATGATATAGTGTTCTTCCTCATCTCTTATTATAGTCTTTGGCTTAAAATCGAATTGATCTGATAAAAGGATTGCCACTCCTGCTTTCTTCTGATGTCCATTAGCAGGGTAAATTCTTTTCCACCCCCTCACTTTAACTCTGGAGTTTTCTTCGGGCTTAAAATGAGTTTCTTGGAAGCAACATATATATGTTTTTTTTTTTTTTATCCATTCTGATACCCTGTGTCTTTTGATTGGGGCATTTAGCCCATTAACTTTCAGGGTAACTATTGAGAGATATGAATTTAGTGCCATTGTATTGCCTGTAAGGTGACTGTTCCTGTATCTGGTCTCTGTTCCTTTCTGATCTACCACTTGTAGGCTCTCTCTTTGCTTAGAGGACCCCTTTCAAGATTTCCTGTAGAGCTGGTTTGGTGTTTGCACATTCTTTCACTTTTTGTTTGTCCTGGAAGCTTTTAATCTCTCCTTCTATTTTCAATGATAGCCTAGCTGGATATATTATTCTTGGCTGTAGGTTTTCTCATTTAGTGCTCTGAAAATATCATGCCAGCTCTTTCTGGCCTGCCAGGTCTCTCTGGATAAGTCAGCTGCCAATCTAATATTTTTACCATTGTATGTTACAGACTTCTTTTCCCGGGCTGCTTTCAGGATTTTCTCTTTGTCACTAAGACTTGTGAATTTTACTATTAGTTGACGGGGTGTGGGCCTATTCTTATTGATTTTGAGGGGTGTTCTCTGAACCTCCTGAATTTTGATGTTCGTTCCCTTTGCCATATTGGGGAAATTCTCCCCAATAATTCTCTCCAGTATACCTTCTGCTCCCCTCTCTCTTTCTTCTTCTTCTGGAATCCCAATTATTCTAACGTTGTTTCGTCTTACGTTGTCACTTATTTCTCGAATTCTCCCCTCATGGTCCATTAGCTGTTTTTCCCTCTTTTGCTCAGCTTCTTTATTCTCTGTCTTTTGGTCTTCTATATAACTAATTCTTTCTTCTGTCTCATTTATCCTAGCAGTGAGAGCCTCCATTTTTGATTTCACCTCATTAGTAGCTTTTTTGATTTCAACTTGGTTAGATTTTAGTTCTTTTATTTCTCCAGAAAGGGCTTTTATATCTCCCGAGAGGGTTTCTCCAATATCTTCCATGTCTTTTTCAAGCCCGGCTAGAACCTTGAGAATTGTCATTCTGAACTCTAGATCTGACATATTACCAGTGTCTGTATTGAATAGGTCCCTAGCCTTTGGTACTGCCTCTTCTTCTTTTTTGTGTGGTGAATTTTTCCATCTTGTTATTTTGCCCAGATAAGGGTATATGAAGGAGCAAATAAAATACATAAGGGTGGCAACAACCCCAGGAAAATATGCTTTAACCAAATTAGAAGAGATCCCAAATCGTGAGGGGGGAGAAAGGAGATAAAAGGGATTCAAAAAGGAAGAAAGAAAAAAAAGAGAGAAAATAAAAAGAAAAAAGAAAAGAATTAAAAAAAAGAAAATGAATAAAGAAAAATATAAAAAAGAAAAAAATATATATATATATTAGATAAACTAGTTAAAAAAGGTTAAAAAAGAAAAAAGATAAAAAATAAATAAATTAACTGCAAGACTAAAAAAAAAAAAAAAAATTCTCAGGGACAATGCCATGAGTTCCGTGCATTGCTTTCTCCTCCTCTGGAATTCTCCTGCTCTCCTTGGTATTGAAACCGCACTCCTTGTTTGGTGAACTTGGTCTTGGCTGGATTTCTTGTTGATCTTCTTGGGGAGGGGCCTGTCGTAGTGTTTCTCAAGTGTCTTTGCCCCAGGCAGAATTGCACCGCCCTTACCAGGGGCAGCGCTTAGTTATCCTCTCAGGTTTGCTTCAAGAGCTTTTGTTCCCTGAGCGCTTTCCATAGAGTTCTGGAGGACGGGAATACAAATGGCGGCCTCCTGGTCTCCAGCCCGGAGGAGCCGAGAGCCCAGGGCCCCACTTCTCAGTGCGCCCTCAGAGAACAGCGCCCAGTTACTCCCGTCTGCCTGACCTCCAGTCGCGCTCCGAGCTCACCGAGCCTGCGACCAGTTCAAGGTCACCCCGAGCTACGAGCTTACTCTCGGCTCTGTCTCTGTAGCCGTTTTTCACGTTCCAATACCCGCAAGCTCTGCGACACTCAGACACCCCCGATCCTTCTGTAACCCTGTGGGACCTGAAGCCACTCTGACACCACATGGGCTTCGCCCCGCTTTAGCCTCTGGAGCGATGTCCCTCAATGGAACAGACTTTTAATTAAAAGTCCTGATTTTGTGCTCCGTTGCTCTGCCGCTTGTCGGGAGCCAGCCCCTCCCCCCGGGGTCTATCTTCCCATCGCTTTGGAGTCACGTCTCCGCCCGTCCTACCTTTCAGAAAGTGGTTGTTTTTCTGTTTCCAGAATTGCTGTTCTTCTTCTCTTTGATCTGCCGATGGATTTGTAGGTGTTTGCAATCTTTAGATAAGCTATCTAGCTGATCTTGGCTAGCTGATGTATTCTCAGCCTGCTACTTCTCTGCCATCTTGACCCCTCCCCCGGACTGAGTTTCTTATGGTTTGTCTCCTTGTCTTATTTTGTCTTCTTTTATTTCTCCATCCCTTCCCCTATGCTCTTCTGTTTTGTTTTTTAAATTCCACATATGAGTGAAACCATATGATAATTGTCTTTTTCTGATTGACTACTTTCTCTTAGCATAATACCTTCTGGTTTCATCGATGTCAATACAAATTGTAAGATTTTATTTTTTGATGGATGAGTAATATATATAGACACTTCTTCTTTTTCCGTTCATCTGTCAATAAACATCCAGGATCTTTCTGTTATCTATTGTGGACATAGCTGCAGCTATAAACTTTGGGGTGCAAGTACCTCTTTGCATCAATACATTTTTATCTTTGGGGTACATACCTAGTAGTGCAATTGCTAGGTCACAGAATAATACTATTTTTAACTTTTTGAAGAACATCCATAGTGTTTTGCAGAGTGGCTGCACCAGTTTGCATTCCCACCAGAAGTGTGAGTGGGTTCCCCTTTCTCCATATCCTCACCAACATGTGTTGTTTCCTGACTTGTTAATTTTAGCCATTCTCACTGATGAGAAGTGCTATCTCATTGTGGTTTTGATTTGTATTTCCCTGATGCTGAGTGATGTGGAAAATATGTTATATGTCTGTTGGCCATTTGCATGTCTTTTTTTGAGAAATGTTCATGTCTTATGCCTATTCCTTGACTGGATTGCTTGTTTTTTGGGGTGTAGAGTTTGATAAGTTCTTTATACATTTTGGATACAAGTCCTTTATCTGATAAAACATTTATAAATATTCTTCTCACATTCTGTTGGTTGCCTTTTGGTTTTATGTGTTTACAACTCTCTATTAAGTTGATGGTTTGGGCGCCTGGGTGGTTCAGTGGGTTAAAGCCTCTGCCTTCAGCTCAGGTCATGATCCCATGGTCCTGGGATCGAGCCCCGCATCGAGCTCTCTGCTCAGTGGGGAGCTTGCTTTCTTCTCTCTCTGCCTGCTTCTCTGCCTACTTGTGATCTCTGTCTGTCAAATAAATAAATAAAATCTTAAAAAAAAAGTTGATGGTTGCCTAAGTTCAAACACATTTAAAAAACACTAAACCTTTAAGTCCTTCTCCCTGCTCTGTGGATATGCCATATTTTACATCATTTCTTTTTGTTTATTCCTTGACTACTTTTTGTAGATATAGCTGATTTTTCACTTATATTTTAGCCTCTATACTGGCATTAGAAGTTATCAATCTACTACCTTATTATATGTTTGTTTTACTTAAGATTTTTTTCCTTTGATATTTTTATTAATTTTAATTATGGCCTTTACTTTCCAGTTAAATAATTCCCTGTATTTTTTCTTAAGGCTAATTTAGTGGTGATGATCTCCTTTAACTTTTGTTTGTCTAAGAAATTTTATCTCTCCTTCTATTCTGAACAGAATATTTGCTGGGTAAAATATTCTTGATTATACCGTTTCCCCTTACTTTTAACACTTTGAGTATATCATACCATTCACTTCTGACCAGTAAAGTTTGTTCTGAAAAACCAGCTTATAGTCTTATGGAGTTTCCTTTGTATATAGCTATTTTCTTTTCTCTTGCTGTTTAATTTTTTTCTTTTTTATCATTAACCCCTGCCATTTTACTTTTTATGTGTTTTGGTGAGGACCTCCTTGGGTTCATCTTATTAAGGTGCTTATATGTCTGCTTCCTTCTCTTGATTAGATAAGTTGTCAGTTATTATTTTTTTTAAATAAGCTTTCTGTTCGTTTTTAGCTCCCTTCTTCTGGGATCCCTATTATGTGATTATTACAACTCATTGGAGTAGCCTAGTTTCTTTAAGCTATTCTCTCTCTTCATTTTTTACTGCTGTTTTCTGTTTAGCTTGGTTCCTTTTAGTTACTGTGTCTTCCAAAATACCAATCCATCTTTTTCAATCCTTTAATCTGCTATAGATTACCTCAAGTTTACTTTTCATCTCACTTATTACATTCTTCAGCTTCAACAGGTTCATTTTTGTATTTCCTTTTTGTTAACTCTTCTCTGAATTCATTTACTCTTTTCTTAAGTCCAATAAGTATCTTCATAACCATCGCTTTGATTTATTTTTTAGATATATCACTTATCTTCATTTCATTTAGTTGTTTTGTTTGTTTGTTTGCTTGTTTGTTTTTGTTTTTTACTGTGACTTCCTCTTGTTCTTTCAATTGGGAGATATTTCTCTATCTCCTCAATTTGTTGAACTCTCTGTTTGTATGTATTAGGCAGGTTAGCTACATCTCTTGGTCTTGAAAGTAGTAGCCTGGTATAGATGTCCTATGGTGACCTGTAGTGCAACCCCCTTGGTTTACTAAAACTAGGTACTCTGAATGTGTTCCCTGTGTGGGCCACTACTGTGTCCTACTGCTGTGGCTGAGCCACAGTTGCCTTTAGCTTAGCCAGCTGCAATGACCCACTTTACTTCTTGGGGGTGCACTGGGTGAGGTTGATTCTCATGCTATTTAGAGCCCTGTGTAAGGCCACCATGGGCTCATTGGTGGGCTGAGCTCTATGCAATTAGCCTCTTGGCCACATTTGTGAGTGCATCAAAAGACAGAACTTGGTTCCTGCATAGCCATCAAAGAGGCCAAGGTGTTGGAACTGTGGGCATTCTGGTGTGTGGAGTTACCTTCTCCCATCCCCAGGGGAGGAGTTACTTTGGAATGGCACGGATCCTGGTTGGTCTGTCTTCAGGATGTGGTGGGACAATAGGTGGTTTTGAAGGACACCTGATGTGGTGGGTGGGTAGAATGTGTGGGTGGGTCTTTAGAGAAATGCAGGGGCGGGGCATGAAGTGCTAGAAAGTTAAATGGAAACTATTAATGCTGGCTTCCACAAGCCTCCAACTACCTAAATAGTTAGAGGCAAAAAGAAATAGGGCTTACTAGCACTTTAGCTCCCAGAGACACCTCATGGAGATTCCTGTCCCTCCAGTACATGTTCTAAAATTAGTCAGTAATTCTCCTCTATGTATATCCAGGGACTTCTGAAATTTCTGCTTCTGTGTTGTGTCTCAGTCCACTATTTATATGCTGACTCCTTAAGGGTGGGGATTCAGTTTCCTGTTTTCCTCTAGCTCTCCCAGAATAAAGCTCACTGATTTTTGAGGTTGTCAGAGTTAAGTCTCATTGGATTTGAAAGCCAGATATTATGGGGACTTGTCTTTCCAAAGCAGGTACCCAGTACTGGTGGAGAATGATATGCAATCCAATCCTCTCACTTCTGTATTCTTGTGATGCTCCTCCTGTTTAGTCTGGTTAGTCTTATCAGGGATTTGATTCCTGACCACATCACTGTCCATCCAGTTTTTTGCTTTGCTTTGTTTTGTTTTGTTTTGTTTTGTTTTTTGGGATGTGGCCTTCCTATATTACTGTGGAAGATCTGTTCTCAATCTTCAGGGCACTTTCAGAGTTAGATGCATAGATACAGCTATTATCATGGTGTGTTCATGGGATGACATGAGCTCAGGATCCCCCTACTCTACCATCACCCTACCTCCCTAGAGTAGTTAGCTTTCTTATTGGTGACTTTTAAGAGTTCTTTGTCTAGGGGTGCCTGGGTGGCTTAGTGTGTTAAAATCTCTGCCTTCAGCTTAGGTCATGATCTCAGGGCCCTGGGATTATGCCCCACATCTGGCTCTTTGCTTAGCAGGGAGCTTACTTCCCCCTCTCTCTGCCTGTCTCTCTGCCTACTTGTGATATCTGTCTATCAAATAAATAAATAAAATCTTTTAAAAAAATTTCTTTGTCTATTTTAGATAATAGTCCTTTATCCAATGTGTCTTTGCAAATATATATATATATATATATATATATATATATATATTTGAAAATTATGTGTATTTTTTGATGGGAACAAGACAAGCATGGAAAAGAGGGAGAGAGATAATCTTGAGTAGGCGCCAAACTCAGTGCATATGCTGACACAGATTTTTTCTTTTTTTTTTAAAGATTTTATTTATTTATTTGACAGACAGAGATCACAAGTAGGCAGAGAGGCAGGCAGAGAGAGAGAGAGAGAGGGAAGCAGGCTCCCTGCGGAGCAGAGAGCCCAATGCGGGGCTCGATCCCAGGACCCTAAGATCATGACCCGAGCCGAAGGCAGCAGCCAAACCCACTGAGCCACCCAGGCGCCCCACTGACACAGGGTTTGATCTCACAACCTTGAGATCATGATCTGAGCCAATATCAAGAGTCAGACAATTAGCAGATAAAGTCACCCAGGCACCCCAAAAAGAAGGAATACTCTACTTTCGTTGGATCAAGTAGCCTATAACATGTCCTTTATATTCAGGGGATTGATGATGTTGTTGACTTCAATTATATTCTTATTAATTTTCTCCCCACTAGATCTCTCCAGTTCTGAGAGGCGTGCTAAAGTTTCCAACTATGCTAATGGGTATATCTATTTTTTCTTGCACTTTTATCACTTTTCCCTCATGTATTTTGGCAGTCTGTTGTTAGGAGCATACATGTTGAGGACTGTTACATCTTTTGGAGAATTGACCCCTTGGTCACTATTTAACACATATATTTCACAATTTTCTTGGTCTGAAGTCTGATCCATCTGAAATTAATACAAATATATCTGCTTTCTTTTGATTAGTTTAAGCACAGTGTACCTTACTCCATCCCTTTACTTTTAATCTGTTTTGCTTTAAAATTTTTTTAAAATTATTATGTTGTGTTAGTCATCATACAGGACATCATTAGTTTTTTGTTTTCTTTTTTTTTATGTAGTGTTGATGATTTATTGTTTGCGTGTAACATCCTTTGCTCCGTGGAATACCTGTCTTCCTTAATAATCATCACCAGCCTAGCCCATCCTCCACCCACCTCCCAACTAAAACCCTCAGTTTCTCAGATTCTATACTCTTTCATGCTTGAACTCCTGTTCTGATTTCCCCCACATATTTTTCCCTTCCTTCTCCTAATGTCCTCTATTCTATCCTTTATGTTCCAGAAATAAGTGAAACCATATGATAAATGTCTTTCTGTTTGACTTATTTCACTTAGCATAATCTCTTAAAGTCCCATCCACATTTATGAAAAAGTTGGGTATCCTTCCTTTCTGATGCTTAAGTAATATTCCATTGTATATATGAAGAACATCTTCTTGATCCTATCATCTGTTGAAGGGCATTTCACCTCTTTCCACAGTTTGGCTATGTGGAAAATGCGGCTATGAACACTGGGGTGTATATGGCGTTTTTTTTTTTTTTTTTAATACATCTCTACCATTGGGGTTAAGTACCCAGTAGTACAATTTCTGGGTTGTAGGGTAGCTCTACTTTTAACTTTTTGAGGAAACACTGTTTTCTAAAGTGGCTGCAACAACTTGCATTCCAACCAACAGTGTAAGAGGGTTTCCCTTCCTCCACATCCTCACCAGCAGTTGCTATTTTTTGCCTTGTCAATTTTTGCCATTCTAACTGGTGTAATGTGGTATCTCAATGTGGCTTTGATTTCAATTTCCCTGATGACTAATGATGGTGAACATTTTTTCATGTGTCTATTTATATATTTTCTTTGGAGAAGTGTTTTTTTTTTCCCTGTCTTCTGCTCTTTTTTTGACTTGACTATTAGTTTTGGGGGTTTTAAGATTGAGAAGTTCATTATAGATCTTGGATATCAGCCCTATTCTGTAGTGTCATTTGGAAATACCATCTCCCATTCCATAGATTGCCTCTTTGTTTTCTTGACTGTTTCCTTTGCTGTGCAGAAGTCTTTTTGTTTTTGTTTGTTTATTTTGTTTGTTTGTTTGTTTTGATAAAATTCCAAAGGTTCATTTATGCTTTTTTTTTTTTTTTCCTTTGCCTTTGGAGACGTGTCTTGAAAGAAGTTGCTATGGCCAATATCGGAGAGATTCCTGGCTATGTTTTCCTCTAGGATTTTGATGGATTCCTGTCTCACATTGAAGTCTTTCATCCATTTTGAGTTTATCTTTCTATATGGTGTAAGGGAATGGTCGAGTTTCATTTTTCTGTATATAGCTGTCTGATTTTCCCAGCACCATTTATTGAAGATACTGTCTTTTTCCCATTGCATATTTTTCCTGCTTTGCCAAAGATTAGTTGACCATAGAGTTGAGGGTCCATATCTGGACTCTCTATTCTGTTCCATTGGTCTATGTGTCTGTTTTTGTGCTAGTACCATGCTGTCTTAGAGATCACAGTTTTTTAATATAGATTGAAATCAGGCAACATGATTCCCCCAACTTTATTTTTCTTTTTCAATATTTCCTTGGCAATTTGGGGTCTTTTCTTTTTCCATATAAATTTCAGGATTGTTTGTTCCAGCATTTTGAAAAATTATGATAGTGTTTTGATTGGTATGGCTTTGAAAGTGTAGGTTGTTCTAGGCACCATAGAAATTTCAAGATTGCTTATTCTTCTGATCCATGGGCATGGAATTTTTTCCATCTTTTTGTGTCTTCTTCAATTTCTTTCAAGAGTGTCCTGTATTTCCTCTAGTAGAGATACTTTACCTCTTTGGTTAGGTTTATTCCAAGGTATCTTATGGGTTTTGGTGCTATTGTAAATGAAATGCATTCTCTACTTTTCCTTTCTATATTTTCATTGTTAGTGTATAAGAAAGCAACTGATTTTTGTGCATTAATTTTGTATCCTGACACATTACTGAGTTGCTGTATGAGTTCTATTCATTTGTGGGTGAGGTCTTTTGGGTTTTCTACATAAAGTATCCTGTCATCCATGAAAAGAGAGGGTTTGACTTCTTCTTTGCCAACTTGAATAACTTTTATTTCTTTTGTTACCTCATTGCTGTTGCTAGGACTTCTAGTACTATGTTGAACAACAGTGGTGAGAGTGGGCATCATTGTCATACTCCTGATCTCAATGGGAAGCCTCTCAGCGTTTCCCCTTTGAGAATGATATTTTCTGTGGGTTTTTGATAGATGATCTTTTATGATACCTCTATCCCTGTACTGTGAAGAGTTCTAATCAGGAAATGATGTTATATTTTCTCAAATGCTTTTTCTGCATCAATTGAGAGAACCATGAGGTTCTTGTCTCTTCTCTTATTTATGTGTTCTATCCCATCGATTGATTTGTAAAGGTTGAACCACCTTTGCATTCCAGGTTATCCCTGGTTGTGGTGGATAATCCAGTTAATATACTGTTGAATATTATTAGCTAGAATCTTGTTGATAATTTTTACATCAATATTAATCAGGGATATTGGTCTGGAATTCTCCTTTTTGATGGTGTCTTGGTTAGTTTGGGGATTGAGATAATGCTGGCCTCATAGAATGAGTCTGGAAATTTTCCTTCTGTTTATATTTTTTGAAAAAACTTCAGAAGGCTCGGTATTATTTCTTCTTTGAATATTTGTTTGAATTACATAGGGACTCCATCAGGTCCCGGATTCTTTTTTATTGGGAGGTTTTTGATCATTGCTTCAATATCATTACTAGTTATTGGTCTATTCAGGTTGTCATTTTCTTCTTGTTTCAGTCTTGCTAGTGTATACATTTCCAGGAATGCATCCATTTCTTCCAGGTTGCTTAATTTATTGGCGTGTATCTGTTAATAATTATTTCTAATGATTGTTTTTATTTACTTGGTGTTAGTCATGATCTCTCCTCTTTCATTCATAATTTTATTTTTGGGGGTCCTTTCTCTTTTCTCTTGGATAAATCTGTCCAGAGGTTTATCAATATTACTAAGATCATACCTTTCATTAATCACTTTCAACATAAGGGCCCTAAATGCTCCCATTAAATGGAACAGGGTTGCATATTGGATAAAAAGGCAGGATCCTTTCATACACTATCTAAAAGGACTCATTTTGAAACTAAAGATACATTCGGACTGTAAGTGACGGGATGGAGGACAATCTTTTATGCCAAAGGACCTCAATAGAGAGCTGGGGTAGCAATTTTTCTATCATACAGATTACATTTTAAATCAGAGGTACAGTAGAACACTACATCATTCTTAAAGATATATTCAACAAGAAGTTCTAACAATTGTAAGTATCTCTGTCCCCAATATGGGAGCAGTCAAGTACATGAGCCAACAGTTAATCAAAACGAAGAGACATATTGATAAGAATACTTCAACTGTGGGAGACCTTAACACTCCATTCTCAGCAGCAGACAGATCATCTAAGCAAAAAATCTACAAAGAAACAAGAACTTTGAATGACACTTTGGACCATATGGACCTCATATACAGAACATTCTGCCTTAAAACACCAGATTACTCATTCTTCTCAAGTGCACATGGAACTTTCTTCAGAATAGACTACATACTGGGTCACAAATCAGGTATCAACATACACCGAAAGATTGAGATTAGTCCCTAAATATTCTCAGACCACAATGCTTTGAAACTGGAACTCAAACACAAGAAAATGTTTGGAAGAAATTCAAACACTTGGAAGCCACAGGCCATTCTGCTCAAGAATGTTTGGGTCAATCAGGAAATAAAAAAAAAAAAAAACAACTTTAAAAATTGACAGAAACCAATGTGAATGAAAACACATTTTTCCAAAACCTATGGGGTACAGCAAAGGCTGTCCTAAGGGGGAAATAGATAGCCATCAATGCCTCACTCAAAAAATTAGGAAAATCCCGAATTCACTAATTAACTTACACCTTAAAGAACTGGAAAAAGAAAAACAAATGAAACTTAAGCCATGTGCAGAAAAGGAAATAATTAAGATTAGACATGAGATCAATGAATTTAAACCAGAAATATAGTAGAATACATCAATGAAACTAGAAGTTGGCTCTTTGAAATAATTAGTAATAATATCCATTGTGAATGACAGCATTGCCAGATAAAGAATTCTTTGCTCCATGTTCTTCTCATTTAGTACCCTGAAGAGCCCTTTCTGGCTTGCCAGGCTTCTGTGGACAGGTGTGACATTATTCTGATGTTCCTTCTGTAGGTAAGGAATCTCTTCCTCCTAACTGCCCTTAAGGCAGTTTCCTTGGTTCTAAGTTTTGTGAGTTTTACTATTAGATGTCTGGGCATTGGTGTGTTCTCCTTGATCTTGGGAGAATGGAAGATCTTGGGAGAATTCTTGGACATGAATGCTTGTTTCCTTTCCTAGATTATGGATGTTATCAGCTGTGATTTGCTTAAATATATCTTTTAGTTCTATCTCTCTCTTTACCCCCTCAGGGATCCCAATAAGTCTAACATCAGAACATTTCATGGTGTCATTTATTTCTCTAATTGTGTTTTCATGGATTTTAAGTTGTTTGGCCTCCTCCTTTTCCTTCTATTCTATCAGTTTTCCTTCTAGATCACTAATTTATTCTTCTGCCTCATTTACCCTACCTTTTAGAGTATCTAGATTAATTTGGATCTCATTGATAGCATTTTTAAATTCTGCCATATCAGCTCTCATTACTACCCTTAGAGAATCTATGTTGCCATTAATAGTTTTCTCTGTCTTAGCTGTTGTCTGCATAAGTGTTACCCTGAAGTCTCTTTCCAACATCTTGCTTATATCCATATCCATTATTTCTGTGGTTGAAGTCATAGTCTCTGAGTATTTCCTATGCTGGGGCTTCCTTATGGCCTCAACCCAAGAAATATAAATCTGTTTTATAGGGACCTTAAGGTTGTCAGCTTCTTGTTCTTTCATCCTATATTCTGGGGGAGGCGTCTGCCACACTGTTACTCAGACAACCCTGTTTGGGCAAAGTTTCCTTGCCTGATGTAGGGTGGATTGTCTCAATGAAAACTTGTTTGGGGAAGATTTTGTTCTCTGCTGGCTTTCTCTGGCAGCTTTCCACATCTTCCCATGTCCCGCCCCCTGAGAGTCAGAGCAGAGATGACCATATCCAAACCTCTGTGTCAGAACAGAGAGATTGCAGTCTGCCCCTCAATGATTTCTCCCAACCACACTGTCCCCACTTCTCTCTGTGCTTCCAGAAACTGTAGCATCCTAGGTTGTTGCCCTATAGCAGCACTCTCAGCCCTTGCTTCCAGGTCCAAGCATGTCTCTGTTCTTTTTGCTTCTAAAACTGCCAGCTGCCCCCAGTTTGCATGTGCACCCCCACAGCTCAAGGTTTCAGTCTGGGGGCTGCCCCAAAGTACTTTCCCCACTGCTACAGTTCTGCGAGTCTGTGCCATCCCTAGTGTGGGAGGCTTTTGCACTCCAGTGGCACAGGATCCCAGAGGATCCCTCACCATTCCATTTGTCTTCAGATATATGCCCACAGAATCATGACTCCTTGCTTCATACCTTAAGACCAACCACCTGTGATATTCTGTTTGTAAAGATCCAGATATATTTTCTTACATCACAGACTGATTTCATGGGTGTTCAGAATGGTCTGGTAGATATCCACCTCAATTCAGGGAACCAGTCAAAATAGGGTCTCCTACTCCTCCACCATCTTTCCCCCTCCCTTGGCTAATCTGAAATGGGGTGTTCTAGATAACATATACTTGGGCCTTGTTTTTGGATACACCCTGCCCATCTTCCATCTTTTAATCAATGCATTTAAATCATTGATATTCAAAGTGATTATTGATATAACTGAATTAATATCTACACATTTGATATTTTTTTCTATTTGTTTTTCTTTTTAGTTCCTATCTTGTCTTCTATTCTTGTCCTTTGTGATTTTATTTGAGCATTTTATGTTACTCTGCTTGTTTTCTCAACATATTAGTTATAGTTCTTTAAAAATAGTTACTGTAGAATTTGCAGTATACATTTACAATTAAACTAAGTCCACTTTCAAATAACACTCTGTTTCACAAATAGTGTGAATAACCAATAATTTTTAAATATCCTAATTTCTAAAACTTATTTTTTGTTTCATTGTTATTATTTATTTCACTTATAGATCAACATACATAAATATGTGTGTATATGTATGTTTATACATATTTATAGTTGAATGGATGTTTCTATTATTTTGATCACATTGTTATCTGTTGTATCAATTAGTAATAAAAATAAAACATTTTATTTATCTTATTTTACTTTTGCTTATTTCTTCTCCAGTACTCTTCTTTTCTTTTTTTTTTTTAATTTACATTCCATTTAGTTAATCTACAGTGTGATATTAGTACAGGTGTACAATATATTGTACTCCTCTTTTATTTATGTAGACCAAAATTTCTTATTTATATCATTTTCCTTCTCTCTGAATAACTTCTTTACGCATTTCTTGTAAGGTATCTATTGTTGGAAAATTCCCTAAGTTTTGGCTTATCTAAGAAAATCTATTTTTCCTTTACTTCTGAAGGATAATTTCACAAGTACAGAATTCTGCATTAGTGTTTTTTATCTGTCAGTACTTTAAATATTTCACTGCATTTTCCTTTTGTATGCATGGTTTATAAGAAGTTGTATATAAGCCTTACCTTTGCTCTTCTTTAGACAAGGTTATTTTCCATCTTTCTAGCTTCTTTCCAGAACTTTTCTTTATCTTTTATTTTCTGTAGTTTAAAAATGATATACCTAAATGTAGCTTTTTTGGCATTTATATTAGTTGGTGTTCTCTGAGTTTCCTGAATCTGTAGTTTTATGTTTGACATTAATTTGGGGGATATTCACAATCACTATCATTTAAAATGTTTCTTCTTTTACTTCATTTCTCCTTCTCCTGGTATTTGTATTATGAATGTGTTACATCATTTGTAGATATCTTACAGTTCTTTAATATTCTATTCTGTCTTGTTTTTTCACTATTATTTTTTTTTCCTATTGGCTCATCAGTTTTAAAGTTTCTATTGTGATGTCTATAAGCTCAGGGATTTTTTAAAAATCATGTCCAATATACTAATCAGCCAATCAAAGGAGTTCTTTATTTCTGTTACAATATTTTGACCTCTAGAATTTAGTTTTGGTTGTTTCTTAAAAGTTCAATCTTTCTGCTTACATTGCCCATCTGTTATTGCATGTGATCTACTTCATCCATTAAAGCCCTTAAGATCTTAGTCACAGTTGTTTCAAATTCCCAGTTTGACAGTTTCAAAATTCCTGCTCTAGCTGATTTTGGTTCTTATGCTTTCTCTGTATCTTCAAACTATCTTTTTGCCATTTAGCATATCTTGAATTTTTTTCTTTATACCCAGATATAATTGAAGTCCTGAGTAAAAGAAGTGTTGTAGGGGTGCCTGGGTGGCTCAGTCATTTAAACATCTGACTCTTGGTCTTGGTTCAGTTCATGATCTCAAGGATCATGAAATTGATCCCCATGTCAAGCTCTGCACTCAGCAGGGAGTCTGCTTAGGTTTCCTTCCCATTGCCTCTCTCCCTCTCACACACTCTCTTGTGCTCTCTCTTAGATAGATAGATAAAAGATAAATATTTTTTCAGAAGTATCATAAAAATAAGTATCATAAATAGGTGTTTAGTGATGTTGTGGTAAAGGGGGAAGCATTCTATAGTTCTATGGTTAGGTCTCAGTCTTTTATTGAATGTTACCTCTAAACTGTGAACTTTACATACACTTCTTAGTTCTCCCTATCTTTGGTAGGAAAGGATGGCTACCATGGTCTTGAGTTATGTATTTTCTTTCTCACACATGAAAGGTTGGAACTGACTTGGTTTCAGCATTACCTTTTTCTCAGGTCAATTAGTCTCTAGTAAAACCCCAGCAGATTAGGGTCTGATTAGTTCTTGCAGGGAAGATATTGTAAAAAATAACAGAAAGTTCCAGTATATTCAAAAAAAAATTTTTTTGTACCTTCCCCCTGCCAGAAGCAGAAGATTTTTCTCCAATATTTACTGAAATAATCTGGTAAAACTCCAGAAGGTAAAATTTACAAAAGTGTGGGTACTCTGATGGCTGAGTACAAATGGAGTTCTTATTTTTAAGATTTCTCTGCACTAAGATTCCAGCAATTTTTCAATTATAGCTCAGTTTTCTCTACCCTGGCACCAGTTTCCATGGAGGTTTCTGCTCTGATATGTTGTGATACTCTGTATTACACTCTTGGTCACTCCAGTGGGAGGGAGCAGCGGTTAGCCCTGTAAACTCATTTCTCTTACAAATCTAAGAGATTTTTCAGTTTATTCAGATTTTACTTTGGGGACAGAGTGGTGACTTCTAAGTTTCTTACATATTGGCGCAGAGCCAAAAATCTTTAAGTGAATTTTCTATTGACGAGTCTAAAGCCCCAACATATAGTGAAATATTTTTTGATTCATTATAAAGATAAAATTCTTCAATATAAGTTTAGTGTAATATATCTAATATTTTACATTCTCTATTAATCTATTATGTGGATAAAATAAATTCATAATATTCTATTAAACACAATATTGGATGAACCAGAATATCCTATTCTTCAACTGTGATGGATTACCAAGGAAAAGTGGTCACATCAAATTCTTTCAGTAAATTTAAATAAAGTAATTCATCTCCTTTTCCACCTAGGTACTATTTTGATCATGATGATGATGCTAATGATATAAAATTAACACTTAAGGCATTCTTCTAAGAGCTTTATATATATTCACTCATTCGCCACAATGTCCTTGAGGTAGATTTTATTAACATCCCTGTTTTACAAATGAAAAAATGAAATACAAAGTTGTTAATTGCCTTGTCTGTGGTCAGATATTAATAAGTTACAGAGATGAAGTATGAGCTTATTCAATCTGGCTCCAAATTTCTGTGAAAGAGATTGGAAAAGCTAGATTTTTGAGTCTGATTTATTGCTTATTAGCTACTTGGAATTCAACAACTTATTGAGTTTTTTTTTCTATTTATTTTCATCTGTAAAATAGCAATAATAATTAAACTAAATTGTGATTGTGCTTAGTTTTAAATGAGATGTGAGTATATATGTTTCTGTGTCTGTGTGTATAAAGAAAAACAAAATACCAGATCCCAAATTCAATATTTAGTATACATTTTTCAAATCATGCCTTGTCAGAGAGAGTCAGTTATCATATGGTTTCACTTATTTGTGGGCCATAACAAAAATCATGGAGGACATGGGGAGTTAGAGAGAAGGGAGTTGGGGTAAATTGGAAGGGGAGGTAAATCATGAGAGACTATGGACTCTGAAAAACAATCTGAGGGGTTTGAAGTGGTGGAGGGGTGGGAGGTTGGAGTACCAGGTGGTGGGTATTATAGAGGGCACAGATTGCATGGAGCACTGGGTGTGGTGAAAAAATAATGAATACTGTTATGCTGAAAATAAATAAATTTAATTTAAAAAATCATGCCTTGTCCATAACAGTGCTTTTTATTTTCTTATTTTTAGTCAGATATATTCTATGAGAAATTGTGTCCATAACATATAAAAAGCAGGAATGATGTAAAGAAAAAAAATATGAAAAAGTAAGTAAGATTGATATTCTCTCCTTATATTCCTTTTAGTATTACGGTGCCCAGGCTATGTCTCCAGTAAGCAAATAGTTTAGCTGTTTCAATTTGCAGCAGATCATATATTTAACTTTTATAGAGCTATTAATGAACTGTAAGGATAAAATTTGCATTCAGACACCTGAGATTTTTATATTTTCCAGAAATTAGGTTAAAGTCACCAGGGAACAATTTATGAAAATGCTTCTAAGCTTTTAAATGTCTTCAGCACAGACTCAGTCTAAACTTGGAAGTTTTATCAGGAAAAGAAATAGTAATTTCTTTTTTTTTAATATAATTTTTTATTTTTTATAAACATATATTTTTATCCCCAGGGGTACAGGTCTGTGAATCACCAGGTTTACACACTTCACAGCACTCACCAAAACACATACCCTCCCCAATGTCCATAATACCACCCCCTTCTCCCAAACCCCCTCCCCCCAGCAACCCTCAGTTTGTTTTGTGAGATTAAGAGTCACTTAGGGTTTGTCTCCCTCCCAATCCCATCTTCTTTCATTTATTCTTCTCATACCCACTTAATTCTTTATTGGTAAAAGACTCTGTGTTTGTATGTGTATGTGTGGAGAGAGAAAGAGAAAGAGAGATAAGGAAGAGGGAAGGTGAGTAAAGTATACATGTTGAAACCATGTATGTATTTCATTACTTGGTTAACCGATAATCTTTCCTTGATAAGTAACTTTTATTAAAATTATTCACATTTTTTATTTCTTTGCTTTATGTGTTTTCCCCAGTTCTGTGTTGAATATCTAACTGCATTGATCACTTGCCGGGAACATTTTTCATTAAATACTTTATTTGTTATATTTTGAGGAAATGAGTTTGTACTTTTCCCAACTCTGCAGTTTTGGTTTCCCTATAACATAGCATATATATGCCCTATTACCCCTGCTACTTCATTCCAATTTCAGATTTGTCATCAAATTTCTACCTATGTAAAATGTAATTTAATTTTCAAAAATTAATAATATGCACAATTCTTCAGAGAAATATTTATTGCAATTGTGAGCCCCACCTATACTTGTTAATTAAGATCTTCTCAAAATTAATTATTTTCAGTAAACTCTGATAACCTTAGAGAAAGGAGTTGTGATAATTTTTAGACACTTAAAAATTTAAAAATGTATAAAGAGTGGAAGACACTTTTCATATCTGTCATTAGGTACAAAACCCCTGTTTTTCCACCAAAGTCCTTAAACACAGAATGCTATAACCATTAGAAAATCAAATTACTGGCTGCTTCTCAAAAGTTTTTGTTTCATCCAATACATCAGAAGTTTAGATTTTTAAAAGCCATGTTTTTGGTAGTAAGCTGGAGGAGACAAAATAGAATGCAAAATTACTTACAGCTGCAGTCACTGGTCTCAATAGCAAAATCAAGAAGGCATGAAGTTCAATATTCAATCTTCAGCTACCTTTTAAGAGTAGCAGGTGCAACTATTACACAGCTTGAACCCAGAATGGAGAAGGTGTATATGTGGATTATAGTAAAAACCACAAAATCTCTCCAGTGTAACTTTAGCAAATTCTATTCCTCTGGTCAAAATACTACATTTCCTATTTATTTTACCTTGCTGCACTACTCATAACTATCCTATACAAGAAACTATGCTAACAAATGTATTAATATAAAGAATAAATAAATACATTAGGCAACCAAACTAAATATCAAACAACTCTTACCAAGCATCTCATTGACAATTGTAAATTTGGGAGACTGCTCACTTTTAATGTTATACCATAATAGGATGCCCAGAGTTCCCATATTTCTGAAGGTTCTTTTACAATCAAAGTCATGTCATATTAGCTACTACTTCCTGTCTTTCTGTAGTTTTTAAAAGTTATTGTTGAATAGCTAATCTATGTACATGATATGAAAGATAGTCTTTTACTATCAGTTCTTTCTTAGAGGCAAATATTTTTATCCATTTATTTTGTAAAATAGTTTACAGAAGAAATGTATCTATAGATAGTTCATTTTTTAAAAGATTTTATTTATTTATTTGACAGACAGAAATCACAAGTAGGCAAAGAGGCAGTCAGAGAGAGGGGGAAGCAGGCTCCATGCTGAGCAGAGAGCCCGATGTGGGGCTCAATCCCAGGACCCTAGGATGATAACCTGAGCCGAAGGCAGAGGCTATAACCCACTGAGCCATCCAGGCACCCCTAGATAGTTCATTTTTAAAGAAATATTGCTTTACCTATTACTTGTTATCTTATATACTGTTTTATATTGTTAATTATATAGAGCTACCTTACTCTTTGGTTTCATATTGTTTTTTATCATGCTGTGTTAGTCACCATACAATATTAGCTTTTGATGTAGTATTCCAAGATTCATTGCTTATTTATAACACCCAGTGATCCATTCAATCCATGCCTCTTTAATACTCACCACCAGGCTCACCCATGCCCCCAGCCATCTCTCTTCCAAAACCATCAGTTTGTTTCTCAGAGTTCACAGTATCTCATGATTCATCTCCCTCACCTATTTCTCCCACTTCAATTTCCCCTTCCTTCTCCTAATGCTCTCCCTGTTATTCCTTATGTTGCACAAGTAAGTGAAAACCTATAATAATTGACTTTCTCTGCTTGACTTCTTTCACTTAACATAATCTTCTCCAGTCCCACCCATGTTGATGCAGAAGTTGGATATTCATCCTTTCTATACTATATTCCATTTCTATTCTACATTCCATTCTATATATGGATGACATTGTCTTTATCCATTCATCTGTTGAAGGGCATCTCAGCTCCTTCTAGAGTTTGGCTATTGTGTACATTGCTGCTATGAACATTAGGATGCATATGACCCTTTATTCACTACATCTCTACCATTGTGGTAAATACCCAGTGGTGCAATTGCCAGATCATATGGTAGCTCTACTTTTAATTTTTTTGAGGAATCCCCACACTGTTTTCCAAAGTGGCTATACCAACTTGTATTCCCACTAACAGTGAAAGAGGGTTCCCCTTTCTCCACAAACTCCCCATAAACAATAAACACCTCCACAATAAACAGCAAAATACTTGCTGTTTATTACCTTGTAAATTCTAACTGGTGTAAGGTGGTATCTCAGTGTGGTTTTGATTTGAATTTCCAAGATGGCTAATGATGGCAAACATTTTTTCATGTGTCTATTAGCCATTTGTATGTCTTTGGAGAAGTGCCTGTTCATGTCTTCTGCCCATTTTTTGACATGATTATCTGTTTTTTGAGTGCTGAGTGTGAGACGTCCTTTATAGATCTTAGCTATCAGCCCTTTGTCTATAGTGTCATTGTAAATATCATCTCTCATCCCGTGGGTTGTCGCTTAGATTTGTTCACTATTTCTTTTGCTGTGCAGAAGCTTTTGATCTTGATGAAGTCCCAAAAGTTCATTTTTACTTTTGTTTCCTTTGCCTTTGAGGACATGCCTTTTTTTTTTTTTTTAATTTTTGCTCTTTTTTAAACATTTATTTTCACCATAACAGTATTCGTTATTTTTTCAGCACACCCAGTGCTCCATGCAATCCGTGCCCTCTCTAATACCCACCACCTGGTTCCCGCAACCTCCTACTCCCGCTGCTTCAAACCTCTCAGATTGTTTTTCAGAGTCTATAGTCTCTCATGGTTCACCTCCCCTTCCAATTTCCCCCAACTCCCTTCTCCTCTCTAACTCCCCTTTTCCTCCATGGTATTTGTTATGCTTCACAAATAAGTGAAACCATATGATAATTGACTCTCTCTGCTTGACTTCTTTCACTCAGCATACTCTCTTCCAGTCCCGTCCATGTTACTACAAAAGTTGGGTATTCATCCTTTCTGATGGAGGCATAATATTCCATAGTGTATATGGACCACATCTTCCTTATCCATTTGTCTGTTGAAGGGCATCTTGGTTCTTTCCACAGTGTGGCGACCGTGGCCATTGCTGCTATAAACATTGGGGTACAGATGGCCCTTCTTTTCACGACATCTGTATCTTTGGGGTAAATATCCAATATTGAAATTGCAGGGTCATGGGGAAGTTCTATTATTAATTTCTTGAGGAATCTCCACACTGTTCTCCAAAGAGGCTGCACCAACTTACCTTCCCACCAACAGTGTAATGTCTTGAAAGAAGTTGTGGTGGCCAATGTCAAAGAGGTTACTACCTCTGTTGTCCTCTAGGGTTTAGATGGATTCCTGTCTCATGTTGAGGCCTTTCATCCATTTTGAATTTATCTTTCTGTATGGTGTAAGAAAATGGTCAAGTTTCATTCTTCTATACATAACTGTCCAATTTTACCAACATCATTTATTGAAGAAACTATCTTTTTTTCCATTGCATATTTTTTTCTGCTTTGTCAAATAGTAGTTGACCATAGAGTTGATGGTCCATATCTGGGCTCTCTACTCTGTTCCATTGGTCTATGTGTCTATTATTTTACCAGTGCCATGCTGTCTTGGTGATAACAGTTGTGTAGTATAGTTTGAAATCAGGCAACATAATGCCCATAGCTTTGTTTTACTTTTTCAACATTCCCTGGGCAATTTGGAGTCATTTTGGGTTCCACACGAATTTTAGGATTGTTTACTCTAGCACTTTGAGAAATGCCAATGGTATTTTGATTGAGATGGCATTGAAAGTATAAATTGTTCTAGGCAGCATAGACCTTTTAACAGTTTATTCTTCTGATCCAAAAGCATGGATTTTTTTTCCATCTTTTTGTGTCTTCAATTTTTTTCATGATTCCTGTAGTTCCTCAAGTAGAGATCCTTATCCTCTTTCTTTACATTTATTCCAAGGTATCTTATGAGTTTTGATGCTACTGTAAATTGAATTGATTCACTAATTTTCCTTTCTACACTTTCATTGATAGTGTATAAGAGAGCAACTGATTTCTGTGCATTGATTTCATATCCTGCCACATTACTGAATTGATGCATGAGTTCTAGTCATTTGTAGGTGGAGTCTTTTGGGTTTTCCACATAAATAATCCTGTCATCTGTGAAGAGAGAGAGTGTTTGACTTCTTCTTTGCCAATTTGAAGATCTTTTATTTCTCATTTTTTGTCTGCCTGCTGATGTTAGGACTTCTAGTACTATGTTGAACAATGGTGGCAAGAGTGGGCATATTTATTTTGTTCCTGATCTCAATGGGAAGGCTCTCAGCTTTTCCCCATTGAGAAAGATATTTGTGGTGGGTTTTTTATAGATGCATTTAATGAATTTGAGGAATGTTCCTTCATCCCTAAACTCTGAAGAGTTTTAATCATGAAATGATGCTGTATTTTGTCAAATGTTATTTCTGCATCAACTGAAAGGAATATGTGGTTATTCTCTATTCTCTTATTAATTTATTCTATCACATTGATTGATTTGTGAAGGTGGTACCACCCTTGCATCCCAGGGATAAATAACATCTGGTCATGGTGGATAATCTTTTTAATGTACTGTTGGATCCTATTACTTAGGATCTTGATGAGAATCTTGGCATTCATATTCATCAGGAATATTGGTCTGAGATTCTCCTTTTTGATGGGGTCTTTGCCTGGTTTGGGGTCAAGGCAATGCTGGCTTCAGAGCAAGAGTGTGGAAGTTTTCCTTCTGTTTCTATTTTTTGAAACAAGTTCAGGAGACTAGGCATTATTTCTTCTTCAAATGTTTGGTAGAATTTCCCAGGGCATCCATCAAGTTCTGGACTTTTGTTTTTGGGGAGGTTTTTGATCACTCCTTCAATATTGTTATTAGTTATTGGTCCATTCAGGTTGTCAATTTCTTCCTGTTTCACTCTTGGAAGTTTATAGATGTCCAAGAATGCACCATTTCTTGTAAGTTGCTTAACTTATTGACATATAGCTGTTGATAATAATTTCTGATGATTGTTCCTATTTCCTTGGCTTTAGTCAGGATTTCTCCCCTTTCATTCACAATTTTATTAATTTGGCTCATTTCGCTTTTCTTTTGGATTCGTCTGGCCAGTGGTTTTTTGATTGTATTAATTCTTTCAATGAAACAGCTCCTAGTATATAGCTCTACTGTATCTCTGATTTCTAACTTACTGATCTTTGCTCTAATATCAATTATTTCCCTACTTAGACATGAGGTAGGCATAATTTGCTGCTGATTCTCCAGTTCTTTAAGGTGTAAAGAGAGTTTGTCTGTTCGGGATTTAAAAAAAAATTTTTTTTTTGAGTGAGGCTTGGATAGCTATATATTTCCCCCTTACGACTGTGTTTGCAGTGTCCCATAGGCTTTGGACCAATTTATCTTCATTCTAATTGGTTTCCATGAATTGTTTAAGTTTTTTATTGATTTCCTGCTTGATCCAAACATTCTTGAGCAGGATGATCCATAGCTTCCAAATTTTTTCTTGTGATTGAGTTCCAGTTTCAAAGCACTGGTATGAGAATATGCAGGGAATAATCTCAATCTTTTGGTATGGGCTGAGAACTGATGTGGGACCCAGTATGTGGTATATTCTGCAGAAAGTTACATGTGCACTTGAGAAGAATAAGTATTCTGTTATTTTTTGGTGGAATGTCCTGCATATATGTATGAGGTCCATCTAGTCCAATGTATCATTCAAAGCTCTTGTTTCTTTGTTGATTTTCTGTTTAGGTGATCTATCTATTACTGGGAGATTGCATGTAAAGATCCCCTACAGCTGATATACTCTTGCAAATATGTCTTTTTATTTGATGAACAGTTGGCGTATGTAGTTTATGCTTCCATGTTGAAGGCAGAGATATTTACAATTGTTAGGTCTTCTTGTCGCATAAACCCCTTAAAAATGATAGAGTGTCCTTCTGTGTCTCTGACTACAGTCTTTAGCTTAAAGTCTAATTTGTCATATAGGAGAATCTCTACCCCAGCTTTCTTTTGAGAGTTGTTGTCATATAAGATAGTTCTCCAGCCCTTCACTTTCTGGTTGGATGCATATTTTTGTTCAAAATGCGTCTCTTGTAGACAGCATATAGATGGGTCCTGTATTTTTATCCAATCTGCAACCTTGTGTTATTTTATGGGAGCATTCAGACCCTTCACATTGAAAGTGATTATTGAAATACAAGTTTTCACTGTCATCCTGTTGTATGTGAAGTCCTTATTTCCACAGGTCGTACCTGTAAATTTCTGTTCTATATCACTCTTAGTGTCTTTTTTCTTTTATAAGTCACCCTTAATATTTCTCATTACCTTGGTGGTAACATACTCTTTTAAACCTTGATAGACTTGGAAACTCTTTATCTCTCCCTCCATTCTGAATATCAGCCTTGCCAGATAAAGAATTCTCAGCTGCATGCTCTTCTTATTTAATGCTCTGAATATGTTTGCCAGACCTTTCTGGCTTCCCAGATTTGTGTGGACAGGTCTGATGTTCTTCTGAACTTTCTCCCTCTGTAGTAAGGAATCTCTTCCCCCTTGCTGCACTTAAGACATTTTCTCTGATTTTAAAATTCATAAATTTTACAATCACATGCTCATTGATTTTGAGAGGTGTCCTCTCTACCCCTAGGACACGAGTATTTTCCATTCCCCAGATTACAGAAATTCTCATCTAGGATTTGTTCAAGTATATCTTCTAGTCTTCTCTCTCTCTCTCCACCTCCCCCCCCCAGGGATCCCAGTAATTCTGAGATTGGAACATGTCATGGCATCATTTATTTCTTTAATTCTTTTTCCTGGCTTCTAAGCTGTTTGTTCCAGACCTCCTCCTGATCCTTCTTTTCTATCAGTTTGTCTTCTAGATCACTAATTTGATCTTCTACTTCATTCACCCTATCTGTTAGAGTACTTAGATTAGATTTGATCTCACTTACAACATTTAAAAGTTCTGGCAGGGGGCGCCTGGGTGGCTCAGTGGGTTAAAGCCTCTGCCTTAGGCTCAGGTCATGATCCCAGAGTCCTGGGATCGAGCCCCACATTGGGCTCTCTGCTCCATTGGGAGCCTGCTTCCTCCTCTCTCTCTGCCTGCCTCTCTGCCTCCTTGTGATCTCTGTCTGTCAAATAAATAAAATCTTTTTAAAAATAAAAAAAAATAAAAGTTCTGGCAAATAAGCTCTCACTTGTGTCCTTAGAGACACAAGTTTTTCTCTAACTTAGCCATTGTCTGAAAAACTGTTACCTTGAATTCTACTTCTGGCATCTTGCTTATGTCCATATCCAATAGTTCTGTGGCAGAGGTCAGTTTCTGAATTTTTCCTCTGTTGGGGTTCCTCCTCCTAGTCTTTCTGGTGAGAGGTAGTTGAGGGCATATATAACTGAAAATATCAAACACAATCCAGACAAGATGCACTCTGGAAAGTTTTGGCGCAATTGGAAGTCACCACAAAAAAAAAGGGGGGGGGGAGAACCCAGCCAAAATGAGCCCAAGAGTAAGATTTATAAAATACAAAACCAAAAACAAACAAACAAAAAGACAAAAAAAGAAAAAGAAAAAAATTTTAAAAAGAAAGAAAAAAAGAAAAAGAAAAAGAAAAAAAAAACCCAAGCAAAATGAAGTCCAAGAGTAAGATTTATAAAGTACACAAACAAAAACAAGCAAACAGATATACCGACAGAAGAAGAAGAAAATAAAAACACAAAATTAAAATGAGGGCGGTGATGGGAAGGAGGTTATAATCCCTCAATATGGGTGCAAAAGGGTATTTCAGTTCTTCCTGGGTGTAAGCTTTTATTTTCAGAGGTCTTTAATTTTCAAAGTACAGGGAAATTAAAACTAGCAGATATATAGGGGTAATACTGACTAGGGGAAAAAAAAGACTGTTGAATTTTATGTATATCTATCTATCTATCATCTATCTATAAAGAAAAAGAAAATATATGTATGTAAAAAGTTCATGTTAAAAAGTTACTATGAGGGGAGGAGTCAAGATGGCGGAGAAGTAGCAGGCTGAGACGACATCAGGTAGCAGGAGATCAGCTAGATAGCTTATCAAACCACTGCGAACACTTACAAATCCAACAGGAGATCGAAGAGAAGAAGACCAACAATTCTAGAAATAGAAAATCAAACACTTTTTGAAAGGTAGGACTGGGCAAGAAGTGAATCCAAAGTAACAGGAAGAAAGACCACAGGGGTAGGGGCTGGGCCCGGCAAGTGGTGGAACAACAGAGCACAAAATCAGGACTTTTAAAAGTCTGCTCCACTGAGGGACATCGCTCCAGAGGCTAAACCAGGGTGAAGCCCATGTGGGGACAGCGTGGCCTCAGGTCCCACAGAGTCACAGAAGGTTCGGGGGTGTTTGAGTGTTGCAGAGTTTGCAGGTATTAGAGCAAGGAAGCCGGCTACAGAGACAGAGCCGAGGAGTGAGCTCTCAGCTTGGGGTTACATTAAACTGTAATCTGTGGCACAGGCCACTGCTCTGTGAGTGGGGTCCCCACAAGATCGGGGGAGATTCCCCCTGGAAGAGCTCAGGGATCTGTGGGGTTCAGTGACTCCAGGCAGTGTGCCAGGGATAGAGATGCTTGGTCACAGTCTAGGTTAGCTCAGAGCACAGCCAGAGGCCAGGGAGACAGGAGTGATTGAGCACTTTTCTCTGAGGGAGCACTGAGGAGTGGGGCCCCGAGCTCTCAGCAACTCCAGGTTGGAGACTGGAAGGCCACCATTTTTATTCCCATCCTCTGGAACTCTATGGACAGCATTCAGGGAACAAAAGCTCCCAAAAGCGAAACCAGGTGGAACACTTAGCTTGGCCCCTGGTAAAGGTGGTACAACTCTGACTTGGGAAAGGACACTTGAGAATTACTATAACAGGCCCCTCCCCCCGAAGATCAACAAGAAATCCAGCCAAGACCAAGTTCATTTACCAAGAAGAACAATGGAATTCCAGAGGAGTAGAAAGAAAAACATGGAATTCATGGCTTTCTCCCCATGATTCTTTAGTCTTGCAGATAATTTTTTTTAATTTTAGTTTTTTTCTTCTGCTATTTTTTTCAACTGTTACGCTTTCCTCTTTTAATGTCTTTAACTAGTTTATCTTAACAATACCATTCATAAAAAAATAATTTTGAGCCCTCATTATTATACTCATATTTTGTCTTTCATTGTACCTAACTTTATTTTTTGTATACACATAAGGTTTTTTGTCTTAAAAAATTGGGGTAAAACTTCTTCTAATAGATCAAAATACACCCTAAATCTAGCACCAGACGTGTTCTTAGTCTCCAGCCCAAGCAAATTATCTCCACTTTCTTTTTATTTATTCTCCCAACCAACTTACCTTATCAACTCCTTTTTTAGAAATGTAAAAGAAAAAAAAAATTATCATCTTTATAGGCATATTCCATCCCTTCACTGTGTTTACCCTTATATATGTTTTTCATTCTTTAAAATTTTGGGAGGTAGTTTTTTCTAAAAGACCAAAATACTCCCAAAATTAAGTGGGCAACCCTGTTTTAGTCAACAGTCTAATATATATATATATATATATTAGACTGCTCCCACGTTAGAAGCAGTCTATATATTTTTATTTTTTTTTCTTCATTAGTTTTTTTTTCTTTATTTCTTTTTTTTTCCTTTATTAATTTTCTTTCTTTTTTAAATTTTTTTTCCTTAACTTCTTTTTACCCCCTTTCTCCTCCTCCCATGATTTGGGGTCTCTTCTGATTTGGTTAAAGCACATTTTCCTGGGGTCTTTGCCACCATTTTAATATTTTACTTGCTCCTTCATATACTCTTATCTGGACAACATGACAAGGTGGAAAAACTCACCACAAAAAAAAAGAACAAGAGACAGTACCGAAGGCTAGGGACTTAATCAATATGGACATTGGTAATATGTCAGATCGAGAGTTCAGAATGACAATTCTCAAGGTTTTAGCTGGGCTTGAAAAAGGCATGGAAGATATTAAAGAAACTCTGTCCAGAGAAATAAAAGCCTGTTCTGGAGAAATGAAAGGACTAAAATCTAACCAAGTTTAAATAAGAAAATAAAATAAAAAAACTATTAATGAGGTACAATAAAAAATGGAGGCACTTGCTGCTAGGATAAATGAGGCAGAAGAAAGAATTAGTGATATAGAAGACCAAATGACAGAAAATAAAGAAGATGTGCAAAAGAGAGACAAACAACTACTGGACTAGAAGGGGAGAATTCAAGAGATAAGTGAAAACATAAGACAAACAACTTTAGAATAATTGGGATTCCAGAAGAAGAAGAAAGAGAGAGGGGAGCAGAAGATATATTGGAGAGAATTATTGTAGATAATTTCCCTAATATGGCAAAGGGAACAATCATCAAAATCCAGGAAGGGCAGAGAACCCCCCTCAAAATCCATAAGAATAGGTCCACACCCTGTCATCTCATAGTAAAATTTACAAGTCTTAGCGACAGAGAGAAAATCCTGAAAGCAGCGTGGGACAAGAAGTCTGTAACATACAAAGGTGAAAATATTAAATTGGCAGCAGACTTATCCAAAGAGACCTGGAAGGCCAGAAAGAACTGGCATGATATATTCAGAGCACTAAATGAGAAAAACATGCAGCCAAGAATACCATATACATCTAAGCTATCATTGAAACTAGAAGAAGAGATAAAAAGCTTCCCAGACAAACAAAACCTGAAAGAATCTGCAAACACCAAACCAGATCTATAGGAAATATTGAAAGGGGTCCTCTAAGCAAAGAGAGAGCCTAAAAGTAGTAGATCAGAAAGGAACAGAGACAATATAAAGTAACAGTCACCTTACAGACAGTACAATGGCACTAGATTCATATCTCTCAAGAGTTACCATGAATGTAAATGTGCTAAATGTCCCAGTCAAAATCAGAATGGATAAAAACACAAAACCCATTAATATGCTGCCTACAAGAAACTCATTTTAGACCCAAAGACACCTCCAGATTGAAAGTGAGGGGGTGGAAAACAATTTACCATGCTAATGGACATCAAAATAAAGCTGGGGTGGCAATCCTTATATCAGATCAATTAGATTTTAAGCCAAAGATGATAATAAGGGATGATGAAGGACACTATATCATACTCAAAGGGTCTGTCCAACAAGAAGACCTAACAATTTTAAATATCTATGCCCCCAACGTGGAAGCAGCCAACTATATAAACCAATTAATAACAACATCAAAGAAACACGTCAACAATAATACAATAATAGTAGGGGACTTTAACACTCCCCTCACTGAAATGGACAAATCATCTAAGCAAAAGATCAACAAAGAAATAATGGCCTTAAATGACACACTGGACCAGATGGACATCACAGATATATTCAGAACATTCCATCCCAAAGCAGCAGAAAACACATTCTTCTCTAGTGTACATGGAACATTCTCTAGAATAGATCACTTCCTGGGTCCTAAATCAGGTCTCAATCAGTATCAAAAGATTGGCATGATTCCCTGCATATTTATAGATCACAATGCTCTGAGGCTAGAACCCAATCACAAGAGGAAATTTAGAAAGAACCCAAATACATGGAGACTAAACACCATCCTTCTAAAGAATGAGTGGGTCAGCCAGGAAATTAAAGAAGAATTGAAAAAAATTCATGTAAACTTAAGATGATGAAAACACAATGGTTCAAAATCTGTGCGACACAGCAAAGGTGGTCCTGAGAGGAAAAGATATAGTGAAACAATCCTTTCTCGAGAAACAAAAATGTCTCAAATAGACAACTTAACCCTACACCTACAGAAGCTGGAGAAAGAACAACAAAGAAAGCCTATCCCAGCAGAAGAAGAGAAATCATAAAGATCAGAGCAGAAATCAATGAAATAGAAAACAAAATGAAACAACAACAACAACAACAACAACAAAATAGAATAAATTAACAAAACTAGGAGCTGGTTCTTTGAGAAAATTTATAAGATTAAGATACCCCTGGCCAGTCTTATCAAAAAGAGAAGAGAAAGGACCCAAATGAATGAAAAAAAAAAGATCACAACCAACACCAAAGAAGTACAAACAATTATAAGAACATACTATGAGCTACTCTATGCCAACAAATTGGATAAGCTGGAAGAAATGGATGCATTTCTAGAGACATATAAACTACCACAACTGAACCAGGAAGAAATAGAAAACCTGAAAAGACCCATAACCAGTAAGGAGATTGAAATATTCTTCAAAAATCTCCAAACAAACAAAAGCCCAGGGCCAGACGACTTCCCAGGGGAATTCTACCAAACATTTAAGGAGGAATTAATTCTTATTCTCCTGAAACTGTTCCAAAAAATAGAAATGGAAGGAAAACTTCCAAACTCATTTTATGAGGCCAGCATCACCTTGATCCCCAAACTAGAAAAGGATCCTATCAGAAAAGAGAATTACAGACCAATATCCTTGATGGAGACAGATGCAAAAATTCTCACCAAAATACTGGCCAATAGGATCCAACAGTACATTAAAAGGATTATTCACCACGACCAAGTGGGATTTATTCCAGGGCTGCAAGGTTGGTTCAACATCCATAAATCAATCAATGTGATACAATACATTAATAAAAGAAAGAATAAGAACCATATGATACTCTCAATAGATGCTGAAAAAGTATTTGACAATGAACACCATACCTTCCTGATCAAAACTCTTCAAAGTGTAGGGCACATACCTCAATATTTTCAAAGCCATCTATGAAAAACCCACCACAAATATCATTCTCAATGGAGAAAAACTGAGAGCTTTTCTGCTGAGGTCAGGAACACGGCAGGGATGTCCATTATCACCACTGCTATTCAACATAGTACTAGAAGTCCTAGCCTCAGCAATAAGACAAAAAAAAAAAAAAGAAATTAAAGGCTTCCAAATTGGCAAAAAAGAAGTCACTCTATCACTCATTGCAGATGATATGATACTATATGTGGAAAACCCAAAAGACTCCACTCCAAAACTGCTAGAACTTATACAGGAATTCAGTAATGTGTCAGGATATAAAATCAATGCACAGAAATCAGTTGCATTTCTCTACACCAACAGCAAGACAGAAGAAAGTAAAATTAAGGAGCCAACCCCATTTACAATTGCACCCAAAACCATAAGATACCTAAGAATAAACCTAACCAAAGAGGCAAAGAATCTATACTCAGAAAACTATAAAGTACTCATGAAAGAAATTGAGGAAGACACAAAGAAATGGAAAAATGTTCCATGCTCCTGGATTGGAAGAACAAATATTATGAAAATGTCTATGCTACCTAAAGCAATCTACACATTTAATTCAATCTGTATCAAAATCCTATCCATTTTTGTCAAAGAAATGGAACATATAAGCCTAAAATTATATGGAACCAGAAAAGACCTCAAATAGCCAAAGAAATATTGAAAAAGAAAGCCAAAGTTCATGGCATCACAATTCCAGACAGCATGTCATCATCAAGACAGCATGGCACTGGCACAAAAACAGACACATTGATCAATGGAACAGAATAGAGAGCCCAGAAATAGACCCTCAACTCTATGGTCAACTAATCTTCGACAAAGCAGAAAGGAATGTCCAATGGAAAAAATAGACTCAAAATGGATGAAAGACCTCAATGTGAGAAAGTAATCCATCAATATTCTTGAGGAGAACACAGGCAGTAACCTCTTCAACCTCAGCCGCAGCAACTTCTTCCTAGGAACATCTCCAAAGGCAAGGGAAGCAAGGGCAAAAATGAACTATTGGGACTTCATCAAGATCAAAAAGTTTTGTACAACAAAGGAAACTGTAAAAAAACAAACCAAAAAAAAAAAAAAAGAAACCCAGAAACAAATGACAGTTTGGGAGAAGACATTTGCAAATGATATATCATATAAAGGGCTATTATCCAAAATCTATAAAGAGCTTAGCAAACTCGACACCCAAAGAACAAATAATCCAATCAAGAAATGTGCAGAGGACATGAACAGACATTTCTTCAAAGAAGACATCCAGATGGCCAACGGACACATAAAAAAGTGCTCCACATCACTTGGCATCAGGGAAACACAAATCAAAGCCACAATGAGATACCACTTCACACCACTCAGAATGGCTAAAATTAACAAGTCAGGAAATGACAGATGCTGGCGAGGATGTGGAGAAAGGGGAACCCTCCTACACTGTTGGTGGGAATGCAAGCTGGTGCAACCGCTCTGAAAACAGCATGGAGGTTCCTAAAACTTTAAAAACAGAGCTATCTTATGACCCAGCTATTGCACTACTATGTATTTACCCTAAAGATACAAACGCCATGATGCAAAGGAGCATGTACACCCGAATGTTTATAGCAGCAATGTACATAATAGCCAAACTATGGAAAGAACCTCTATGTCATCAACAGATGAATGGATAAAGAAGAAGTTGTATATATATACAATGGAATGCTATGCAGCCATCAAAAGAAATGAAATCTTGCCATCTGTGATGATGTGGTTGGAACTAGAGGGTATTATGCTTAGGGAAATAAGTCAATCAGAGAAAGACAACTATCATATGATCTCCCTGATGTGAAGAATTGGAGATGCAATGTGGGGGACTTGGGGGGCAGTAAAAGAATAAATGAAACAAGATGGGATCAGGAGGGAGAAAAACCATAAGTGACTCTTAATCTCAGAAAACAAACTAAGGGTGGCTGGGGGGAGGGGGTTCGGGAGAGGGTGGCAGGGTTATGGACATTGGGAAGGGTATGTGCTATGGTGAGTGCTGTGAAGTGTGTAAACCTGGCAACTCACAGACCTGTATCTCTGGGGCTAATAATATATTATATATTTATAAAAAAAATAATATATATATATATATTAAAAAGTTACTATGGAATATGTTGTATTAAACATCTAGTTGAAATGGTAAGTAGGTAAAGCAAAATAAAATAAGAATATGAGAATGAATTTTAAAAAGAGGGAAAAGTTCT
Organism: Mustela nivalis; assembly: GCF_964662115.1. NCBI lineage: Eukaryota > Metazoa > Chordata > Mammalia > Carnivora > Mustelidae > Mustela > Mustela nivalis. The sequence continues at coordinate 22,828,778 of NC_139040.1, forward strand.
ATTTAAGAAATATACAGGCTGTGAGGCAATTCCTGGACCTTAATATATTGTTTTCTTCTGATGTCAGGGTTTTAGAGTTTTACAGAGACCCTGTGGTTGCTATCCTTTTGTTCTTTCAACTTGTCTTCTATGGGAGGTGTTTGCCGCATTGTTTTTAAATCAATCCTGCTTGGGCAGAGTTGCCCTGCCCCCTATTAAGGGGCTGGGCTCCATGGAGACTGTTTTTTTGGGCTTCTGTTCTCTGGAGGTTTTTGTTTTCCGGCAACTTTTTGCGCCATTACAGAGAGTCAGAGTAAAGTAAACTGACCACACTCAGCCCTCTGCCTCAGAGAGAAGCCACAGTCTGCTCCACTCTAAATGGCCCAGAACACACAGACTCTCCCTCTGTGAACTCCGTTGAACACTGCAGTCTCCCACAGGTGGTGAGCACCCCAGTCACCCTCTCAGTGGTCGCTGAAGGATCCCACTTCTCTCTATACCTTATGCCACCAAAACCATGAGCAATATTGGCCCAGGCAAGCCTGGTCTCTGTGGCTGCTGTTCCCAGGACTGCTGAAAAAAGCCTGTGGCAGGTCCTGTCAGCCGCACTGGGGGCAGAGGCCTCTGTGATTGCCAAAGCAGCCACCAGTCCCAGGGACTGCTGACTCGGGCCCACATGGACAGGCAGCAGCTGTAGTTGTCCTGAGACTGTGGATGTAGGTCCACACCTGTAGCCACCCAGTCCCATCAACTATCACTGAACTTCCTTTGTTCTGTTAGATTGTTTTTATCAGTTCCTTTCTATATACCATCCACTAGTCTCCAAGCTATTGCTGGTCGCCAAGCACAAGTCATTTTTGCATTAGGGCGATACATTCCAATGGCTCGCTTCTGGTGACTCCCTCCCCCTTCTCTTTTCCTTTGGTATCTGTCCACACACTCCTAACTCCTCTGTACCTCTCCACTGATAATCCTTTGCCCTTGTAGAGATCCAGAAGTGTATGGTCTTACATGTCAGGCTGATTTCATGGGTATTCAGAGTGCTCTGGTAGATATCTAGCTCAATTCAGGGAACTGATTGAAATAGGGACTCCTACTCTTCCAACATCTTGTCCCTCCTCCCAGAACTATTTCATTCTTTTCAACAACTACGTAGCTTACATTGTGCTAAAGTACCTGAATTTCTTGTACCAATCCTCATCAATGAATTTATTTTCAGTCTTATGCTGCTGTAAAAATTCTGTAGTGAATGTCGTTATATATTTTACAAATGTGTGAGTATATGTGGAAGATATATCCCTAGACATGTATGTGCTGGGTCCTGAGACATATGTATCTTTAACTTAAGTATATAATGACAATATTTTCTAGAGAGATATGCCAATTTATATTTCCATCATCAGCATAAGAGTTCTTCTACATCTTTTTTTAAAAAATTTAATTAAATTTAGTTAGCCAAGGTATATAATGTATCATGCATGTTCAGTGATTCATGAGTTCAGTACAACACCCAGTGCTTATGATAGCATCTGTCCTTCTTAATGCCCACCACCCAGTAACCCCTTCCCCTCACCCACCTCCCTTTCTGCAACCCTCAGTTTGTTTCCTGGAATCAAGAGCCTCATATGTTTAATCTCCCTCTCTGATTTCTTCCTATTCCATTTTTGCCCCAACCCTATTGTCCTCTGCACTATTCCTTTTGTTAACTGGTGTTCTCTGGTTGACTTATATCACTTAGCATCATACCCTCCAGTTCCATCCATGTTGATGTAAATCGTCCTTTCTGATGGCTAAGTCATATTTAATTGTATATATGAAACACATCTTTATCCACTCATCCATTGAAGGACATCATGGCTCCTTCCACAGTTTGACTATTGTGGAGATCGCCACTATGAACATTGGGATGCATGTGCTTCTTCTTTACAATACAGCTGTATCTTTGGGGTTAATATCCAGTAGTGCAATTGCTGAATAATAGGGTAGCTCTATTTTTAATGTCCTGAGAAACCTCCATACTTTTTCCAATGTTGGCTGTACCAACTTTCATTCCCACCAACAGTGTAATAGGGTACCCCTTTCTACACATCCTTGCTGACATTTGTTGTTTCTATTCTTATTAATTTTAGCCATTCTAACTGGTGTGAGGATGTATCTCATTGTGGTTTTGATTTGTATTTCCCTGATGGCAAGTGATGTGGAGCATTTTTCCATGTGTTTGTTGTCCACTTGTATGTCTTCTTTGGAGAAGTGTCTGTTCATGTCTTCTGCCCATTTCTTGACTGGAGAGAGTTCTACATCTTCATAGCATTTCAAATTGTAAATTGTTTAAGAAATTGTTTTCATTCTGGTGGGCATGAGTAACATCAGGCTGTAGTTTTATTTTGCTGATTACTAAAAGTTTCAGTATCTTCTTATATGTATTAGTGATTTGCTTATCTTACTGGGAAATCCTTTATTTTTTTTTCTGCTTTGTATTCTACCCCTTTAAAATACATTTTAAGTTTTAGATAAGAGTTCTTTATTGTCATTATTAATATATCCTTTCAATCTGTGGTTTATATTTTCATTCTTTTAATGGTAAATAACAGGAGTTCTTAATTTTAATATAGTTATAATTTATCAATCTTTTCCATTATGGCTAATGTTTTCACAATGCTTCATGGAGAGATCCCTGATGTTTTTCCAAAAGCCTTATAATTTGCCTTTAGCACTCAGATCTACAATCCATATGATGGGTCTGGGGGAGAGGAGTGTAAGGTGAAATCAAGTATACATTTTCTTCATAAGAATTCTCCATATAGTTGAACCAGCATCATTTTTCTTTTGAAAAACAGCATCCTCTCCTTAATGTATTGTAGTATAAACTCTGTTATAAATTGTTTACACACATTTATGAGTTTGTGTGCATTCTCCATTATGTTTCAGCTATTCTATCATTGTAAGAATATGTACTCTATAATAATGATTATATTATTTTACTTTTATTCTGAATTGTGGGACACTACACTAATTTTCAAAAACTAAACCTATCTCGTATACCAAAATAAACTCAAATCTATTTTAGTATATTATCTCTATATATCATGGGTTTTGTTTACTAATATTTTGTTTAGGTTTTTCATCCATGGTCACTGGTAAGATTGACATGTAGTATCACCTACTCATAATGTTCTTTTCAAATATTATCTATTGCAGCATAACAATTTATACCAATACTTAGTAGATGTATTAGAGTTCTCCAAACAGTAATAGGATATATATAGAGATTTATTATTAGCAATTGGTTCACGCTATTATTATGCAGGAAAATTCCCACAATCTAGAGTCCACAAGCTAGAGACCCTAGAACATTAGTGCTGTAAATCAGTCCCAGTCTGAAGCTTGAGAACAAGTGACGCAAATGGTGTAGACCCCAGTGTCTGTTAGAACACTTATGAACCAGAAGCACTGAGGATAGGAGATCAATTAATCAAGCAATCAGAGTGAAAGAAAAGGGCAAATTTTCCTTCTGTCTTTTGCTCTATTCGGAACCTCAAGGGATTGGGTGATAACCACCCACATTGGAGAAGGCAACTTATTTCACTGGGGTCACCATTCAAATGCTAATCTTACTGAGACCCATTCTAACAGACACACCCAGAAATAATGTTTAATCTAGGCATCCTATGGTCTAAATAACACAACAAACTAAACATCATGGTATCCTAAGAAAATAATAATAATAAAAAATAAAATAAACTTTGCTTTATTATGTTACAGTTTCTATGGTCAGAAATATACACTGTTATACTGTTTCAGAGTATCTCATGACTCTAGTCAAGACATCAGCCAGATCTGTGGTTTTCTCAAGATTCAACTGGAAAAAAATTGGTTTTCAAGCAAATTCACTTGCTTTTGGAAAGATTTGAGTGTTGTTTAACTGAGAGCCCCAGGTTCTTGCTGGTTATTGATTGAAAGCTGCCTGAGTTCTTTGGTATGTAAGCCTCTGGACAGTTTAAACTATGGTAAACTGACTGCTTCACAATGAGCAAGTGAAAACAAGAGAATGTCACAATCTCAACTCACAGACATTTGTAATGTAATTTTGAAACTGAAATTCTATCACTTTTGCCATATTTAGTTGAAGGAAAGTCACTAGATTCAACCCATAGTCAAGTGGAAGAGATCATACAAGAGTGAAAATATCATGAGATTATGCTGACCTCATGAAATATGTTGGAGACAGTTTCTTTCTCTATCCTCTGTAATTTTGTCTATTATTTGTATGTATTTTCCTCAGGTATACTATTGCTTAGTTTTGTCTTATTTCTTCAGCAAACAATAATATATATTTATTTAAATATAATGTATGATCTAGTATATTGATACCTTGACATAAAGTCTGTTAACCTTCATATGAATAAAAGTACATCTCAAAATATATTATATGTAGTATAAATATTAAGTATATATGTTTTAAATATATTAAAATATAACATTTTAATATAACATATAATAAATATAATTAATATAATAAATATTCAATGAAGTACTCTGCTCCTGGAGCTGATAAACTCAGCGATATGATATATGACTAACTCATATATCAGGAACCACAAAATTGAGGCTCTCTCCAGTGGCCCACTCAACTCTGAACCAAAGTCAATCAGCCCTTACATAAAACTCCTGCCAAGGAAACCTAATCTAACAAACATCAATTAGCATCCTCCAACTCAGCTTTAATCAACTTACCTTACCTTAGAAAATAAAACTTGCATGCCTTTTAAAGAAATCCCCAACTTACCATCTAATTATGCCCTGTTACTGTATCACCTCTTCCAACCCTTTAGGAAGAAGACTGCTTGTAAGGAACTGCACTTCTTTAATCCATGGGTTGTTTTCACTTGAATAAAGGATATCAAGTTATCAAATTCTGTTAGTTATGTTATTTGACAGGTTGGTGATGAGATGAATCCAAAGACAGCTACTGAACTTTCCAGGGACAGCTCCTAGACACAGGAGAAGTTATACACAGAGCCCTTTTAGTTTGCTGCCTCTTGGGATTCTTAGGTAGCTCAGTCAGTTAAACATCTGCCTTTGGCTCAGGTCATGAACCTAGAGTCCCTGCATTGAGTCCCACACTGGGAAATCCCAGTTCAGTAGGGGGTCTGCTTCAACCTCTGCCACTCCCCCTCCTCATGTTCTCTCTCTCTCTCTTTCTCTCTCATAAATAAATAAATAAATAAACAAATAAATAAATAAATAAAATCAATCTTCAGTTTGTTGCCTCTTGGGCCACTCTCTGGTATCTCTAGGATCTCCAATAACTTCTTTCAGATTGATTTCCACTTATTTTGCATTCTGAACCCTTCCAGTTAGCTTGTCCTAATCATTCTGGGTAGTTAATTGAGGTGTGAGAGAGTCTATATTTCGGGCCACAGCATTTGCCATCGTAACTGACCTCATCTACATCTACATTGACATTGTGAGGTCCTTTCAAGTCTTAGGAGCTGTTCACAGGCAGTTAGAAACAGTAAGTCTGATTAAATTAGGGGGATTATTAAATTTAAGCTTCTTTTCTTTAAGATTTTTTTATTTTTATTTATTTGACATAGAGAAATCACAAGTAGATGGAGAGGCAGGCACAGAGAGAGAGAGGGAAGCAGACTCTCTGCTCAGCAGACAGCCTGATGCGAGACTTGATCCCAGGACCCTGAGATCATGACCCGAGCGGAAGGCAGCGGCTTAATCCACTGAGCCACCCAGGCGCCCCTAAATTTAAGCTTCTTGAGCAGGCAAACGTAACTTATTCCATCTGTCATAAACAGAATTTGAAACCAACTGTTTTTTTAAATACTAGTGAGTTTTGCATTATTATACCTCTCCTATTTATTTATTTATTTATTTATTTATATTATATATATATATATATATATATGTATATATATATATATATATATAGTCATGTTATGTTAGTCACCATACAGTGCATCATTAGTTTTTGATGTAGTGTTCCATGATTCATTGTGTATAACCCCCGGTGCTCCATGCAATCAATATGTTGCCTCTTTAATACCTGTCACCAGGTTCACCCATCCCCCCCAAATCCTCAGTTTGAGTTCCTATCCATAGTCTCTCATGGTTTGCCCCCTCTTCATTTTCCCCTTCCTTCTCCTAATGTCCTCCTTGTTATTCCTTATGTTTCACAAATAAGTGAGACCATATGATAATTGTTTTTCTCTGTTGGACTTATTTCAATCAGCATAATCTCCAGTCCCATCCATGTTGATGCAAAAGTTGGGAATTCATCATTTCTTATGGCTGAGTAAGATTCCATTATATACATGGACTATATCTTCTTTATCCATTTGTCTATTTAAGGTCATCTTGGCTCCTTCCACAGTTTGGCTATCGTGGACATTGCTGCTATAAACATTGGGGTGCATATGGCCCTTCTTTTTACTACATCTGTATTTTGGGGGTAAATACCCAGTAGGGAAATTTCTGATCATAGTGTAGCTCTATTTTTAACTTTTTGAAGGAATTCCACACTGTTTTTCAAAGTGGCTGTACCAACTTACATTCCCTCTAACAGTGTAAGAGAGTTCCCCTTTCTCCACAATCCCTCCAACATTTGTTGTTTCTTGTCTTGTTATTTTTTTAATTTATTTTTTAAAAGCTGTATCTGTTTACAATGTCTGTATTTTTGCAAATGTCTTCATATGTTATGTATGTTTATGCATGTATGTCACAAATGTGTGTGTGTGTGTGTGTGTGTGTGTGTTTACCTCTGGATGGTATAGCTAAAACTGATTTGTAAAGAGCTCTGTTTAATTGGCTTAAAGAAAATTAAACATTTATATAAATCAAGTGTACTCTCAGAAATATAGAAACTACCCCAAATTCTTTGAGTTAAGGTGTTCTAGGTTAATCTTTGATAAACCAAAGCTAGTTTAAATTTGTTAGTTTAATTAAAATAGACAGATTTTTAGAGTTATCAACACTCAATATAATGCAGACATACTTTTGTTCTACCTAGGTTTACTAAAAGTCAAATAAGCTCACATTATCTCTGATACAGAATTTGCCAGCGAGAAAGATAACTTGACATGACAGTTAGCTATTTAATGTCTCATGAAACTTTCATGGATAATTTAAGCATACTTGTTAAGAACAAGTATATTAAATACATGTAAAAGTTTATAAGTTTTTCATAATAATTATGCTTGACATGTCAACTTAAAAATAGTTTCAAAAATCTTTTTGAAAACTTGAAACCTGAGGTATCTGGGTGTCTCAGTCAATTCAGCATCTGCCTTTGGCTCAGAGCATGATCTCATGGTCTTGGTATCGAGCCCCACATTGGGCTTCCTGCTTAGCCTGCTTGTCCCTCTCCCTATGCTTCTCCTCCTGCTTTTGCTGTCTTTCTCTTTCTTTCTCAAATGAATAAATACAACCTTTTAAAAAAGAAAACTTGAAACCTTCAAGTTATACTGAGATAAGTTAAATAATGAATATTCATTACATATCTAGATTGTTTACAAATAAGATTAAATCCTGAAACACTGATTACTGAACATAGCTTTATCCACCTGTGGCTTCCTGTTAAAGAGGAACTAAAGATATTTGGGTCCATTAGTAACCATGTTTTGTGTCACACTGAAAAAGTTACTATGAGGAATAATATACTACTAGAAATTATTAAATACACTTAAATTTCTCAGTCCACATAATGCTAGTGTAACAGTCCAGAATTGCTTACTTCTTAGTTTTCACAACAAATTGAATATTTTAATTGTTAAGAGCTCTAATTAATATATGTAATTTAAACTACTAAAAATAAATATTAAAACATCTATATGGGAGGAAACTAGGATGTGTTCTTGGTGAGAAAATGTATGAGATATGATTTCTATTTGAATATGTGATTTTTGTTACTGTTTTATTTATTAAGTATAATGTTTTCATTGTTCATCTCTTCTGTAGCATGTATTTGTGCTACATTCTTCTTTATAGCTGGATAATATTCCATTGTATGAATATACCAAATCTCTGTTCATTCATTTATCAGGTAATGGACATGTGAGTTTTCCCCCCTATTTAGCTTTTATAAATAATGTTACAAACTTTAGTGTTAATTTAAGTGTGAACACAGGTTTTCAATTCCCTTCAATGTGTGACTAGGAGTATAGTTACTAGTAATGTAACAGCTTAGTGTGAGAAGTCTCTCAACTGTTTCCATAACAGTTGAGACATTTTACATTCTCATGATAAATTTACAAATGATAAAATTTCTGCATAATGTCACCAAACTGGTTGTTTTCTGTTTTATTTTCGTTTCTTGGTTTTGTTTTTATTACAGTAGTGCTTGTTGATGTAAACTGGTATTTTTGTGTGGTTTTCATTTATATTATCTAATGACTGATGATTTTGAGCATCATTTCATGTGATTATGTCATTTATGTATATCTTTAGAAAAACATTTATTAGTGTACTTTGCCCATTTTAAAACTGGATTCTTGGGTTGTCTAGGTAGCTCAGTGGGTTAAGCATCTGCCTTTGGCTCAGGTCATGATCTCAGGGTCCTGGGATCAAGCCCCACATTGGGCTCTCTGCTCAGTGGGAAGCCTGCATCCCCCCTTCTCTGCCTGCCTCTCCACTGACTTGTGACCTCTCTCTCTGTCAAATAAATAAATAAAATCTTAAAAAAAAAAAACAAAACCTGGGTTCTTATAGGAAACAACAGAAGATGGCAAGGATGTGGAGAAAGGGAAACACTCTTACACAGTTGTTGGGAATGCAAACTGATGCATCCACTCTGGAAAATAGTATGGAGCTTCCTCAAAAAGTTAATAATAGAACAGCACCATAGTCTCAGTAACTGCACTATTAGATATTTACCAATAGGACCAAAAAATTCTGATTTGAGGGTACATGCACCCCAATTTTTATTGCAGCATTATCAATAATAACCAAACTATAGAGTTGCAAATGTCCACTGACTGATGAATGTATAAATATATACATATATGTGTGTGTGTGTGTGTGTGTGTGTCTATACAGACATACAATGGAATGTTACTTGCCAATCAAAAAGAATGAAATCTTGTCATTTGCAACAATGTGGATGGAACTTAAGTGTATTGTACTAAGCAAAATAAGTCAAAGAAAAAAAATCATATGATTTCACTCATACATAGAATTAAAGAAACAAAACATATGAACATGGGGGAAGGGGGAGAAAAAGAGAGAAAAGCAAACCATAAGAGACTCTTACTATAGAGAACCAACTGAAGGTTGATAGGAAGTGGGTGGGAGGTGGGTTGAATGGATAGTGGATATTAAGGAGGCCCCTTGTTATGTTGAGTACTGGATGTTATATGTAAGTGATTAATTACTGAATTATTGTCCTGGAACAAATATTACACTATATATTATACACTATACACTATATTATACACTATATATTATTTAAATAGAATTTTAATAAAACTTTTGAACAAAAACTGGATTATTTATTTTTAAGGATTTTATTTCTTTTTTTGACAGAAAGAGAGAGAGGGCTAGCAGTGGGGAGAGGCAGAAGGAGGTGGGGGGAGAGAGAGTGAAAGAGAGTGAGAGAAACAAACTCTCTGCTGGACAAAAAGCCTGACACAGGGCTTGATCCCAGGACCTGGAGATTGTTAACTGAGCCAAAGGCAGATGCTTAACTCACTGAGTCACCCAGGCACCCCAAAACAGGATTATTTTTGTTGACTTTTATCAGTTTATGAATTCTATAAAATAATTGTCTTATAAGATACATAGTTTGCGAATATTTTTTTCGAATTCTGTGAGTTGCTTTTTCACTTTCTTGATAGTATTTTTTCATGCACAAAAACTTTTAACCTTGATGAAGTACAATTAATTTATTTTGTCTTTTGCTGTTTGTACTTTGGCAATAGTATTTAAGAAACTGTTACCTAATCCAAGGTAATGAAGGATTACAAGTATTTTTACTTCTCAGAGTTTTACAGTTTTAACTCTTATTATTTAGGTCTTCAATCTATTGTGTGTGTGGCGGGGTGAAGGTTCAAATTTATTATGGACACTTAATTCTGTTGCACTGACCTATATGTCTACCCATGTTCCAGTGCCACACTGCTTTGATTATTGTAGCTTTGCAGTACATTTTGAGATTAGGAAGTATGAGTATTCCCAGTAGTTCCTTCTTTTCAAGGTTGTTTTCACTATTCAAAATGCATTGACATTTTATATAAATTTTAGGATGATCTTTTCCACTACATCAAAAAAAAAAAAACCCACAGTTGGCACATTGATAGTGATTGCATTAAATCTGTAGATTCCTTAAAGACTATCTTAATTATATTAAGTCTTTCAAACCATAAATATAGTAGGTCTTTACACTCATGTCTGGACACAATTGATTTGTGTTTATTGATCTTGTTTGCTGCACCTTTGCTGAACTTCTTTATTTGCTCTCACAGTATATTGTGGATTTCTTGGGCTTTTCTACATAAGAAGATTTTATCATCTGTGAACAAATAATTTTAATTAATCATTCATCTGAATGTCTTCTATTTTGTTGTTGTTGTTGTTGTTGTTGGCTAATCATCATGATGAGATCTTCCAGTATAATGGTGACTAGAGTGGCAAGAGTGGATATCTTTCTTTTGTTCCTGACCTTAAGCGGAATCTTTCATCTCAAAAAAATAATTTTGAAAATTTTAGTTTTGGTAAGTAAATAACATATTTTTATATTTTGCCATCGTTGTATTTTTTCAGTGTACAATTTAATAACATTAACTATATTCACATTGTTGTGTGATAGATCTCTGGAAGTTTTCATCTTGCAAAACTAAAAATCTATACCCATTGAACAGTTCCCCATTTCTCACTCTTCTTGATCCCTGAAAACCACTATTTTGCTTTCTGTTTCTATAAATTTGGCTAATCAGCATATCTCATTTAAGTGGAGTCATACAGTCTGCCTTTCCATGACCAACTTTTTCCATTTAGCATTATGTCCTCAACATTTATCCTTGTTGTAGCATGTGATGGGATTCCCTTACTTTAGAGGCTAAATAATTTTCCATTGTACATATATAACACATTTTCATTTCCATTTAACTATTGATATGTCATTTGGAATGCTCTCTCTATATATGCTAGGTCTATTTTGTCTATAGTATTGTTCAAATTCCCTGTTTCCTATTGATTCTCTGTCTGGATGATCTATCCATTGTTGAGCATGGAGTATTAAAGTACCCAGCTATTATTGTATTGCTATTTATTTCTCCTTGTAATTCTGTTTAGTATTTGCTTTATACATTTAGGTGTTCCAGTGTTGGGTGCATGAATATTTACACTTCCGTATATCTTCTTGATGAATTCACACCTTTATCATTATATAACGACCTTCTCTGTCTTTTTTGATGTTTTGTAGTTTAAAGTCTATTTTGTCTGATGTAAGTATAACAACCCCTTCTTTCTGGTCGGATAGAGAATCATACAGACAGATAGGTTGTGTTAAGTAACTGTCAACTTATATTTTATCTAAATCAATGTTGAATTTTATTGTATCCCTTTTCAACAATTATGGTTATGTTTGTAATTTCTGTCACTTTTTCTCTTTATATAGTTCATATTAATAGAATTGCTATCATTGATTTGTTGTTACTTCTCTGCCATAAGTCTTTTTAGGGCATAATGTTAAATCTTTGTAACATGCTTCTGTTTAGTAATACTTATGGTTTAGTATTATAATAGGTTATAGGGGCCCCTGGGTGGCTCGTCCTTAAGCATCTGCCTTCGGGACAAGTTTTGATCCCAGGGTCCTGGGTCGAGCCCCACATTGGACTGCTTCTCGCCTGCTTGTGTTCCCTCTCTCAATGTGTCTCTCTGTGTCAAATAAATAAATGAAATCTTTAAAAAAATAAAATGAAATGAAATAGCCTATAACCTTAATTTTTCTCATCTTCTCAGGTTTTTATTTTAATTCATAATTATTAAAGTATTTGAAGTATTTTCCTCTTTTTCTATTTGCTATGGTAGTTTATGTAGCATGAAGGTTATATATTTTTTAAAGGTTTTGGTAGAAATCTGCTCTGAAATCATGCAGGCCTGAGGCTTTTCTGCAGGCTAAGTGATGGGGAGAATGTAGTTTATTGAAAAAGTTTGTTTCTTCTATGGAAATTGGATTTTAAAAAGTTTCTATCTATTCTGAATTCAATTTTGTTCATTTCTGTTTTCCTAGAAATGAATCCAGATCATCTAGGTTTTCAAATATATCTATAAACAGTTGACAGAAGTAGCTAGTTATGAATATTTTTCTTTGTTCAGTTGTTTTAACATTCTTTCTGTTTTGTATAGTTTCATGCTTTCTACTTTTTTTTCCATTCATCAAATGAGGTAATTTCTAGTATATTTTGAATGCACCAGAATTGAATTTATTTATTAGTTCTGCTATTTTCCAGTTCATCAATTAATTGCTCTCTTTGGTTTTTTTTTTGTTTGTTTCTATGTTTTTATTCCTACTGTTAATTTAGCACATTGATTTGAATAGTTCTTACACTGTTTGCTTCCATTCTTTTATTTTTTCCTCCAGTTTGTCAACATGTGGACCTAGCATCATGTTGCAATCAGCCCATGTTTGCCCTAATGAGCCTCCTGTTTCAGATCTCTGTTATAATCCTTTAATATGTATATCTTTCCCTGAGCCAATACACATCATTTTAATTACTTTATTGTGAAACAAAATTTTATCTAATGGAGCATGCTTTCATTCTTTATTCTTGTTTGACAACATTTTTGCTATATTTAGGTTCTGTAAATTTTAGAATCGCCATTTCAAATTCCAATAAAACTTAGGATCTAAATTGTAGGTACAATTGACTAACAATGAAGAGTTAGAAGCACCAATTCTTGCACAGTCAAAAATCTGTGTATAACTTTTGATTCCCCAAAACTTTAACTACTAATAACTTATTGTTGACCTGAAGACTTACCAACAACATAAACAGTCAATGAACACATATATTGTATTTTATATGTATTTTACACTGTATTCTTACAATAAAGCTAGCTAGAAAAAAAAATTCTCATTAAGAAAATGCTAAGAGGGGCACCTGAGTAGCACAGTCAGTTAAACTTCACAGTCTTGGTTTCTGCTCAGGTCATGATCTCAGGGTTTTGACATCAGCCCTTGCATCAGGCTCCACACACTGTGTGGAATCTACTTTAAATTGTCTCTCCCTCCCACTTGTGCTCTCTCTCTCTCTCACACACACACATAAATAAATAAGTATTTTTAAAAAATCATAGGAAAAAATAATTTAAAGTACTGTATGTACATTTATGGTGGGAGGATCCATATATAGGCAGGCTGACAGGCCAGGCTAAGATAGGGGTGATGGTAGTGAAACTAGTGCCAGAGAGTGATGTCCCACAGGTGGGCCTCTGGTGGCCTCTGCTTAGCAGTGTTAGTGCCAGGCAGGTCCATGGGCAGCAACAACAGGTTGGAGGCATAGTAGAGCTACCTCATCTGCTAAGAGTTGTACCACCAGCCAGTGAGCATCAGTAGCTCCAGGTGAAAGTGTGTGAGCTGGCCTCTGGGTGGAGACAGGGCCAAGTCACTGCCATGTGGAGGGGTCTGCTCTGTTCTTAGTTCTAGAGAGGTCTGAGGCCCAGGACCATCCTAACACAGACCTGAAGCCTGGCACACAGAAGACTCAAGGGGCTGGGACAGTAGGGGTGCAGGTTTTCCCTACACAGTGACATCCTTGCTCTCTGGGCATGTTTCTCCACTTCGGCTCAGCTTCATATCCACCAGCCCTGGGCACTTGACCCCTGTTGGCATGTGGAGCAAGGATCCTGCAGCCCAGCCTGTCCTGAGACTACAGGGACTGATGATGGCCTAGACAAGCCTCCAGTGTTCTCAAAGTCTTATGAAGATTGGGGTGAGCAGTTGTAAATAAATACCTTGTAATTTTTGCTATCAGCTCTTTAAAATAATTCACATTAAAGTGAATCCATGTACTTTGAAACTACATTGTTCAAGGGTCAACTGTACATTAAGATTTGAATGGTTGATTTTTAAAAGTGATTATAAATCTATTCAGGTTTTTAATTTCTTTCTGATTTAAGTTTTTATGAAGCAAAACACTTGCCTAAATAAATCCTTAGAAAATATGTTCCTAGCCGGTATACTGAGAAACACAAGGTGATTTTTCCAAAAAAAAAAAAGGGGGGGGGGACTTTCATTTTTTTAATTAATTAATTTATTTTCAGCATAAAAGTATTCATTATTTTTTCACCACACCCAGTGCTCCATGCAATCCGTGCCCTCTATAATACCCACCACCTGGTACCCCAAACTCCCACCCCCCACGCCACTTCAAACCCCTCAGATTGTTTTTCAGAGTCCATAGTCTCTCATGATTCACCTCCCCTTCCAATTTCCCCCAACTCCCTTCTCCTCTCTAACTCCCCATGTCCTCCATGCTATTTGTTATGCTCCACAAATAAGTGAAACCATATGATAATAGACTCTCTCTGTTTGACTGATTTCACTCAGCATAATCTCTTCCAGTCACATCCATGTTGCTACAAGGGTTGGGTATTCATCCTTTCTGATGGAGGCATAATACTCCATAGTGTATATGAACCACATCTTCCTTATCCATTCGTCCGTTGAAGGACATCTTGGTTCTTTCCACAGTTTGGCGACTGTGACCACTGCTGCTCCAGACATTGGGGTACAGATGGCCCTTCTTTTCACTACATCTGTACCTTTGGGGTAAATACCCACTGACCTTGCTGGTGGGCGGAGGGGTGGTCAAAGTTGGCATCACTGCACTCGCCCATAGCCTAGGGAGGGGAACTTGCAGTTGCTGCTGTTCAGGAGTCACTCACAGAAAAGCAAACAATCACATTTCCTATGTCCCAGGCTTTTATTAGTTCCCTCCCCTTAGCCTGTCTGTGACTAGCTATCTGTACATCCAGCACTGTATTTTAGTGTATTCAGTTCCCCTGTATTTTATTTCTGACTTGGTAGCTGGGATTCAAAATTCCAAGCTTTAAAGGCAAGCTGCAGGCCCACTCCTCATCCCCTAGAGGAGAGACACATAGTGCACCTGGCATCCATTCTGTCCCAGGAAGGCAGCTGCATGGTTCATGCACAGTAGCTTAAGTCTATTGTGGAAAATTATCTGCCCTCTGCACACATGCCTCTGTCCCCTGCTATTGAACACCATTCAGCAGCTACCAATGGGCCTTCTGTCCTTTAGTAAGCCAAATAACCTTTGCCAAATGTGCTCCAGAAATGGGAGCCATCTATCCCTGTGGGACCAGGAGATACCCTCACCATGGTGTCTGGTGTGAACCTTATGCACTGCTGTCTTTCCCACTCTCTTCCTCCCTCCCTAACTTCACTCTGCCAAAAGTGTTCCCTCCCCAAACAACACCAAGGCTTCTCTCTCTCTCAATTCATGGCTCTAAACCTCATATCTCCCATATTCCCTCCCTCCAATTGTGCAGGTTGTTTTTTTATTTCTCAGATCAATTTCCTAGTTGTTTGAAATTATTTGATGTTGATCTGGCTGTGTTCAAAGGATGAGGCAAGCTCAGGATACCCTTACTGCTCTGTTATTCTTTCTCTCTGCCACCAGATCTACTCTCTTAGAATAACTTTCAAATACATCATACAGCAGTATTAACTACCATAATCATATTGTAAGTTGACATTCCTGGTACTTGTCATAACTGAAAGCTTTTACCTGTTGGCCACCTTTATCAAATTCTCCCACCTCCCATTCCCCCACCTATGATAACCAAAAATATAATGTCTTTTTCTATGAATTTGACTTTTTTTAGATTCCACATATTAGTTTTACTTACTATAATGTCCTGAAAGTTCATCTATGCTGTCTTGCATGTCAGTATTTCTTTCTTTTAATGCCTGAATAATATTCCAGTGCATATGTATGTGTATGCATATATGCAAACCTCAAATTTTTAGACATTCATCCACTGATGGACACTTATGTAGTTTCCATGTCTTGACTACTGTAAATAATGCTGCAATGAACATTGGGGTGCAGATATGTCTTCAACATATGGATTATTTTTTTCCTCCAGAAAGAAACCCATAAGTGGAATAACCGAATTATATGATAGTTCTATTTTTTAATTTTTTGGGAAATACCCACAATGTTTTCCATAATTATTGTACCGATTTACAACCCACAAACAGTGTACAAGATTCCTTTTTCTGCACAACCTTTCCAGCTAGCATTTGTCACCTCTTGACTTTTTGTTGATGGCCATTCTACCAGGTATAAAGTGATATCTCATTTTGGTGTTTTTTTTTTAAGATTTATCTATTTT
The DNA here is from genome assembly GCF_964662115.1 of Mustela nivalis. Lineage (NCBI taxonomy): Eukaryota > Metazoa > Chordata > Mammalia > Carnivora > Mustelidae > Mustela > Mustela nivalis. The sequence goes on from NC_139040.1 coordinate 22,845,125, forward strand.
AGAGAGAGAGAGAGAAAGTGAGAACACAAGCAAGGAGAAGGGGCAAAGGGAAAGGGAGGGAGAGAATCCTCAAGCAGACTTCCTGCTGAGCATGAAGTCCAAAGCAGGGCTCAATCCTAAGACTCTAAGATCATGACCTGAGCTGAAAACAAGAGTTGGTCACTTAGCCAACTAAGCCACCCAGGTGCCCCTCATTGTGATTTTGGTATGCATTCATCTAAAGATTAGTGATGTTGAGCATCTTACACCCATTGGCCATTTGTATATCTTCTTTATAAAAATGTCTATTCGGGTCATTTGACCATTTTTAGACTGGATTACTTGCTTTTTTGTTATTAAGTTGACCATCTTCTTTATATATTTTAGATATTAATTCCTTATCAGATATATGATTTACAAATACTTTCTCCCATTGTGTAGGTTGCCTTTGCATTTTGGTGGTTATTTCCTTTGCTGTGAAGAAGCTTTTTAATTTGATAAGGTCTGACTTGCTTATTTTTAATTCATTTTTTAAAGATTTTATTTATTTATCTGAGAGAGAGAGACAGAGAGGGAGAGAGAGAGACTGAGTGAGAAAGAGCATGAGCATGGTGAGGAGCAGAGAGAGAGGGAGGAACAGAGTCCCCACTAAGTAGGGAGCCTGACACAGGTCTTGATCCCAGGATGCCCCAATCATGACCTGAGTCAAAGACAGACTGACTGAGCCACCCAGGAGTCCCCTTTTTTATTAAAAAAATAATAATAATGTTTTATTTTTTCCTTTAAGATTTTATTTATTTATTTGACAGAGAGAGACACAGCGAGAGATGGAACACAAGCAAGGGGAGAGGGAGAAGCAGGCTTCCGACTAAGCATGGAGCCCAATGCAAGGTTTGATCCCCAAACCCCAGGATTATGACCTGAGCTAAAGCCAGATGCTTAACGACCAAGCCACCCAGGTTACCCACCCTTTTTAGAGAGTTTATTGATTTATTTGAGAGAGAGTGAGAAATTTATTTCTTTAGTTAGATTATTGCTTGTGCCTTAGGTATCATATTAAAAAAAATCATTGGCAAGCTCCATGTCAAGTTTTATCCTGTTTTCTTTTAGGAAATTTATGGTTTTAGTTCTTACATTTAAGTCTTTAATCCATTTCAAGTGTATATTTGTGAGTGGTTATAAGACAGGTATCTAATTTCATTTCTTTACATGTGAATATCCAATTTTCTTAGCACTATTTATTGAAGAGACTTTCATTTCTGTATTGAGTATTCTTGGCTCCCTTGTCAGATAATAGTTGACTATACATGCATAGGTTTATTTCTGGGTCTCTAATATCTTCCATTGATCTGTGTATCTGTTTTTATGCCAGTACCATACACTTTGATTATTATACCTTTATAAAATAGCTTGAAATCAGAAAGTATGATGCCTCTCACTTTGCTCTTTCTCAGGACTATTTTGGTTACTCAAGGTCTTTTGTGATTCTATATAAACTTTAGGGATTTTTTTTTTTTCTGTAAAAAATGCCATTGCAATCTTGATAGGGATTTCACAGAATCTATAGATGTCTTTAGGTAGTTTAAACATTTCAATGATTTTCTTCTCATCAGAACATAGGATACCTTTCAGTTCATTTGTGTTTTTTTCTTCTTTTTTAATCAATGTTTGCTAGCTTCCAGCATAGAGTTCTCTCATCTCCTTGGTTGAAATCATTGCTAAATATTTAATTATTTTTGATGTTATTTTAAATGAGATCACTTTATTTTTTTTTCAAATAATTTATTATTAACATATAGAAATGTCACTGATTTTTGTATGCTAATTTTGTTTCCAGCAACTTCACTAAATTTGTTGATTAGATCTAGCAGTTTTTTGGTGAAGTGTTTAGGATTTTCTATACATAAACTCATTCCATATTCAAATAGAGATGATTCTAATACTTCCTTTCCAATTCGGATGCTTTTTTTTTTTTTTTTTTTTTTTTTTTTTTTTTTTTTTAAGTATAATTGCTCTAGGAAGGACTTCCAGTACCGTATTGTATTCCATTCTTTCTCATCCATTAGTGTGTGTTTAAAAGTCTGAAATTACCTTTCAGAACTATTTGTTTATACCCTCTGGTCAGATACATAGTACTTTGATTCCCATTATTCTCTAGCTATTCAGTAATTCTAGTTTGTATTTCTTTAACTCAGATGTTGAAACTTTTCATTTTTATACTTCTAGGTACTAAGGCTTTATTTTCTGATTTCATTATTAATTATAAATTTCACCAGTAATTTTTGGGGGGGTAAGTGAATACCCACAGGTGTTTATTTTTTAGTTTCTTTTTGGCCTAATATCTGGTAAAATTCTGTGAAAATTCCATAAGCAATTATATAAGGTATAGTTCTTTGATTTTATCTATGTATCTATTAGATCTAACTGATTATGTATGCATTTAGGACTTCTATAATCTCACTTTTTTTTTTTTGCTCTTGATTGTAATGGAAGAGGTTCATTAGATTCTACTAATAATATTATCAATTCTCATTACATTTATTAAAGTTTTTGTTTGATTCATTTTGTTGTTTTGCTTTTTGCATTATAACTTTTTAAGTTATCTTCTATAGAAAATAATGAACACACTTAAATATTAAATCATGCTGTATAATATGAAATATTCGCTGTGTAGTGATTTTTGCCTGGTCTTTAATTTATACTACTATCTCCATGTGTTATGTTTTAGTACCTGCCTGGAGTATATTTGCTTTTTATTTATTTTTAAATTTTTTTATTTTTCAGCATAACAGTATTTATTGTTTTTGTACCAAACCCAGTGCTCCATGCAATCCGTGCCCTCTCCAATACCCACCACCTGGATCCCCCAACTTCCCAACCCTCGCCCCTTCAAAACCCTCAGATTGTTTTTCAGAGTCCAAAGTCTCTCATGGTTCACCTCCCCTTCCAATTTCCCTCAACTCCCTTCTCTCCATCTCCCCTTGTCTTCCATGCTATTTTTTATGCTCCACAAATAATTGAAACCATATGATAATTGACTTTCTCTGCTTGACTTATTTTACTCACCATAATCTCTTCCAGTCCTGTCCATGTTGCTACAAACGTTGGGTATTCATCTTTTCTGATGGAGGCATAATACTCCATAGTATATATGCACCACATCTTCCTTATCCATTCATCCATTGAAGGGCATCTTGGTTCTTTCCACAGTTTGGCGACCGTGGCCATTGCTGCTATAAACATTGGGGTACAGATGGCCCTTCTTTTCACTACATCTGTATCTTTGGGGTAAATACCCAGGAGTGCAATGGCAGGGTCATAGGGAAGTTCTATTTTTAATTTCTGGAGTAATTTCCACACTTCTCTCCAAAGAGGCTACACCAACATGCATTACCACCAACAGTGTAAGAGGGTTCCCCTTTCTCCACATCCTCTCCAACACATGTTGTTTTCTGTCTTGCTAATTTTGCCCATTCTAACTGGTGTAAGGTGATATCTCGATGTGGTTTTAATTTGAATCTGGCTAGTGGTGATGAACATTTTTTCATGTATCTGATAGCCATTTGTATGTCTTGATTGGAGAAGTGTATGTTCATATTTTCTGCCCATTTTTTTATAAAATTGTCTGTTTTGTGTGTGTTGAGTTGAGGAATTATTTATAGATCCTGGATATCAACCTCTTGTCTGTATTGTCATTTGCAAATATCTTCTCCCATTCCGTGGGTTGCCTCTTTGTTTTTTGTTTGTTTGTTTGTTTTTTGACAGTTTCCTTAGCTGTAAAGAAGCTTTTGATCTTGAGGAAGTCACAAAAGTTCATATTCGCTTTTGTTTCCTTTGCGTTTGGAGACATATCTTGAAAGAAGTTGCTGTGGCTGATATCGGAGAGGTTACTGCCTATGTTCTCCTCTAGGATTCTGATGGATTCCTGTCTCAAGTTGAAGTCTTTTATACATTTTGAGTTTATCTTAGTGTATGGTGAAGAGAATGATTGAGTTTTATTCTTCTGCATATAGCTGTCCAGTTTTCCCAGCACCATTTATTGAAGAAAATGTCTTTTTTCCACTGTATATTTTTTCCAGTGTTTTGTCGCAGATTAATTGACCACAGAGTTGAGGGTCCATATCTGGGCTCTCTACTCTGTTCCACTGGTCTATGTGTCTGTTTTTATGCCAGAACCATGCTGTCTTGGTGGTCATGGCTTTGTAGTAAAGCTTGAAATCAGGTAACATGATGCCCCCAGTTTTATTTTTGTTTTTCAACATTTCCTTAGCGATTTGGGCTCTTTTATAATGCCATACAAATTTTAGGATTATTTGATCCAGCTCTATGAAAAATACCGGTGAAATTTTGATCAGAATGGCATTAAAATTATAGATTTCTCTAGGCAGCATAGAAATTTTAACAATGTTTATTCTTCTGATCCAAGAGCATGGAATAGTCTTCAATCTTTTTGTGTCTTCTTCAATTTCTTTCATGAGCGTTCTGTAGTTCCTCAAGTACAGTTCCTTTACCTCTTTGGTTAGGTTGATTACCAGGTATCTTATGGTTCTTGGTGCTATAGTAAATGGAATCCATTCTCTAATTTCCCTTTCTGTATTTTCATTGTTAGTGTATAAGAAAGCCACTGATTTCTGCACATTGACTTTGTATCCTGCCACGTTACTGAATTGCTGTATGAGTTCTAGTAGTTTGGGGGTGGAGTCTTTTGGTTTTTCCATATAAATAATCATGTCATCTGTGAAGAGAGAGAGTTTGAATTCTTCATTAGCAATTTGGATACATTTTATTTCTCTATTGATTCTTTCAAAAAGCCAGTTTTTAGTTTCATTGATACGTTCTACTATATCTCTGGTTTCTACCTCATTGATCTCAGATCTAATCCTGATGATTTCCCTTCTTATGTGTGGAGTTGGTTTGATTTGTTGTTGATTCTCCAGTTCTTTAAGGTGCAGAGACAGCTTCTGTGTTCTTGATTTTTTATTTTTTTTAAGGGAGGGTTGGATGGCTATGTATTTCCCCCTTAGGACCGCCTTTGCTGTATCCCATAGGTTTTGGACCAAAGTTTCTTCATTCTCATTGGTTTCCATGAATTGTTTCAGTTCTTCTTGGATCTCCTGGTTGATCCAAGCATTCTTAAGTAAGGTGGCCTTTATCTTCCAGTGTCTGAGAATATGCAGGGAATAATCTCAGTCTTTTGGTATTGGTTGAGTATTGATTTGTGACCCAGTACATGGTCTATTCTGGAGAAGGTTCCATGTGCACTTGAGAAGAATGAGTATTCTGTTGTTTTAGAGTGGAATGTTCCGTATGTATTTATGAGGCCCATCTGTTCCAGTGTGTCATTCAGTGCTCTTGTTTCTTTATTGATTTTCTGCTTTGATGATCTGTCTATTTCTGAGAGAGGCATGTTAAGATCTCCTACTATTAATGTATTGATATTAATATGACTCTTTATCTTGATTAATAGTTTTCTTATGTAGCTGGCTGCTCCCATATTGGGGGCATAGATATTTACAATTGTTAGATCATCTTGATGGATAGTCCCTCTAAGAATTATGTAGTGCCTTTCTGTATCTCTGACTATAGTCCTTAGTTTAAAATCTAATTTATCTGATATGAGAATTGCTACCCCAACCTTCTTTTGAGGCCCATCGGCATGAAAGATGCTTCTCCATCCCTTCACTTTCAGTCTCTCGGTGTATCCTTAGTTTCAAAATAGTTCTCTTGTAGACATCATATGGATGGGTCCTGTCGTTTTATCCAAACTGCAACCCTATGTCGCTGATGGGTGCATTTAGGCCATTCACATTGAGAGTGATTATTGATAGATATGTTTTTATTGACATCGAGTTACCTTTGAAGTCTTTCTTTCTGTAGATTGTCTCTATATTTCTGTTCAATGTTTTCTTGGGCTTTTTCTTCCTTTAAAGAAGCCCCCTTAATATTTCCTGCAGTATTTCTTGGTGGTTGCAGTCTTTTAAGCCTCGCCGGTCTTGGAAACTCTTTATATCTCCATCCATTTTGAATGTCAGTGTTGCTGGATAAAGTATTCTTGGCTGCATGATCTTCTCATTTAGTGCCCTGAATATATCTTGCCAGCCCTTTCTGGCTTGCCAGATCTCAGTGGACAGGTCTGATGTTATTCTGATGGACTTTCCTCTGTAAGTAAGGTGCCTCTTTGTCCTAGCTCCTTTCAAGAGATTATATCTACAATTATGATTCCTCAATTTGACTATCAGGAGCCTTGATGTTTTTCTGGAATCTGTAATCTTGGGTGGAGACCCTTTGGCCTCTAGTACATGAACGTTGGTTCCATTCACGAGATTGGGAAAATTTTCATGAAGAACTTGTTCAACTATGTCTTCTAGACTTTTTTCTTTCTCCTCCCCTTCAGGGATTCCAATAATTCTGACGTTGTAACGTTTCATGGCATCATTTATTTCCCTGATTCTGTTTTTGTGGCTTCTAGGCTGTTTGTTCCAGACTTCCTCCTGATCCTTTCTCTCTGTTTGTCCTCCAGATCACTAATTCTACCTTGTGCCTCAGTTACCTAGCTTTCAGTGAATTTAGATTAGATTGGAACTCATTGAGAGCTTTGTGAACCTCTTCCCTGGTAGCTTTCAGCTCCGCCCTAACATTGTGAACATCTTCCCTGGTCGCTTTCAGTTCGGCCCTAATCAATTCCATTTGGTCATCCATGGCTTTCTCAAACCTAGCTATTGCCTGGATAATTGTTAGCCTGAATTCTCTTTCCAACATATTGTCTATGTTGATAGTCATTAACTCTGTTGCAAAAGGCCCATCCTCATATTTTTCTTCTGTTGGGCATTCCTCCTCCTAGTCATTTTGGTGAGAGATGACTGACTGGATGTAGCTGGATGTATTGACCATGGTGCAGTCAAGGTGCACCCTGGAATGTTTCTGAGCAATCAGGATTCCCCACCCAAACAAGAGAAAAAAGAAAAGAAAAGAAAGAAAAGGAGAGGAGAGAAAGACAGGAAAAAAAGGGAAGATAAAAGAGAAGGTTCAGCCCAAATGGGCCCCAAGGTAAGATTTAGGATGTATACAACAAAAACAGACAAATAGAAAGACTTATAAAAGTATATGAGAAGAGAAAAAAATACATATATATATGCAAATAGAGGAAGAACCTCGTCAAAAAGAACCCCAAGTATAAGATTTATATACTATCATGGGGCACCTGGGTGGCTCAGTGGGTTGAGCCTCTGCCTTCGGCTCAGGTCATGATCTCAGGGTCCTGGGATTGAGTCACGCATCAGGCTCTGCTCAGCAGGGTGCCTGCTTCCTCCTCTCTCTGTCTCTGCCTGCCTCTGTGCCTACTTGTGATCTCTGTCTGTCAAATAAATAAATAAATAAATAAATCTTAAAAAAAATTTATATACTATCAGGGCAAACACCAATACACAGAAACACTGGCGGAAGAAAAAGATGGGAGAGTGGTAGTAAATTCTCAGTGTGGGCAAAAAAGGTTGCTTTGATTCATCCTGGATGTATCTTGATATCCTTGTTAAAGAACTCAACTTTCCTATGATAAAAGGTGATTAAAAATTGGTTTACCTATAGGGGTAGCATTGATTGGGGAAAGGGGATTACCTTGAAGTTTAACTCAATATGAATCTTAGAAAATAAAAATAAAAAAATGAGAAAACTAGACTAAACTAAACTAAAATTAAGAAAAAAATAGAGATGCCAAAGAAAAACACGGGTTTATGTATCAAAAAGTTCAGGTTAGAAGGTTATTATGGAATTTGATGTACTGGACATCTCACTGTGATGGTAAATAGGTTAAAAAATTATGTATATATACAAAAAAATGAACCAGAATAGTGGGAACGAGTCAGAAATAAAAGTTGTCCTATGAAGTAGTGTTGGCTGTTCTCTTGTCTTTTTTTTTTTTTTTTTTCTTTCCTGGTTAGTTTTCTGGGGTAGGGGCCTGCCATTTGGGTTTTCAGTCAATGATGTTCCATGAGTTAAGTTCTACCGCCCCCCCTCAAGGGGGTGGGCTCTGGGGAAACAGATTTTTTCAGGCTTTCGTTCTCTGGAGGTTTTTATGTTTGCTCACTTTTTTTTCTCCTTGCCTTGATCACTTTTGATGGTTTTTGTAGGTTTAGAGGAAAGCAAACTGCACCCTGACCTCCCTCTTAGAGAGAAACCTCAGTCTGGCTGCAGAGCTCAAATAAATTCCCCCTTGGCTGCTGGCAGAGCAGGTTCTGAGTCGCAGTCCCTGGGGATGCAGGATCTTCTGTTTGTACCCAAAACCATGGCAGCGGCAGCTGTCTGGGCAGCTCCAGAATGTCAGAGAGGTTTCAAGCAGTGATCGCATGGTGAGATTTTCCTGCTGGCCTGGGCTGGGAGTGCCTGGTCTTTCTGGGTCTAAGAGTGCCGGACTTGCGCGCACCTCTCTCAGGGGAGTGTGTGGCGGGAGCATGTGCATACGTCTCAGGCTCTGTTGGAATGGCGCGAGTCTGAGAGCACCAGGCTTGGCCTTTCCGCACCTCTCTCAGTGGAGTGTATGGGGCGCGCACGCATCTCAGGCTCTGGTGGAATGGCCTGGGTCTGGGTGGGGGGGTTGTCTCAGGCTCTGTAGCACCTGCCCTCTGGCTCTGGAGCCTCTGCCTTCTTGTGAGGCTCCCAGCCCCTCACAGGAGCCAGACCCCACAGGATCTTGGGCATGCTGGTGGCTCAGGACCAAGACCTGGTTTCTCCCCAGCACTTTCTCTGGCTCAGCGCCAGGGGAGGCTGTCCTGGGTCCGGGGACTTAAGCCCCTGTCCCTAGCCCCTCGATTCCTGCAATTTCCCCTGCAATCCTTTGCTCTCTTTGAGTGCTTTCAACCAGACTCCAAGTTATTGCTGGTCCCCAGACACAGGGCACTCTCGGATTGGGGTATTACTTTCCAATTGGTTGTCTCTGGTGGCTCCCTCCCGCTTTTGTTTATCTTCAGATATCAGTCCGAAGTTCTCACTCTGCTTTACCTGTCCATTGGCATCTTCTGCCCCTGTAGAGATCCAGATGTGTAAATTCTGATCTCAGTCTCTTTTCATGGGTGATCGGAATTCTTTGGTAGGTAATCAGCTCACTTGAAGGTACAGGTTGAAAAGGCGCCTCCTCCTACTTCCCCGCCATCTTGTCTCCTCCCTTGCCTTTTATTTTTAACTTTTCTAAGCCACTTGATTTCCTATGGTTCTACAGCATATAGTCACATTTTACTCTGTGGTCTAAACAAGAAAATACTTGGGTTTTTTCCCTCCTTTTACTAATTGTTTACCACTTTCACAGATATGTGTAGACCTCAATTCTATCATAATACCCTATATTTGTATTTTCTGGTTTTATATCTTTATTCAATTATTTGTTTTGTGTTTGGTGGGGTTTTTTTGCACTATTTGTATATATTCTTTTATTAAATTTTATTTTATTTTTTCAGTGTTCCAAGAGTCATTGTTTATGTACCACACCCACTGCTCCATGCAATACATGCCCTCCTTAGTACCTTTTTTTAAATAATATGAAATCTTGAGTTTTGATTTGTTTTTAGGGGTTTCTTTAACTATAATTTTAATATTAATGTTCTATTTTATGTGACAGTACTTATAGGACTCCACCAATAATAATGGCAGAATTATTACACATTTACTTTTTCTAGTTTATTACACCTCTCCCACCATATGATTTTAATCTTTTTTTCTTTTTTTGGTTCCCTTATATTTGACATTATATCATAATATATGCAATCTATTATTTAATTTAATAGCTTTAAATTACATATTTTGATGCTCAAGTTATAAAAGACTGGGGAATCTATTTGCATTCCTTTCTATTTTCTCTTTTGCACCCCAGTCCAACTTAATCTGGTCAGAATATTACTATATTACAATGATTTATAGTACTTAAATTCTGCTCTGAAACAATCATTTCGGTTTTAGTTTTATAACTATGCTCTAATGAGTATAATGCTCACTCTCTCTTTATTTAACAGATTATTTTTCATCATTTCTTTGTCTGAAATTCTTCCTCTATTAGTTCAGTTCAATAAGATGTATGCTATCTGCTCTTCATGAGATATTGCAAATTCAAAAATTAGTTTGTTATCATTATATTTGAATTAATACTGAGCTAAGGATAAAATTCAGGTAACTTTGTTCCATGAACAGATTCTGTGAGCATTGTTCTGGTGATTTCTAATATTGCAAAGTGATATGAAAATTACTGAAACATGCTTAGTTTCTTCTCTTTACAGCTGGTTTTACATTTTTACTTGGATGTCCGAGGGATATTTTTTTTTCATCTTTGAGCCTATGAAGTTTATTACAATTCATTTTGCTGTTGATTCTTGTGTGCCAATTATTCCCACCTCTGGGATACTTCCCGCCTGATTCTCTGTCTCCCACTCACCCTGCTTGTGTTCCCTCTCTCTCAGGGTCTCTCACTTTGTCAAATAAATAAATAAATAATCTTTTAAAAAATTATTTTCAGAAAAGTTTTATAAATTATACCTTTACACTTGATTTTTTTATTTTTTTTAATTTTTAAAGATGATTTATTTATTTATTTGACAGAAAGAGAGGTCACAAGTAGGCAGAGAGGCAGGCAGAGAGAGAAGGGGAATCAGCTTCCTTGCTGAATAAAGAGCCCAATGTGGGGCTGAATCCCAGGACACTGAGATCATGACTTGAGCTGAAGGCAGAGGCTTAACCCACTGACCCACCCAGGTGCCCCCAAACATTGATTTAAAAAAAAATTATTGTGTTATGTTAGTCACCATACAATACATCATTAGATTTGATGTAGTGTTCCAAGATTCATTGTTTATGTATAATACCGGATGCTCCATGCAATATATGCCCTCCTTAATACCCACCACCAGGCTCACCCATCCCTCCACCACAACCCCCCTGATACCCTCAGTTTGTTCCTCAGAGTCCACATTCTTTCATGGTTCATCTGCCCTCCAATTTCCACCCTTCACTATTCCTTCCCTTCTCCTAATGTCTTCATGTTATTCCTTCTGTTCGACAAGTGAAACCATATGATAATTGACTTTCTCTGCTTGACTTATTTCACTTAGCATAATCTCTCTCCAGTCACATCCATGTTGAGGCAATAGTTGGGGATTTAAGTTTTCTGGTGGCTGAGTAATATTCCATTGTATATATGGACCACATCTTTATCCATCTGTTTGTTAAAGTGTATCTCAGCTGTTTCTACAGTTTGGCTATTGTGGACATTGCTGCTATGAACATTGGGGTACATATGGCCCTTCTTTTCACTACTTCTGTACCTTTGGGGTAAATACTCAGTAATGAAATTGCTGGGTTATACAGTATTACTATGTTTTTTTTTAATTTAAACTTTATTTTTTCAGTGTTCCAAGTTTCATTCTTTATCACCAAACCCAGTGCCCCATGCAATATGTTCCCTCCTTAATAGTCACCACCAGACTCACCCAATCCCCTTCCCTCTCCCTTCCAAATCCTTCAGTTTGTTTCTCAGAGCCAGAGTCTCTCATGGTTCATCTCCCCCTCTAATTTCCCCCCAAATCCTTCTCCTCTCCTTCTCCCAATGTACTTTGTGTTATTCCTTATGCTCCACAAGTGAGACCATATGATAATTGACTTTCTCTGCGTGACTTACTTCATTCAGCAAAATCTCCTCCAGTCCTATCTATGTTGATACAAAAGTTGGGTATTAATCTTTACTGATGGAGACATAATATTCTGTTGTATATATGGACCATATCTTCTTTATCCATTCATTTGTTGAAGAGCATCTTGGCTCTTTGGGTGATTGCGGCCATTGCTGCTATGAACATTGGGGAACAGATGGCCCTTCTTTTCACTACATCTGTATATTTGGCGCAAATACCCAGTAGTGCAATTGCAGGGTCATATGATAGCTTTATTTTTAATTCTTTGAGAAATCCCCACATTGTTTTCAAAGTGGCTGCACCAACTTGCATTCCCACCAACAGTGTAAGAGGGTTCCCCTTTCTCCACATCCCCTCCAACACATGTTGTTTCCTGTCTTGTTAATTTTGGCCATTCCTACTTGTGTAATGTGGTATCTCAATGTGGTTTTAATTTGAATCTCCCTGATGCCTAATAACAAGGAATATTCTTCTCATGTGTCTCCTAGCTATTTGTATGTCTTCACTGGATAATCATCTGCTCATGTCCTCTGCCTGTTTTTTTTTTTTTTTTCTTTTCTTTTTACCTGATTATTCATTTTCTGGGTGTTGAGATTGAGAAGTTCTTTATAGATCTTGGCTCTCAGCCCTTTGTCTGAAGTGTCATTTGTGAATATTTTCTCCCATTCCATGGGTTTCCTCTTTGTTTTGTTAACTGTTTCCTTTGCTGTGCAGAAACTTTTGATCTTGATGAAATCCCAGAAGTTCATTTTTACTTTTGTTTCCTTTGCCTTTGGGGACATGTCTTGAAAGAATTTGCTGTGGCCAATGCCAAATATGTTATTGCCTATGACGTTTTCTAGGATTCTGACGGATTGCTGTTCAGGTTGAAATCGTTCATTCATTTTGAGTTTATCTTTCTGTATGGTTTAAGAAAATGGTCAAGTTTCATTCTTCTATAGATAGATGCCCAATTTTCCCAACACCATTTACTGAAGAGACTATCTTTTTTTCCAGTGTATATTTTTTCCTGCTTTGTCAAAGATTAGTTGACCATAGAGTTGGGGGTCCATATCTGGGTTCTTTACTCTGTTGCACTGGTCTATGTGTCTGGTTTTGTGCCAGTACCATACTGTCTTGGTGATCACAGTTATGTAATATAGCTTGAAATCAGGCAACATGATGTCCCCAGCTTTGTTTTTTCTTTCTCAGCATTTCTGTGGTGATTTGAAGTCCTCTCCTGTTCCATATGAATTTTATGATTGTTTGTTCCAGCACTTTGAAGAATGCCAATGGTATTTTGATCAGGATAGCATTCAAAGTATAGATGACTATGGACAGCATAGGCATTTTAACAATGTTTATTCCAAAACCGTGAGCATGGATTTTTTTCTTTTATCTTTTTGTGTCCTCTTCATTTTCTTTCATGAGTGTCCTGTTGTTCCTCAAGTAGAGATCCCTTAGCTCTTTCATTAGGTCTATTCCAAGGTATCTTGTGGATTTGGTGCTATTGTAAACAGAACTGATTCTCTGATTTCCCTTTCTACAGTTTCATTGTTAGTGTATAAGAAAGCAACTGATTTATGTGTATTGATTTTGTATCCTGCCACATTTCTGAATTGTTGTATGAATTCTAGTCATTTGTGGGTGGAATCTTTTGGTTATTCCACATAAAGCATCCTGTCATCTGCGAAGAGAGAATTTGACTTCTTTGTCAATTTGAATACATTTTATTTCTTTTTGTTGTCTGACTGCTGTTGCTAGGACTTCTAGTACTACGTTTGACAATAGTGGTGAGAATGGACCTCCTTGTCATTTTCCTGCTCTCAAAGGGAAGGCTGTCAGCTTTTCGCCATTGAGAATGATATTTGCTGTGGGTTTTTCATAGATGGAATCTTCCCTTTATCCCTACACTTGGAAGACTTTTAAGTAGGAATGGATGCTGTATTTTATCAAATGCTTTTTCTGCATCAATTGAGAGGACTACATGGTTCTTCTCTATTCTCTTATTAATTTGTTCTATTTTATTGATTGATTTGTGAATGTTGAAAAACCCTTGCATCCCAGGGATAAATCCCACCTGGTCATAGTGGATAAACTTTTTAATCTACTGTTGGATCCCACTAGTTAGGCTGTTGAGAATCTTGGCATCCATATTCATCAGGGTTATTGATTTGAAATTCTCCTTTTTGATATGGTCTTTGCCTGGATTGGGGATCAAGGTAGTGCTGGCTTCAAATAAAGAGTATGGAAGTTTTCCTTCTGTTTCTATTTTTTGAACGAGCCTCAGGAGACTAGGTATTATTTCGTCTTTGAATGTTTGGTAGAATTCCCCCAAGGAATCCATCAGGTCCTGGACTCTTGTTTTTAGGGAGATTTTTGATGACTGCTTCAATTTTGTTACTAGATATTGTTCTATTAATGTTGTCAAATTCTTCCTGTTTCAGTCTTCAGTCAGAAGTCTATAGGTTTCCAGGAGTGCATCCATATCGTCTATGTTGCTTAACTTATATATAGCTGGTATATAGCTGTTGGCAATAATTTCTGATGATTGCTTCTATTTTCAGTGTTAGTCATGATATCTTCCCTTTCATTCATAATTTTATTAATTTGGTCCTTTCTATTTTCTTTAAGATTAGTCTATCCATTGGTTTATCAATTTTATTCATTCAATGAAAAAACTTCTAGTTTTAATAATGTGTTCTACTGTATCCCTGATTTCCAACTCACTCATCTCTGCTCTAATCTATTTCCCTTTATGTGCATGGGGATGGCATAATTTGTTGTTAATTTTCCAGTTCTTTCAGGTGTATTCAGGATTTTTCTAGTTTCTTGAGTTAGATTTGTATGGTTATGTATTTCCTCCTTAGGACCACCTTTGCCATATCCCAGAGGTTTTGGTCTGATGTGTTTCATTGTCATTGTTTTCCATGAATTGTTTAAGTTGTTAATTGATTTCCTGGTTGATCCAAACATTCTTGAACAGGATGGTCTTTAGCTTCCAAGTGTTTGAATTCCTTCCAAAATTTTTCTTGTGGTTGAGTTCCAGTTTCAAAGCACTGCGGCCTGAGAATATGCAATGAATAATCTCAGACTTTTGGTACGGGCTGAGATTTGATGTGTGACCCAATATGTGGTCTATTCTGGAGAAAGTTCCATGTGCACGTCAGAAGAATGAGTATTCAGTTGTTTTAGGGTGGAATGTTCTGTATATACCTACGAGGTCCTTCTGTGCCAGTGCGTCTTTCAAAGCTTTTGTTGATTTTCTGCTTAGGTGGTCTATATATTGCTGATAGTGGCATGTTAAGATCCTCTACAATTAACATATTCTTATCAATGTGTCTTTTTATTTTGCATAACAATTGGCTTATGTAGTTGGTGTTCCCATATTGGGGGCAGAGATATTTACAGTTGTTAAATCTTTTTGTTGCATACACCCTTTAAGAATGATAAAGTGTTCTTCTATATCTCTGACTACAGACTTTAGGTTAAAGTCTAATTTGTCAGATAGGAGAATCACTACTCCAGCTTTCTTTGGAGGCCTGTTGTCATGTAAGATGGTTTTCCATTCCTTCGCTTTCAGGCTGGATGTATCTTTAGGTTCAAAACGTGTTTCTTGTAAACAGCATATGAATGGGTCCTGCCTTTTATCCAATCTACAGCCCCATGTCATTTTATGGGAGCATTCGGACCCTTCACATTGAGAGCGATTATTGAAATATAAGTCTTTACTGTCATCCTGTTGAATGTGAAGTCCTTGTTTCTACAGGTTGTGTTTGTAAATTTCTGTTCTATATCATTTGTGTGTGTGTGTGTGTGTGTGTGTGTGTTTTCTTTTATAAGATATCCTTTATATTTCTTGTAGTTCCAGCTTGCTGGTCACATAATATTTTAGTCTTTGTCAGTCCTGGAAGCTCTTTATCTCTCCATCCATTCTGAATGTAAGAACTCTCAGCTGCATGTTCTTCTCATTTAGTGCCCTGAATATGTCTTGCCATTCCTTTATGGCTTGCCAGGTTTCTGTGGACAGGTCTAACATTCTTCTGATGTTTCTCTCACTGTAAGTAAGGAATCTCTTCTACCTAGCTGTCCTTGAGACATTTTCTCTGATTTTACAATTTGTGAATTTCGCAATCACATGCTGGTAGGTCTCTCTACCCTCTTTGATCTTTGGAGGTGTCCTCTCTGCCTCTAGGACATGAGTACTTTTTTCCATTCCCCAGATTACAGAAATTCTCTTCTAGGATTTGTTTAACTATATCTCCTAGTCCTCTCTCTATCTACCCCCTCGGGGATCCCAATAATTCTGACACTAGAATATTTCATGGCATCATTAATTTCTCCAATTCTGTTTTCATGACTTCTAAGCTGTTTGTTTCAGGCCTTCCCCAGTCCTTCTTTTCTATCAGTTCGTCTTCTAGATCATGAATTTGATCTTCTATTAAATAATTTAATGTCTATTAAATAATGTCTATTGGATATTCTTTCCTGCTTTGTTGAAGATTAGTTGACCATAGAGTTGAGGGTCCATTTCTGGGTTCTCTGTTCTATTCCATTGATCTATGTGTCTGTTTTTGTGCCAATTATTAGGCATTGCTTTCTTTAGTCCATCTTAAAATTAACTGTCTAGAAGACTTACATCACTTACAGTTTGAAACTTCTATACTATAGAGAGTTCATTTGCTTAAAATAAGTATATCTTTATATATATATAATAAATATTGAATAACATATACACTAAGAAACTCTTCCTTATTTTAATGTTCAGATTTTTTTAAACATGTTACAAACACTTCTCAAATATGTATACCTCTGGTAACTTTAAGCTATTTTATTAACCTTCTATCTTACACAAGCTTACTCAGTTCATCAAGGAATGTGCAGTTTTTCAAATTATAAATAACCTTTTCAACACTGTAGATTATTTTTGTAGTATCATATACAGACTCTGTGCTAGTTTCTTTCTTAATACTGTCACCTAGAATTGTCTAAATTTATATCATCTAAAAGTTTATAATAATCTCTGTGTGCTAAGCACTGTGTCAAATCAGTTCATTAGCAGCTTTACTAATTAAAAAAAAAATCCATCATTGATGCCAGCTGTGGTCTAGTTCCAAAATGTCATTTAATAACATAAAACAACTTGAGACAGTGAGATATATTTTTAGTGATTAAATATTTTCCTTTAATAACTAGATGTAATTCTACTGTCAGTAAGTATATATGGAGTGTCCTATGTGTATGACTGTAAAGAAGCATGTGTGCTTATAGATATAGATATAGATATATAGGTATATGGGTATACATTGATATAAATAGATTAATAGAATTACCTGTCTTAAATGTAAGCATAAATACAAACATTAAGCTCATTATGGCCTGAAATCCCCACTTTATAAATTAATTGGAATCCCCTGGATTCATTTACTTTAGTAGATGGAGTGTAGAATTATTTACCCTATGTAAAAAATAATATGGATCTCTAGGGCACCTAGAAATTTTAGTCTGTTAAGTATCTGCCTTCGGCTCAGGTTATGTTAGGGTCCTGAGATGGTGCTCTGCATCTGACTCCCTGCTCTCTGCTTCACCCACTCCCTTTGTCCCTCCCCTCACTCAGACACACTCTCTCTCTCTCAAATAAATAAAATATTTTTTAATCTAGATTCTCAAGTCCATATTATATATATATATATATATATATATATATATATATATATATATCCAATATAACTCCACAATGAATTAAAATACTTGAGATACCACTCGATGGAATCAGTTATGGAATGGGTTTATTTTCACATTAAAAATTATACTTTAAAATAAGATTTGTTTGTATTATTCCCAAAGATGTTCATCAAAGTGTTGTTATAAAACATAATCTGGAATGATAAAGTTAATTAAACAAGTCTCTATGTATTAAATTATGTTTACATAAAGTCCTAATATCCCAGAGAAAAAGTTATTATAATAACTTTAAACAAAAATACAGAACAAAAAAATACATAGTGGTTGTGGTGGTGGTGGTGGTATTAGTACTAGTACTAATGACAGCAGAAGCTAATAGTCACTGGGTAAATTTAAATTTTAAATTTGGATTTATTAAAATCTAAATACTATGGATTGTTGTATGGATTATTTCATTTTGTCTTCACAATAACTTGGAGGAGTACATAGTATTATCATTGTGATTTTAAATATATGAAAATAAAAATCAAAGAGACTATGTAACTTACTCAAAACTTATAGTTAGAAAGAGAGAACCAAAATGAAATTAAAACCAATTGATTTGATTAAAAATGCATTTTTTAATAAATGTTGAACCACCCTTTCAACCCAGGAATAAATCAAACTTGGTCATTATGAATAATATTTTAAGATACTGTTGGAGCCTATTGGTTAGTATCATGGTGAGTACTTGACATTCTTGTTCATCAGGGAGATTAGTCTGTATTTCTCCTTTTTAATGGGGTCTTTGTCTGGTTTGGGGATCAAGGTATTGCTGGCCTCATAGAATGAGTTTGGGAGTTGTCCTTCCTTTTCAAATTTTTTTGAAATAGCTTCAGCAGAATAAGTATTATTTCTTCATTAAATACTTGGTAGAATTCTCCTGGGAAACCATTTGACCCTGGAATCTTGTTTTGTGGGATGTTTGTTATTACTGCTTTAATTTTCTTGCTGATTATGGATCTGTTCAGATTTTCTGTTTCTTTCTGTTTCAGTCTGGTAGTTTTTAAATTTTTTTCCTTTAATTTATTTTAATTAAAAACAAGGTCTGAAACTATAGTATTCCTTCTCTAATAAAGGTCTCTTATCCTCATATTTTTAAAAATTTATTGATTTTTAAAATTTCATAATTGTGTTATGTTAGTCACCATACTGTACATCATTAATTTTTGATGTTATGTTCTAAGTTTCACTGTTTGCATATAACACCCAGTGCTCCATGCAGTATGTTCACTTCTTAATAGCCATCACCAGGCCAATCCATCCTCCCACCCACCTCCCCTATTAAACCCACAGTTTGTTACTTGAAGTCCACAGTCTCTCATGGTTTATCTCCCCTTCTGATTTGCAACCCCCCATCATTTTTCCCTTCCTTCTCCAAATGTCATTCATGGTATTCCTTATATTTCACAAATAACAGAAACCAAATGAAAATTGTCTTTCTGTACTTGACTTATTTCATTTATCATAATCTCCTCTAGTCTCATGCACATTGATGCAAAAGTTGGGTATTCATCCTTTCTGATGGCTGAGAAATATTTCATTGTATATATGGACCACATATTCTTTATCCATCCATCTGTTGAAGGGCATCTGGACTCTTTCCACAGTTTTGCTATTGTGGACATTGCTGCTATGAACATTGGGGTGCATATGGCCCTTCTTTTCACTACAACTGTATCTTTGTGGTAAAAACCCAGTAGTGTAACAGCCAGGTCATAGGGTAGCTCTATTTTTAATTTTTTTGAGGAATTTCCACAGTTTTCTAAAGTGGCTATACCAACTTGCATTCCCACCAGCAGTGCAAGAGGATTCCCCTCTCCCCACATACTCACCAACATTTGCTTTTTCTCAGTTTTTGCCATTATAATTGGTGTAAGATCGTACCTCAATGTTGTTTTTTTTTTAAAGATTTTATTTATTTATTTGACAGAGAGAGAGATCACAAATAGGCAGAGAGACAGACAGAGAGAGAGATGAGGTGAAGCAGGCTCCCTGCTGAGCAGAGAGCCCAATGTGGGACTCGATCCCAGGCCCCTGGGATCATGACCTGAGCCGAAGGCAAAGGCTTAACACACTGAGCCACCCAGGTGCCCCCTCAATGTTGTTTTGATTTAAATTTCCCTGGTGGCTAATGATAATGAACATTTTCTCATGTGTCTGTTAGCCATTTGTATGTCTTCTTTGGAGAAGTGTCTGTTTTTTTTTTCCCATTTATTGACTTGATTATTGTTTTTGGGGTGTTGAGTTTGAGAACTATTTTTTATAGATCTCAGCTATCAGCCCTCTGTCTGCAGTGTCAATTGTAAATACCTTCTTACATTCCTTGGGTCGCCTCTTTGTTTTGTTGACTGTTTCCTTTGCTGTGCAGAAGCTATATATCTTGATGAAATCCCAAAAGTTCATTTTCGCTTTTGTTTCCTTTGCCTGTGGAGACGTGTTTTGAAAGAAGTTGCTGTGACTGATATTGACGATGTTAGTGACTATTTTCTCCTCTAGGATTCTGATGGATTCCTGTCTCACATTGAGGTCCTTCATCCATTTTGAGTTTATGTTTGTGTATGGTGTAGGAGTAAGGTCATGCTTCATTCTTCTGTATATAGCTGTCCAATTTTTCCAACACCATTTATTGAAGAGAATGTCCTTTATCCATTGCATATTTTTTCCTGGTTTGCCAAAGATAACTTGACCATAGAGTTGAGGGTCCATATCTGGGCTCCCTACTCTGTTCCATTGGTTTATGCGTCTGTTTTTGTGCTGGTTCTATGTTGTCTTGGTGATCACAGCTTTGTAATAAAGCTTGAAATCGGGCGACTTGATGCCCCCAGCTTTGTTTTTCGTTTTCTTTTTTTTTTCTTTTTCAACATTTCCTTGGCAATTTGAGATTTTTTCTGGTTCCATACAGATTTTAGGATCGTTTGTTCTAGCTATTTGAAAAATGCTGATGGTATTTTGATTGGGATGGTGATGAAAGTATAGACTGCTCTGGGCAGCATGAACATTTTAACAATATTTGTTTATTCTTCTGATTCATGAGCATGGGATGGTTTTCCATCTTCTTGTGTCTTCTTCAATTTCTTTCATAAGTGTTCCACAGTTCCTAAAGTATAGATCCTTTTCCCTGAGAGACAAGATGGCGGGGAAGTAGTAGGAGGAGCCATTTCAACCTGTATACTAAAGTGAGCTGATTACCTACCAAAACTCCAATCACACATGAAATCAGCCTGAGATTAGAATTATACATGTCTGGGTCTCTACAGGGGCAGAAGACGCCAGTGGGCAGGTAAAGCAGAGTTGTAACATTGGACTGATATTGGAAGATAAACAAAATGGGGAGGGAGCCACCAGAGGAGACTGACTGGAAAGTAATACCCCAATATAAGAGTGCCCTGTAACTGAGGACCAGCATTAACTTGGAGTCTGGTTGAAAGCACTCAAAAAGATCAAAGGATCACGGGGGGAAATTGTGGGAATCGGGGTGGCTAGAGACAGGAGCTTAAGTACCCAGACCAGGACAGCCTCCCATGGTGCTGAGCCAGAGTGTGGCAGAGAAACCAGGTCTTGGTCCCTGAGCCACCAGTGTGCATGAGAACGCATGGGGTCTGGCTCCTGTGAGGGGCTGAAAGCCTCGCCAGACAGCAGAACGCCAAGCTGTGCTAACAGAGCCTGAGATGTGAATGCCCCACACCCTTCCCTGAGAGAGGTATGCAAAGGCCCAGCCCAGCGCTTTTAGACCCACGCCCTGCTATCAGAGCCTGAGACGCATGCACCCCACAACCTCCCCTGAGAGAGGTGCACGCAAGCCTGGCACTTTTAGACCTGGAAAGACCAGGCATTCCCAGCCCGGCTCAGCAGGAAAATCTCAGTGTGCAGTAGCTGCTTGGAACCTCTCTGGCGGTCTGGAGCTTCCCAGACAGCTGCCACTGCTGTGGTTTTTGGGTACAAGCAGAAGATCCTGTGTCCCCAGAGACCACAACTCAGAACCTGCTCTTCCATCAGCCAAGGGGGAATTTATATGGACCCTGAAGCACCCACAGGGGAGCAGACTGAGGCTTCTAAACTCTAAGAGGGAGGTCTGGGTGCAGTTTGCTTTCCTCTAAACCTACAAAAACCATCAAAAATGGTCAAGGCAAGAGAAAAAAGTGAACAAACATAAAAACCTCCAGAGAACAAAAGCCTGAAACAAAACGGTTTCCTCAGAGCCCACCCCCTTGAGGGGGGGCGGGAGGACTTAAACCAGGGAACATCACTGACTGAAAACCCACGTGGCAGGACCCTCTCCCAGAAAACCAACCAGGAAAGAAAAAAAAAAAAAAAGAGACTACAAGAGGACAACCACCAACACTTCATAGATACGACTTTTATTTTTAACTCGTTCCCACTATTCTGGTTCATTGTTTTTTATATAGATAATTTTTAACCTATTTACCATCACAGTGAGATGTCCAGTACATCAAATTCCATAATAACCTTCTAAACTGAACTTTTTGATACATACACATGTGTTTTTCTTTTGCTTTTCTATTTTTTAATTCTTTTAAAATTTTAGTTTAGTTTAGTCTAGTTTATTCCTTTTTTATTTTTATTTTCTAATATTCATATAGAATTAAACTTCAAGGTAATCCCCTTTCTCCAGTCAATGCTACCCCTATAGGTAAACCATTTTGTAATCACCCTTTATCTTAGGAAAGTTCAGTCCTTTAACAAAGATATCAAGATACATCCAGGAAGAATCAAAATAACCTTCCTCACCGACACTGAGAATTTATAACCACTCTCCCATCTTTTTCTTTCGCCAGTGTTTCTGTGTGTTTGTGTTTGTTTTGATAGTATATAAATCTTATACTTGGGGTTCTTTTTGACAAGTTTCTTTTTTTTTGTTTATATATATATATTTTTTTCTCTTGTCATATACTTTTATCAGTTTTTTGTTTGTCTGTTTTTGTTTGTATACTTCATAAACGTTTTCCTCTTCTGTTAGGTTTATTCCAAGATATCTTATGGATTTTGGTGTTATTTAAATGCAATTGATTCTCTAATTTCCCTTTCTACAGGTTCATTGTTAGTGTGTAAGAAAGCAACTGATTTCAGGGCATTGGTTTTGTATCCTACCAAATTACTGAATTGCTGTATGAGTTCTAAACATTTGGGAGTGGAGTTATTAGGTTTTCCACATAAAATATCCTGTCAAATGTGAAGAGAGAGAGTTTGACTTCTTCATTGCCAATTTGAAAATCTTTTATTTATGTATTTTTGTTTTGTTTTCTAATCACCGTTGCGAGGACTTCTAGTACTATGTTGGACAATAGTAGTGAGAGTGGGCATCATCATCGTGTTCCTGACCTTAAGTGAAAGGCACTCAGTTTTTCCACATTGACAATGATATTTGGGGTGGTATTTTCATATATGAATTTTATTAAATTGAGGAATGTTCCCTAATCCCTATACTCTGAAGAGTTTTAATCAGGAACAGATGTTGTGTTTTATCAAATGCTTTTTCTGCATCAATTGAGAAAACCATGTAGCTCTTCTCTCTTCTTTATTAATTTGTTCTATCTCATTAATTGCTTTGTGAATGTTGAATCACCCATGCATTCCAGGGATAAATCACACCTGGTTGTGGTGGATAATCTTTTTAATGTACTGTCAGATCCTATTAACTGGGATCTTGTTAAGAATCTTGGTATCCAGGGGCGCCTGGGTGGCTCAGTGGGTTAAGCCGCTGCCTTCGGCTCAGGTCATGATCTCAGGGTCCTGGGATCGAGTCCCGCATCGGGCTCTCTGCTCAGCAGCGGGCCTGCTTCCCTTCCTCTCTCTGTGATCTCTTCCCTTCCTCTCTCCTACTGTGATCTCTTTAAAAAAAAAAAAAGAATCTTGGTATCCATATTCATCCATACTGGTCTGAACTACTGCCTTTTGAAACTGTCTTTCTCTAGTTTTGGGACAAAGGTAATGCTGACCTCATGATAAGAATCTGGAAGTTTTCCTTCTGTTTCTATTTTTTTGAAACAAATTCAATAGACCAGATAATATTTCTTCTTTAAATGCTTAGTAGAATTACACAGGGAGTCCAGCAAGTCTTACTCTTGTTTTGGGGGAAGTTTTTGATCACTGCATCAATATTGTTACTGGTTATTTGTCTATTCAGTTTTTTTTTTAATTTTTAAATTTTTAAATAAACATATAATGTATTTTTATCCCCAGGGGTACAGGCCTGTGAATCGCCAGGTTTACACATTTCACAGCACTCATCATAGCACACAGCCTCCCCAATGTCCATATCCACACCACCCTCTCCCCGTCCGCCCGCCCCCCAGCAACCCTCAGTCTGTTTTTTGAGATTGAATCTTTTATGGTTTGTCTCCCTCCTAATTCCATCTTCTTTCATTTTTTTTTCTTTTCCTACCCCCAAACCCCCCACATTGCATCTCCACTTCCTCATATTAGGGAGATCATATAATAGTTGTCTTTCTCCAATTGCCTTATTTCGCTAGCATAATACCCTCTAGTTCCATCCATGTCATCGCAAATGGCAAGATTTCATTTCTTTTGATGGTTGCATAACATTCCATTGTACATATATACAACTTCATCTTTGTCATATTATTTCATGTTAATTCATCTGTTGATGGACATCTAGGTTCTTTCCATAGTTTGGCTATTGTGGACATTGCTGTTATAAACATTCAGGTGCACGTGCCCCTTCGGAGCACCACATTTTTATCTTTAGGATATATATACCCAGGAGTGCAAATGCTGGGTCATATGGTAGCTCTATTTTCAGTTTTTTGAGGAACTTCTACACTTTTCCAGAGTGGTTGCACCAGCTTTCATTCCGACCAACAGTGTAGGAGGGTTCCCCTCTCTCCGCATCCCCACGAGCATCTGTCATTTCTTGACTTCTTAATTTTAGCCATTCTGACTGGTGTGAGGTGGTATCTCATTGTGGTTTTGATTTGTATTTCCCTGATGCCGAGTGGTGTGGAGCATTTTTTCGTGTGTCTGTTGGCCAACTGGATGACTTCTTTGCAGAAATATCTTTTCATGTCCTCTGCCAATTTCTTGATTGGATTATTTGTTCTTTGGGTGTTGGGTTTGCTAAGCTCTTTATAGATTTTGGATAATAGCCCTTTATCTGATGTCATTTGCACATATCTTCTCCCATTCTGTCAGTTGTCTATTGGTTTTGTTAACTGTTTCCTTTGCTTTGCAAAAGCTTTTGATCTTGATGAAATCCCAATAGTTCATTTTTGCCCTTGCTTCCCTTGCCTTTGGCGATGTTCCTAGGAAGATGTTGCTGTGGCTGAGGTCGAAGAGGTTGCGGCCTGTGTTCTTCTCAAGGATTTGGATGGATTCCTTTCTCACATTGAGGTCCTTTATCCATTTTGAGTCTATTTTCATATGTGGTGTAAGTAAATGGACCAATTTCATTTTCCTGCATGTGGTTGTCCAATTTTCCCAACACCATTTGTTGAAGAGGCTGTCTTTTTTTCCATTGGACATTCTTTCATGCTTTGTCAAAGATTAGTTGACCAAAGAGTTGAGGGTCTATTTCTGGGCTCTCTATTCTGTTCCATTGATCTATGTTTCTGTTTTTGTGCCAGTACCATACTGTCTTGATGATGACAGCTTTGTAATAGAGCTTAAAGTCTAGAATTGTGATGCCACCAACTTTGGCTTTCTTTTTCAATATTTTTTTGGCTATTCGAGGTCTTTTCTGGTTCCATATAAATATTAGGATTATTTGTTATATTTCTTTGAAAAAAATGGATAGGATTTTCATAGCGATTGCATTAAATGTGTGGATTGCTGTAGGTGGCATAGCCATTTTCACAATATTTGTTCTCCCAATCCATGAACATGAAACATTTTTCCATTTCTTTGTGCCTTGCTCAATTTCTTTCATTAGTACTTTATAGTTTTCTGAGTATAGATTATTTGCCTCTTTGGTTAGGTTTCTTCCTAAGTATCTTATGGTTTTGGATGCAACTGTAAATGGGATTGACTTTAATTTCTCTTTCTTCTGTCTTGTTGTTAATGTAAAGACATGCAACTGATTTCTGTGCATTGACTTATATCCTGACACTTTACTGAATTCCTTTACAAGTTCTAGCAGTTTTGGAATGGAGCCTTTTGGGTTTTCCACATATAGTATCATATAATCTGCAAAGAGTGATAGTTTGACTTCTTCTTTGCTGATTTGGATGCCTTTAATTTCTTTTTGTTGTGTAATTGCTGAGGCTACAACTTCTAGTGTTATGTTGAATAGCAGTGGTGATAACCGACATCCCTGTCGTGTTCCTGACCTTAGCAGAAAAGCTTTCAGTTTTTCTCCATTGAGAATGATATTTGCAGTGGGTTTTTCATAGACAGCTTTCATAATATTGAGGTATATGCCCTCTATCCCTACACTTTGAAGAGTTTTGATCAGGAAGGGTTGTTGTTTTGTCAAATGATTTTTCAGCATCTATTATGAGTATCATATGGTTCTTTTTTTTTAAAGATTTTATTTATTTATTTGACAGACAGGGATCACAAGTAGGCAGAGACACAGGCAGAGAGGAGGAAGCAGGCCCCCTGCTGAGCAGAGAGCCCGATGTGGGGCTCGATCCCAGGACCCTGAGATCATGACCTGAGCCGAAGGCAGAGGATTAACCCACTGAGCCACCCAGGCGCCCCGAGTATCATATTGTTCTTGTTCTTTCTTTTATTAAAGTATTTTATTACATTGATTGATTTGTAGATGTTGAACCAACCTTGCAGCCCTAGAACAAATCCCACTTGGTCGTGGTGAATAATCCTTTTAATGTACTGTTGGATCCTATTGGTCAGTATTTTGGTGAGAATTTTCGCATCTGTGTTCATCAAGGATATTGGTCTGTAGTTCTCTTTTTTGAAGGGTTCCTTGTCTGGTTTTGGGATCATGTTGATGCTGGCCTCATAAAATGAGTTTAAAAGTTTTCCTTCCATTTCTATTTTTTTGGATCAGTTTCAGGAGAATAGGACTTAATTATTCTTTAAATGTTTGGTAGAATTCCCCTGGGAAGCCGTCTGGCCCTGGGCTTTTGTTTGTTTGGAGATTTTTGATGACTGTTTCAATCTTCTTACTGCTTATGGGTCTGTTCAGGTTTTCTATTTCTTCCTGGTTCAGTTGTGGTAGGTTATATGTCTCTAGAAATGTATCGATTTCTTCCAGATTGTCACATCTTTTGGTGTAAAGTTGCTCATAATATGTTCTTATAATTGTTTGTATTTCCTTGGTGTTGGTTGTGATATCTCCTCTTTCATTCATGATTTTATTTATCTGGATCCTTTCTCTTTTCGTTTTGAAAAGTCTGGCCAGGGGTTTGTCAATCTTATTAATTCTTTCTAAAACCAGCTCAAGTTTCATTGATTTGTTCTTTTTTTTTTCTATTTCATTGATTTCTGCTCTGATGTTTATGATTTCTCTTCTCCTGCTGCATATATGCTTTCTTTCTTGTTCTTTCTCCAGCTCTTTAGGTGTAGGGTTAGGTTGTGTATTTGAGACCTTTCTTGTTTCTTGAGAAAGGCTTGTACCACTATATATTTTCCTCTCAGGACTTCCTTTGTTCTGTCCCACAGATTTTGAACCATTGTGTTTTCATTATCATTTGTTTCCAAATCATAATGAATTTTTTTTTCAATTATTCTTTAATTTCCTGGTTGACCCATTCATTTTTTAGAAGGATGCTGTTCAGTCCCATATATTTGTGTTCTTACCAATTTTCCTCTTATTGTTGAGTTCTAGCTTCAGAGCATTGTTGTCTGAAAATATACAGGGAATGATCCCAATCTTTTGTTACCAGTTGAGACCTGATTTATGACCCAGAATGTGGTCTATTCTGCAGATTGCTCCATGTGCACTAGGTAAGTATGATAGAGTATGGTATAGTGTACTTCCTCATCTCTTATTATAGTCTTTGGCTTAAAATCTAATTGATCTGATATAAGGATTGCCACCCCTGCTTTCTTCTGTTGTCCATTAGCATGGTGCATTGTTTTCCACCCCCTCACTTTAAATCTGGAAGTGTCTTCAGGTCTGAGATGTTTCTTATAGACAGCATATTGATGGGTTTGTTTTTTTTTTAATCCATTATGATACCCTTTGTCTTTTGATTGGGGCATTTAGTGCATTAACATTCAGGGTAACTATTGAGAGATATGAATTTAGTACCATTGTATTGCCTGTAAGGTGACTGTTATTGTATATTGTCTCTGTTTCTTTCTGATCTACTACTTTTAGGGTCTCTCTTTGCTTAGAGGGCCCCTTTCAATATTTCCTGTAGAGCTGGTTTGGTGTTTGCAAATTATTTGTTTTTGTCTGTCCTGGAAGCTTTTTATTGCTCCTTCTCTTTTCAATGATAGCTTAGCTGGATATAGTATTCTTGGCTGCATGTTTTTCTCGTTTAGTACTCTGAATATATCATGCCAGTACTTTCTGGCCTGCCAGGTCTCTGTGGATAAGTCCGCTGCCAATCTAATGTTTTTACTCTTATACGTTACAGACTTCTTTTCCCAGGCTGCTTTCTGCTCTTTCTCTTCTTTGCCAAGACTTGTAAATTTTACTCTCAGGTGACGAGGTGTGGACCTATTTTTATTTTTTTTGAGGGGTGTTCTTTGCATCTCCTGGATTTTGATGTTTGTTCCCTTTGCCATATTAGGAAAATTCTCTCCAATAATTCTCTCCAATATACCTTCTACTCCCCTATATCTTTCTTCTTCTTCTGGAATCCCAATTATTCTAATGTTGTGTCATCTTATGGTGTCACTTATCTCTCAAATTCTCTCCTCATGGTCCAGTATTTGTTGGTCTCTCTTTTGCTCAGCTTCTTTATTCTCTTTCATTTGGTCTCCTATGTCACTAATTCTTTCTTCTGCCTCATTTATCCTAGCAGTAAGAGCTTCCATTTTTTATTGCACCTAATTAATAGCTTTTTTTAATTTCAACTTGGTTAGATTTTAGTTCTTTTATTTTTCCAGAAAGGGCTTTTATCTCTCCTGAGAGGGTTTCTCTAATATCTCCTATGCCTTTTCTGAGCCCAGCTAGAGCCCTGAGAATTGTCATTCTGAACCCTAGATCTGTCATATTACCAATGTCTGTATTGATTAGGTCCCTAGTCTTTGGTACTGCCTCTTGTTCTTTTGTGTGTGTGTGTGTGGTGAGTTTTTCCGCCTTGTCATTTAGTCCAGATAAGATTTGCTTTCTCCTCCTCTGGAATTCCGCTGTTCTCCTTGGCGAGTGAAGTTTGTCTTGGCTGGGTTTCTTGTTGATCTTCTGAGGGAGGGGCCTGTTGTATTGATTTTCAAGTGTCTTTGCTGGAGGCGGAATTGCACTGCACTTACCAGGGGCCAGGCTAAGTAATCTACTCAGGTTTGCTTTCAGGAGCTTTTGTTCCCTGAGTGCTTTCCTTAGAGTTCCAGAGGACAGGAATGAAAATGGCAGCCTCCCAATCTTTTGCCCGGAGGAGTCAAGAGCTCGGGGTCCTGCTCTTCAGTGCACCCTCAGAGAAAAGCAACCAACTGCCTGTATCTCCCTGGCCTCTGATTGCGCTTGGAGGAAAGCTCTCAATCGCTCACCCTTGGAGAAAAGCGCTTGGTTGCTTCTGCCTCCCTGGCCTCTGGTCACACTTGGAGAAAAGCGCTCGGTCATTTCCATCTCCCTGGCCTCTAGCCGTGCTCTTGGAGCAAAGTGTTCAGTCACTCTGTCTCGCTGGCCTCCAGCCGCGCTCTAAGCTCACCCAGCCTGTGCCCGGTTCAACATAACCCCGAGTTGAGAGCTCACTCCTCGGCTTTGTCACTGTAGCCAGCTTCCCTGCTCTAATACCTGCGAGCTCTATGACACTCAGACACCCCCAGTCCTTTAGTGACCCCGCGGGACCTGGGATTACGCTGATCCTGTGTGGACTTCCCCCCAGTTTAGCCTCTGGAGTAATGTCCCTCAGAGGAACAGACTTTTAAAAGTCCTGACTTTGTGCTCTGTTGCTCCCCCGCTTGCTGGGAGCCCGTCCCTCACCCCGCGGTCTATCTTCCCTTCACTTTGGATTCATTTCTCCGCAGGTCCTACCTTTCAGAAAGTGATCGATTTTCTGTTTCTATAATTGTTGCTCTTCTTCTCTTCGATTTCCCATTGGATTTGTAGGTGTTCGCAATGGTTAGATAAGCTATCCAGCTGATCTCCTGCTACCTGATGTCATCTCAGCCTGCGACTTCTCCACCATCTTGACTCCTCCCATCTATTCAGGTTTTCAATTTCTTTCTGTTTCACTCTTGGAAGTTTATAGGTTTCCAGGAAGGCATCCATTTCTTCTAGGTTGCTAACCTATTAGGATATAACTGGTGATAATAATTTCTGATGGTTGTTTCTATTTCTTTGGTGTTAGTCATGATCGCTCTCTTTTCATTCATAATTTTATTAATTTGGGTCCTTTCTCTTTTATTTTGGATTGGTTTGGCCAGTGGCTTATTGATCTTATTGATTCTTTCAAAGAACCAGCTTCTAGTTTCATGGGTGTGTTCTACTGTATTCCTGATTTCTAATTCATTGATCTCTAATCTTAATTATTTCCCTTCTCCTGTGTGGGTTGCACTTAATTTGTTATTGATTCTCCAGTTCTTTAAGGTGTAAAGAGAATTTGTGTACTCAGGATTTTTCTAGTTTTTTGAGTGAGGTTTGATAGCTATGTATTTCCCCCTTAGGACAGTCTTTGCTGTATCCCATAGGTTTTGGACCAATGTGTTTTTGTTCTCATTGGTTTTCATTTTCAAAGCTTTGTGGTCTGACAATATGCATGTAATCATCTAAATCTTTTGGTATGAGTGAGACCTGATTTGTGACCCAGTATGTAGTCTATGCTGGAGATAGTTCTGTGTGCACTTGAGAAGAATGAGTGCCATGTTGTTTTAGGGTTGAATGTTCTGTATATATCTATAAGGTCCCTCTGGTCCAGTGTGCCATTCTTTGTTGATTTTCTGTTTAGATGATCTGTTTATTGCTGTAAGTTATTTCTATTGAGATGATCTGTTTATTGCTATAAGTGAGTACTTATGTCCCCTACAATTAGACTGTCCTTATGAATATGTCTCTTTATTTTGATCAACAGGTGGCTTATGTAGTTGGCTGCCCCTCATGCTGTGGACAGAGGTTTTACAATTGTTAGATCTCCTTGTTGGATAGACCCTTTAAGAATGATATAGTGTCCTTCTGTACCTCTGACTACAGTCTTTATCTTAAAATCTAATTTGTGTGATAGTAGAATTGCTACCCCAGCTTTCTTTTAAGGTCTTATCCAACTCAGCACCCAAAATACAAATAATCAGAAAAAATGAACAGACATTTCTCCAAAGAAGAGATAGAAATGGCCATCAGACACATGAAAAAATGCTCCACATCACTTCTCATCAGGGAAATACAGATTGAAACCACAATTATATACCACCTCACACAGTCAGAATAGCTAAAATTAACAAGTCAGGAAACAATAGATATTGGTGAGAATGATGAGAAAGGGGAACCTTCCTACACTGATGGTGGGAATAAAAGCTGGTGCTGTCACTCCAATAAATAGTATGGGGGTTCCTCAGAAAGTTGAAAAGAGAACTACCCTATAACCCTGCAATTGCCCTACTTGGTATTTACCCCAAAGATACAAATGCAGTGATCTGAAAAGGTGCATGCACCTCAATGTTCATAGCAGCAATGTCCTCAATAGCCAAACTATAGAAGGAGCTGAGATATCCTTCAAGAGACTAATGGATAAATATGTGGTTTATATATATGATGAAATATTTATCAGCCATTATAATGAATACCTATCATTTACAATAATGTGAATAGAACTGGAGGCTATTATGCTAAGTGAAATAAGTTAATCAGAGAAAGAATTATCATATGGTTTTACTCATTTGTGCAATATAAGAAACAGTGCAGAGGGTCATATAGGAAGGGTGGAAAAATTAACTGGGAATAAATCAGAGAGGGAGACAAACCATGAGAAATTCTTGACTCTGGGAGACAAACAGAAGGTTGCTAAATGGGAGATTGGTTAGGGGAACAGGTAACTGGGTGATAGACATTAAGGAGGGCATGGGATGTGATGAGCATTGGGTGTTATATGCAACTGATGAATCATTGGACACTACATCTGAAACTATTGATGTAGTATATGTTGGCTAATTGAATTTAAATTAAGAAAATAAATTTTAAAAATACCTAAGTCCCCCTGTATATTAGAAACTATCACCAGAATGTAAAAATAAAATGAAATACATAAATTATATGTATATAAATATATGTAATATAATCATTAAAATCTAAATAGCTATCTCTGTTTAATGGATTATTCGTGACTTATCTTCTTTCTTTTCTTTATTTTACATATTTTTTACATTGAAAATATATCGGACTTATTTTTACATTGGATATATATTAAATTTATATTTGGAAAATGAGGTTTCAAGGAAATAATTTTTGTCAGCGATATTAAGAGAAAAACATAGTTATCAAGGGCATAATTGGTGTTTCTAGATTTATGAAATGTGCTATATTATTATGTAACAACTACAAAATAATTTTGAATTTAATAGTGCAGAGGAAGCTTAATAATCATTAGCATATACCCTTTTATAAGGATTTTATATATATATATAAGCTTTTAAATAACAATGTAATTTTTAAAAATATTTATTTATTTATTTATTTGACAGACAGAGATTACAAGTAAGCAGAGAATCAGGCAGAGAGAGAGAGAGGGGAGACAGCAGGCTCTCTGCTGAGCAGAGAGCCCGATGTGGGGCTAGATCTCAGGACCCTGGGATCATGACCTGAGCTGAAGGCAGAGGCTTTAACCCACTGAGCCACCCAGGCGCCCCAATAACAATGTAATGTTATATTGAAAGTTTCAAATGTGATAGTTTCACAATATTTCATAATATTAAGCATATTAAAATATTATGTATTTCATAATATTAAGCATTTTCATACACTATTTACAATGACCACACTGTAATTATAGTCAAGTTGTTACTTAACTGAGTTGATCTCATAATAAACCCAAAAGTTCATTTTTGCTTTTGTTTCCTTTGCCTTTGGAGACATATCTTGAAAGAAGTTGCTGTTGCTGATATCAAAGAGGTTACTGCCTATGTTTTCCTCTAGGATTCTGATGGATTCCTGTCTCACGTTGAGGTTTTTATCCATTTCGAGTTTATCTTTGTGTATGGTGTAAGAGAATGGTCCAGTTTCATTCTTCTGCATATAGCTGTCCAATTTTCCCAGCACCATTTATTGAAGAGATTGTCTTTTTTCCGTTGGATATTTTTTCCTGTTTTGTTGAAGATTAATTGACCATAGAGTTGAGGGTCCACATCTGGGCTCTCTACTCTGTTCCACTGGTCTATGTGTCTGTTTTTATGCCAGTGCCATGCTGTCTTGGTGATCACAGCTTTGTAGTAAAGCTTGAAATCAGGTAACATGATTCCCCCAGTTTTGTTTTTCTTTTTCAACATTTCCTTAGCAATTCAGGTCTCTTCTGATTCCATACAAATTTTAGGATCATTTGCTCTAGCTCTTTGAAAAATACCAGTGGAATTTTGATCAGAATGGCATTAAAAGTATAGATTGCTCTAGGCAGCATAGACATTTTAACAATGTTTATTCTTCCAATCCAAGAGCATGGAATGGTCTTCCATCATTTTTTGTCTTCTTCAATTTCTTTCATGAGTGTTCTGTAGTTCCTAGAGTACAGATCCTTTACCTCTTTAGTTAGGTTTATTCCAAGGTATCTTATGGCTCTTGGTGCTATAGTAAATGGAATCATGAAAAAACAGAAAGTTTAGGGACACCTGGGTGGCTCAGTCTTTAGGCATCTGCCTTTGGCTCAGGTAATCATCTCAGGGTCCTAGAATATAGCCCTGCATCAGGCTCCCTGCTCTCCCTCTCCTTCTGCTCTTCCCCTTCTTGTGCTCTCTCTCTCTCTGCCAAATAAATAAGTAAAATCTTAAAAAAAAAATCCAGAAACTTGAAAGTTAACCTTTATCCTTCATAAAAAGTTTCAAAGGAGTGATCAATTTGAATTTAACATTGGTATAAGAATTGATATGTATCTATATTTACAGAAGTATTATTCAGCTGTAATATCATACATCAAATATGCTGTCAAGTAGTTGGAGACTGCAATGATATGAGATTCAGGTAGTAGGCTGTTATTTTAAAATGTGTCTTACTAGGGACACCTTGGTGGTGCAGTCAGTTAAGCAGCTGACTCTTGGTTGCAGCTCAGATCATGATCTCAGGGTCATGAGATTAAACCCTGTGCTCAAGCCAGAGTCTACTTAAGACTCTTTCTCTCTTTCTCCCTCTGCTCCTCCCGACCACACACACACACTATCTCTCTCACACACACACACCCCCTCTCTTTCTCTCTCTAAAATAAATAAATAAATAAATAAATAAATAAATAAATACTTTTTTTTTAAAAGGGTCTTCCTTTTCCACAGAATGTTCATATATATGTTGATCAAACGGGATATGCAGGTTTCTGACTCCTATCTTCTTGTTTAAAATGGAGAGAAGTGGAAAGTTCCAGATCAGGATGGTGATGTACGAAGACCCTGAACTCATTCCCTCCATGGAACTCAAAATATTTACAGAATAATTCTGCCTGAAGGACTAAGAACTGACTGAATAGCTTTTGTACCACCAAATATAGAGAGGATAGCAAAAGGTAACAGCAAGAGGTGGAGACAGTTACAAAGGGAACCATAACCCTCCAATGCTGTGAGAAAGGATAATACTGAGGGATCAGGAAGAGATTCCTCTGTCCTTAGGCATATATATTTGAACCCTAGCACAACCAGTGTTGGTATGGGCTAGGGAAGGAACCTGGGGCTTGCTGAAGTGGCAAGGCAGCTATGGTGACTATGGTGTTGGGACACACCACTTTGGTCTGTGCTTTTAAAGTGGAGTGGGTGTATAAACTAACACTAAAACTCCAATAAATAGTGGAGGAGCTGCTGAAACTCTCTCTGTGTCAGAGAGACTACAGAGTGAAACAGTTTACACTCCCTTCCCTTTAAAACACAGATTGGAACAGAATCCAGATTACATAGCCATCTTGCTGCTTTAGCAAGCCCTGGGTTCCCTAGCCCATAACAGCTCTGGTCACCCTGGGGCATAAAAAAAAAAAAACAAAAAAAAAAAACACAAAAACCCGAGATTTAAAAGAGCAACATGTATATTAAAAAAAACAAAAGTAAAGGAAAGAAAAGAAAAGAAAAAGCTATCCCTAGAATCCTGAAAAATGGTGAAGGATCTGCAGGAACTCTCTCTAGGTTAGAAAGACTGGAGACCAACATGTTTTATACTCCCTCTCCACTTCAAAGGCACAGACCAAAGCAATGCCCCACTATAACTGCCTTGCCACTTCAGCACACCTCAGGTTCTCTAGCCCATAATAGCCTGGGTAGTTCTAGGGTACAGAAAAAAAGAAATAGCTACAATTTAATAGAGCCCAACTAGCATATTAAAGAGCCATCCTTTGAAAACTGCCAAATGGTTAGGGAGCTCCTGGAACTCTCTCTAGGTGGGAGGGGCTATTGAACACAAACTACACTTATCTTCCACCTTGAAAACACAGACCAGGACATGGTCTAGGTGTCCTAAGTGGTGTGTCGCCTCAGTGAGCCCCAGGACCTGAGCCACACCAGCCCCAGCTATCCCACCAAACCAGCCACAATGCAGTTCTCACTAGGACACCCCTGGTTTGTTCTCACTAAAGCTCCAGCCTTCGCACCAAGGTGACATAGGCATAAAGCACTCCAGAGTGCTCCAGGCCCACACCACTTTAGCCTCAAATAGCTTGTCAAAGCACCCTTGGTACAGAACACACTGGAAGCTCCAAGGAGATACCTTCTTCAGATCTAGCCACACTGCCAGGTTTCCCCCTGCATGAAGTGCCCTGGGAACCCCTGGCCTGTGCCTGCAATGGTTTCCAGCCATCTCACCAGGGCATCCCCTTCATGATATACCCCAGAACACCTCTGCTTGCACTGGCTCACTTCAGCTTCAGCTGTCTTACCAGAGCACATTTTGTGTGAACAACCCAAGGACCACACTAGTCTGTAGCCACTTAAGCTTTAGCTGTCCTGCCAGGGACCCACCTGTGCAGAGCACCTCAGGATCCCCTGACCTGTAACTCACCTCAGCTCCAGTCACTCCTCCAGGGTAACTTCTGTGTGGAAAGTCCTGGAACGTCCCAGTTTATTCTCACTTCAGCTTGAGCTACCTTGCTAAATTTCACTCTGTGTGTAGAGTTCCAGGTCCCCAAGCTCGCATCCACTTTAGTTTCAACTACCCTACCAGGCCATTCTCCACACACACAGCACAGCAACCTTCCAGCCCACAGACTGACTCAGTTTTAGCCACCTTGCCAGCATACCTCCTGCACAGAGAATCCCAGGATACCCTGGCTTATACTCACTTCAGCTTTAGCTGTCCTGTCAAGGCACTCAAGGTGCAGAAGAGTCCAGGATACCCCAGACAAAACCAACTTCAGCTTCACTATCCTGCCAAGGTGCCCTCTACATATAGAGCTTGGGGCACCCCAACTTGTACCCACTTAGGCTTAGCTCTCCTGCCAGGGCACCCACAGCATGGAGATCACAGGAGCCACACTGATCTGTGTCCACTTCATCTTTAGCTGTCCTTCCAGGGTGCCCATGTATGGAGAGTGCCAGGACTCCCAGCCTATACCAGACACAGATCCAGCTAGCCATCAAAAGTCACCAATAATAATAGTCTATATAAGGGACATAATACACAAGACTGTTCTTTCAAATTTAGGAGAATAGCTCTTCCACTGAATCCAGAGAAACTAGTAAAAAGTCAGACAAACTAAGGAGACAGAAGAATGTGTTCCAAAAGAAAGAACAAGAAAAAAAAAAAAAAAACTCAGAAAAAGAACTAAAAGAAATGAAAACAAGCAATATACCAGATAAATAATTCAAAATAATGATCATAAAGGAGCTCACCAGGCTGGACAGAAGAGTAGAGGAACCCTGTGAAATATTTAATAAAGAGATAATTTTTTTTAAAAGAAACAACTAAAATTGAAAGTACAACAATTTAAATTTAAAAAAAAAATATATATATATATATATATATATATATATATATATATATATATGCTACAGAGAATGAGCAATAGAATAGAAGGTGCAGATAAATGTGTAAGTGGTCCGGAAGAGAGAGTAATAGAAAACACTTAGACTGAACAGCAAAAAGAAAAAAAGAAATTTTAAAATGAGGATATGTTGTAGAATCTTGGAAAACATCAAGTGAGCAAATATTTGCATTATAGGGGTCCCAGGAGGAGAGAGAATGGGGCAGAATATTTATTTGAAGAAATAATAGATGAAAATATCCCTATCTTAGGGAAAGAAAAAGACATTCAGGTTGAAGAAGCAAAGACAGTTCCAAACAAGATGAACCCAAGGAGCTCTACACCAAAACACAAAACAATTAAAATGTCATAGTTTAAAGATTAAAAAAATTAAATATTTATTATTGAGAGAGAGAGAGAGAGAGAGAGATACACAAGTTGGGGGAGGGGCAAGGAGAGATAAATAATCTTAAGTAGACTCCCCACTGAGCATGGAGCCTGAGGCAGAGCTTGATCCCACAACCCTGAGATCGTGACATGAGCTGAAATCAAGAGTCAGCAGCTGGGACACCTAGGTGTCTCAGTTATTAAGCATCTGCCTTTGGCTTGGGTCATGATCCCAGTGTCCTGGGATTGAGCCCCACATTGAGCTCCCTGCTCAGTGGGAAGCCTGGCTTTCCCTCTTCCACTTCTGCTGTTTCTATTGTTTTTAATTCATCTCTCTCTGTTACATAAAAAAATCTTTAAAAAACAGATAAAATAAAAGGCAAGATAGAATCTTAAAAAAAAGAGCTGCTTAACCACCTGAACCAACCATGTGTCCTGATAAAAAGAAAATTTTAAAAGCAGCAAGAGAAAAGCAAAAATTTATGTGCAAGGAAATACCTGTAAGGCATTTCCTTGATTTTTTTAAGGAATTTATTTATTTATATGACAGAGAGAGATCACAAGTAGGCAGAGAGGCAGGCAGAGAGAGAGAGAGAGAGAGAGAGGAAGAAAGGAGGAAGCAGGCTCCCCACTGAGCAGAGAGCCCAACACGGGACTCGATTCCAGGACCCTGAGATCATGACCTGAGCTGAAGACAGAGGCTTAACCCACTGAGTCACCCAGGCACCCCATCATCTGATTTTTTTAGCAGAAAATTTTCAGATGAGAAAGAAGTGACATGATATTTAAAACATACTGAAAGGAAAAAACCTACAACCAAGAATACTCTACTTGGCAAAGTTATCATTCAGATTTGAGAGAGATATAAGGAGTTTCCAAGATAACAACAACAAAAAAAAGTTAGAGTTTATTACCACTAAACCAGCCTTACAAAAAAAATGGTAAAGGGACTTCTTTAAGTGGAAAAAAATGGTCATGGTTAGATGTGAGAAAATTATGAATAAAAAGATATAAAATATGATAGTTATACATAAAATGTGGAGGAGAAAGTAAAAAACAAAGAAAAGAAAGATTTTTAAAAATGTGTTTGAACTTAAATGAACTTAAATAACCATCATTTCAACATAATGCTATATACTTAGGATGTAATATATGAACAATGTAGTAACCACAAACCCATAACCCATAACAGATACACAAAAAAATGAAGCAAAAGAAAGCCAAATATAACACTATAGAAACTCATCCATCATAAGAAAGAGAACAGGAAAGAAACAGAGAACTACAAAAACAACCAGAACATAAATAACAAAATGACAATAAGTACATAACTATCAATAATTATTTGAAATGTAAATGGCCTTGGGGTACCTGATTGCCTTACCTATTTAAACGTCGAATTCTCAGTTTCATCTCAGGTCACGATCTTATGGGTCATGAGATCAAGCCCCACATCAGGCTCTGGGCACATTAGGGTGTCAGCTTGAAGATTCTCTCCCTCTTCCCCTCCAACAACTCATGTGCACACTCTCTTTTTCTCTAAAATAGTTAAATAAATTGTAAAAAAAATAATAAATGGCCTAAATGCTCCAATAAAAAGACAAAGAGTGGCAGAATTAATTTAAAACACAAAGAAAAACAATGCTCATTTCTATGCTGCCTAAAGGAGACTCACAGCAGACTGAAAGACACATACAGACTGAAAGTGTAGGGATGGAAAAACATTTAGCATGCAAATGGAAGTGAAAATAAACAAACCAACCAACCAGAACACCAATACTTATATAAAATAAAATAGACCTTAAAACAAAGACTGCAGCAAGAGACAAAGAAGGGCATTACATAGTGATAAATGGATCAATACAAAAAGAGGATATGACAATGGTAAATATGAACATATCCAACACTGGAGTATCTAAATACAAGAAGCAAATATTAACAGACATAAAGAGAGAACTTGGTGGTGATATAATAAAAGTATGGGTCTTTAATACTCCATTTACATCAGTGGAGGGTTCACCCAGGCAGAAAATTAAGAAGGAAAAAATGTCTTTGAACAACACATTGGATCAGATGGACATAATGGATATATACAGAAAATTTCTTTCAAAAACAACAGAGTATACATTATTTTCAAGTACACATAGAACATTTTTCAGAATAGATCATGTATTAGGCCACAAAAGAAGCAATTTAACAAGACTGAAATCATACCTTACATCCCTTTTTTATCCTAACTGCATGAAGATAGAAACAAATCACAAGAAAATAACTGGAAATACAAAATCATATGGGGGCTAAACACCATGATATATAACAACTAATGGATCAGTGAAGCAATCAAAGAAGAAATTAAAAAAAAAATACATGGAGACAAATGAAAATGAAAACACATTTGTCCAAAACCTTTGGGAAACTGAAACTAGTTCAAAAGGGTAATATATAGCACTAAAAGCATGCCTAAAGGAACAAGAGAAAAGCTCAAATGACTAATCTGACCTTATACCTAAAGGAATTGGAAAAAAATAAAACAAAACCCAAAGTGAGTAGAAGGAAATATATAACTTAAAAAAAAGCAAAAATAAATGACATAGAAATTTAACAAACAATAAGAAAAAATAAATGAAACCAAGAGCTGGACCTTTGAAAAGATATACTAAACTTATAAATCCTTTGACAAACTCACCAAGAAAAAAGAAAAGACACAAATAAATAAAATCATAAAGGGAGAAGTAACAACTGACACCACAGAAATACAAGGAAATATAAAAGAATCCTATGAAAAAGTATATACTAAAAAATTGGAAAACCTAGAAGAAATGGATAAATTCTTAAAAACAAAACAATAAATAAATAAATAAATAAATAAATAAACCTAAACAAACAAACAAACAAAAAACAAAACAAAACAAACTTCCAAAACTGACCCTGGAATAAATAGAAAATCTGAACAGATCAATTATAAGTAATGACATTGAATCAGTAATTTAAAAAATAAATAAATAAAAGTACAGGACAAGATGGGTTCACAAGTGGATTCTACTGCATATTTAAAGAAGAGTTAAAAACCTCTTCTCCTAAAACTATTTCAAAAAATAGAAGAAGAAGGAAAGCTTCCAAATACATTCTCTGAAGCCAACATTGCCCTGATACCAAAACCAAAGACACCAAAACAACTACAACAACAACAACAACTGCAAAGCAATTATAGACCAATATCCCTGATGAACATAGATGCACCCAACAAAATATTAGCAAACTGCATTCAATAACACATTAGGGCAATCATTTACCATGATCAAGTGGGACTTATTCCCAGGAAACAAACATGGTTTAATATCTACAAATCAATCAAACCATACACCACATCAAGGGAACAAAGGATAAAAATCATATGGTAATCTCAATAGATTTAGATTTTTGATAAAACTCAACATCCATTCATGATAAAAAATGGAATAAATCTCAACATAATAAAATCAATATATGAAAAACTCCCAGCTAACATCATACTCAATGGTGAAAAACTGAGAGCATTTCTGTTAAGATCAGGAACAAGACAAGTATATCCACCATCACCACTTTTACTTAGCATAGTGCTGTATGTTCTGGCCTTGGCAATCAGACAAGAAACATAAATAAAGAGATATAAAAATGGTAAAAAAAAAAAAAAGAAGAAGAAGAAGAAGAAAAAGAAGAAGTTAAACTTTGTTATTTGCAGATAATGAGATACTATATTTAGAAAATCAAAGAATCTAGAAAAAAAAAACTATGACAAATAAATGCAGTCAAGATTCAGAATACAAAACTAATACCCAGAAATCAGTAGCATTTCTATACAAAATAATAATAAAGTAGCAGAAAGGAAATTTAAAAAAAATCAATTTACAATTACATGGAAAAGAATAAAACAGAGACACCTGAGTGGCTCAGGCAGTTAAGCATCTGCCTTCAGCTCAGGTCATGATATCAGAGTCCTGGGATAGAGCTCCATGTTGGGCTTCCTATCAGCAGAGAGTCTGCTTCTATCTCCCTCTACCCCTCCCTCCTGGACATGCTCTCTCTCTCTCAAGTAAATAAATAAAATATTTAAAATAAATAAATAACAGAATAGAAGAGAATAGAGTAGATTAGAATAGAATGTTGAGGAATAAACTTAACCAAAGGGGTAAAAGGTTTATATTTCAAAAACTATAAAATTTTAATGAATGAAATTGAAGATGACACAGACAAGTGAAACGATAATCCATCCATGCTCATGGGTGGAAATAATTAATGTTGTCAAAATGTCCATACTATGTAAAGCAATCTACAGATTCCATGCACATTCTATCAAAATATCTACAGCACTTTTCACAGAAGTAGAAGAAATATCTTAAAACCTGTATGGAACCACAAAAGATCCTGAATAGCTAAGCCAATTTTGAGAAAGAAAAGAATGCTAGAGGTATCACAATTCCAGATTTTAAGATATACCACAAACCCACAGTAATGGAAACAGCATAGTGCTGGCATAAAAATAGATATGTAGATCAATGAAACAGAATCCAGAAATAGACTCCCACTTATATGGTCAATAAATCTATGACAAAAGGGACAAGAATACACAATGGGGTACAAAGATGTTTTTCAACAAATGGTGCTTGGAATACTAGACAACTACATGTAAAATAATGAAACTGGGCCACTTTCTTATACCATACACAAAAATCAACTCAAAATGGCTTGAAGACATAAACAGGAGACCTGAAACAAACAAAAATATCTAGAAAAAAAACACAGACAGAAATTTCTCTAGCATCAGTCACAGCAACATTTTTCTAGATATGTCTCCTAAGGCAAGGAAAAAAAAAAAGCAAGAATAAATTACTGGCACTACCCCAAAATTAAAACCATTTGAAAGCAATATAGCTGATAAAGGTACATATCCATAATATATTAAGACTTTATACAACTCAATACCAAAAGAACCCCAATCCAATTAAAAAGTGGGGCAGAGGGCATGAATAGATATTTTCCCAAAGAAAATGCACAGTTCGCCAACGGGTACACAAAAAGTTGTTCAACACCACTAGTCATCAGGAAAATACAAATCAAAACCATAGTGAGAAAGAACTTTACACCTGTTAGAATAGCCAAAATCAGAAAGACAAGAAATAACCAACATTGACAAAGATGTGGAGGAAAAGCAAACCCTCATGCATTGTTGATAGGAACAGAAAATGGTACAGTCACAGTGGAAAACAGTATGGAATTTCCTCATAAAATAAAAAAATAGAAATATCATATGATCCAGTAATTCCACAGCTAGGTATTTATCCAAAAAAAATGAAAACACTAATTCAACATATATATACATACATGATATGCACACTTATATTTATTTCATTATTATAGTAGCCAAGATATGAAAACAACCTACGTGTTCACTGATAGATGAATAGATAAAGAAGTTGTGATATACATATATAATGGAATATTAGTTACAAGAGAAAATGAGATTGTGCTATTTGTGACAACATGGATAGACCTAGCAGGTATGATGCTAAGTGAAATAAGTGATACTGAGAAAGACAAATACCATGATTTCACTCACGTGGGGAATCAAAAAAAAATAAAAATAAAAAACTGAATGAACAAACAAAATGTAGAATCAACCCTATAAATACAGAGAAAAGAAAATTGATGTTGCTAGATCAGAGAGTTGGGATGATAGGCAAAATAAATGAGAGGAGCTGGGGACACAGGCTTCCAGTTATGGAGTGAATAATTCATGCAAATAAAAGGCACAGTGTATGGAATATTGTCAGTAATATTGTGATAGCATTGTATGGTGTCAGATGGTAACTACACTTGTGGTGGGCATAGCATAAGTACAGAGAAGTTGAATCACTGTGCTTTACAGTTGAAACCAAGGTTACATTCTCTGTCAAGTATATGCAAATAAAATAATTAAAAAAAAATTAAAACTATGGAAAATGAGGAGAGGTGGGAAGTGTCCAAATACCTACCCAAGAATGTAACTTATGTGTTGGAAATAAAATAAACATAGGTGGGAAGTATCCAAATAAACACCCCTGAAATTGACTTACTTGTTGGAAGAAGACTGGAAAATAAAAGGAATATGCTCTGAATATTACATTTATGCATTTGTTTGGATGTCATCCACAATCATTGAAAAGATTGAACAGAGCTATATGCCAAATTCCAGAATCATGTTTGAGTTGTTCAGCATACATTCCAAACTGAGAATCAATGTTACAAAGAGCTACAGCTGCCAGCAGCTTTGAGAATAACTTGAAAACATGACATTTTGGGTTTTAGAAATACTTTTCATGGCAGTAAAGATGGGTAAAACAAATGTGTTTATATAGCACACTGCTTTGTCTTGTGTCAGTAATTGCTGGCTTGGGCTTCTGAGATGTGTCTATCAATCCTTTCAAGATAATGTTAGAAGTGAACATTCTATGTGTGAACAAAATTTTTTATTTAAAATATCTAAATTATTGAAGTGCATTATTCCTGACTTATTACCATGACTTTTT
This sequence comes from Mustela nivalis, assembly GCF_964662115.1. NCBI lineage: Eukaryota > Metazoa > Chordata > Mammalia > Carnivora > Mustelidae > Mustela > Mustela nivalis. The sequence continues at coordinate 22,888,583 of NC_139040.1, forward strand.
TAAACTTCTATTTTGAGATAATTATAGATTTGCATGCAGTTGTAAGAAATAATACAAAGATATCTAATGTACCATTTAACCAGTTTCTTGCGATGGTAACATTTTTACAAATCTATAGTACAATATTACAACTAAGATATTAATACTGACCCAATAAAATTACTGCAAGGAATTTTTAATTGCCTGTCACAACATTTTTACTTTTTCCCCATCCTACCTTACTCATAACCTCTAGAAACCTCTAATCTGTTCTCCATTTCTATAAATTTGTCATTCCCAGTTACTTTTGGGAGATAATTTCTATTGATTTCCACTTTCCTGTCTTTCTGCCTTTTTTGTGATTTTTATCAAGTACCTTTCCACTAAATCACTTCAGCTTCAATGTAAGCTCCCCCTTTTCCTGAAGAAAATTAATGCCCAGAAAATGTAAGCCAAGTGTAAGTAGAAATATTAAAAGTTTAAGTCATTCATTTAACAACATTTATTGAGTGCTATATGCAGGATATTGTTCTACACATTAGGGGATGCGATGAATAAGACAAAATGATCCCAATCCATATGGATCTTTAATTCTAATGGAGAGAAACACAAAATGAATAAATTTTAGAATATTAAGAATACAAAATTTAAAGGTAGATACCTTATTTGTATTGTCCACATTTTTATTAAAAAAAAAAAAGATGCTTGGAACATAGTAGTTAGTTATTTATTCAAACACTATTTGTAGAGTATACATAATGGTCTCAGGTGCTGAGATTACAGCAGTAATTGGACAAGACTCCCGGCTCTCACATAGCTTACATGAACCCCAAAGATAGCTGGCAGAAAATAGGTTTTCAATAATCTATTGCTGCCAGTTTTGCTATTGCCATTGCTTCTACCATTGTTAATATTTACTTTAACTTATTCAAAAATGTAATTGCTGTGATGACTTTTGGAACACAAGAACAGATATATGAGAAAATCCGGTGCACAATGGTATAAATGTTAACGTTAATATATTATAATATTTACTCTCATACCCACAAAAGTTATTTCAATTTTATTCCTGTTGAGCATTATCCTAGCTTTCTTTCATTCAGTGGACATACCTAGTAGCTATCAGGTCACTATTTATTCCAAGCACACCTGGAAATGACGGTGGTCATTTGAATGCAGGAGAATTTTATTACTCACCATATTAAACAGCTAATGTTGTGGAAAATAACAAACAAACAAAAAACTTTGTTTTGTAGTGCATCATTGTTGTCAGCAAATTGAAGTTTCTATTTGATTTTGGGCAAAAAATATACATATGTTTCTTTGCATTTCTAAATATCTCCTATGTTGTTTTTGGTACAATTCATTGTGCTGATTGGTTAAAGCACACAAGTGTATGTAACATATCACTTTGTTTTAGGTCAGTAATTGCTGACATAGAACATAATATATCAAATTATTATGATATAAATCAATTCCCAAAGACTTCCACTCTTTGGGAAGAATGGTCGAGATTGAAAATCAATTATAAATTGAAAATGTATAATAACAAGTTGCTACTCAATATCAACTTGCTTAGGCATACTTCCATGGATGGATTGGGGCCACTTGTTCCTCTTGACGAAATGAGAATGTTTTCATCTAATATGCCTCCACTTCCAAGAGTGATGTGTAAAATTATTTTGTACATAAATGGATGCTCTCATCTGTGATTTTTCTCTCCTGACCTTGCTTATCTTTCTCCCTCTTTTTTGGTGTTGGTTGTTTGCAGAAAGCATCTGTTGAGGACTTATTTTCTCTTTAACCTCTTTTACTTCTTTGGTAGAAACAAAAAGATTTGAGGATCAAATTTAATCTCAGGGGAAATCCAAGCTTTTCTTACTCTCAAACTCTCTTCAAAGCGGAATCTAGGGCAATAGGATGACATTTCTGAGTGTTTGGATTTCTGGTGGTTTATTCTGTACAGATGTAAATTTAACATTATCTGGCCTTTAAAGGAAGAGCACATGAGCGCAGAACAAAGCCAAGCCAAAAATAGCAAAGAGAAACACTTCTGTGGAAATGTCTGACATTAGTAACACGATTTTTTATCACCATTGTCACTATCCTAATCTTGGCATTCACTTTCATGCTTAAAACCACATTAAAAACGACTTACCCAGAGCACCTGCTTCTACTGTCTTCAATAGACTCATCTCCTCAAATATATCTTCACATAAGTCCTCTTTGTACTGTACTTTGCCTGGAATTGTCTTCTTAAAACACTTTGCTCTTTCATCAAGTTATGATAAAAATAAATTAAAAAATTGAATGGAAACCTTCACTATTTAATCTGGGTTGGAGTCTTGGAATCTGTATTTTTAAAGCTCCCAGGTCTCCCTGAAGTGTTGGGAAGATTGAAGAATTGCTGGACTGCAAGTTCAAAGGCTTCAATTTGATATCTAATGTTCAATTTAATCTTACTTGAAAGTTATTATATTTACCTAAAAATATATTTTGAGAAACAGTAAATTCCATTAATTCTAATATCTGCTAACTAACGTGAATGTGAACAAGATTTCTTATACAAAACAAATGAAATTTTAATGTAGATCTGAGTTTCACACAGGGATGACATGAAATGCTAAATTATCAATTTCATAACAACCTTACTTAAAGGCAGACTTTTTTTTCATTTTGTGGAGTGCTAGAAGGCCTTTGGATATAGTTTTGTACATAACAGAAAAAAATTAAACAATGAAATAAATGATACAGCTACAAGTAAAACCTTCATTTTAGGGCTGCTTAAAACAGACTGCTAAAATTTGCATCTACTCTGAGTATGTTTGATTCCTTATTCAAAATACCTACAGGGACAACAAGGTTTGTTTTGAAAGCCTTGTTGCACTAAACACAAACATATGGAATATATTTTATTGTAGTAGTCTAAAGGAAGATTAAGGTATTGAATGGAATGACTTATTGAAAATATGATGCCTTAGAATGAGCAAGTTATCTTACTTCATACCAAATTGTGTTGATTAATCAATTTCTTCAGTAGTAAATTCTGAAGGTGTCAGAGGTTTTGGTGTTTACCTGACCAATAATGTTTATTTGTAATCTTTTAAATCCTAAGCTTTTGCCAAAAACTTCATTATTGATGCTTTATATTTTTTAAAATTTCATAGAACTTTGGCACATGTAACTTACCTGTAATTATGGTTCACAATCACAATGAGTATATTTTCATACTAAATACTTGGGTTAAACAAATATATAAAAGGGATTTTTTCCTGAAATGAAAATGCCTCCATTTCTTCAACTGTAAAATGGATACTGTATTAGTTATTTGTTGCTGTATAAAAATTACCTCAAAACAGTGTTTAAAACAATCAACATTTATTATGTTATAGTATTTGTGAGTTAATAATTTGAGAAAAGCTAAACTGGGTGACTTTGTCTCAAGATTGTACATGAATAGGTGACCAATAATCCTACTTTCCCTAGAACTGAGAGAATCCCCAAGATATGGGAACTTCAGTTTTAAAACTGGGACGGTTTCTGGCTGACTGAAACAAGTTGGTCATGAAAACTGAATGCCTGGGATATAAGATTTTCATGTGAAAATACAACAAAGTCTCAAATAAACTGGACAATTTAGTCATAACACATGAAACTGCAGTCAAGATGAAGGCTGGGGCTACAGTCATCTGCAGGATTAACTGGGCCTGGAGGATCTACTTCTAAGCACACTCATATAATTCTTTGTGGGAGGCCTCAGGTTCATTGATGGCCATTCACAAGAGCCTCAGTACTTCATCATATGAGCCTTTCTATAGAGTGTCTTCAATGTCCTCATGATATGGCAGCTGAATTACTACAAGATGACTGCTATAGAAAGAGAGATAACAGAAGAAAACTTTTTGACCAAATCTCAGAAATCATATACTGTCATTTCTGTCTTACTTTATTATTAGGTAGTTGTTAGGTTGAGATCACACACAGGGGAGACTAAAATTTCACCTCTTGAATGGAGGAATATTAAAGAATTTGTGGCCATATTTTAAAACTACCACAGAAATTATGCTAATGATACCTATTTCATGGTTTAAACAATCCATTCAATTCAGTATCCAATGAATTGATAAATAACAGTATTTGGCACACAGAAAACTTTATGGCAGTGTTTGATAATTTTCCCTTCCATCAAATAACAAAACATTACAAAAATAAGTTTTGTCTAGGTTGTGACAACCACACTGATTTTATTTTTTAAACCAATCACCCAGAAAACATTTTTAAAATCATATGAGGAACCAGGTTTACTGGATAAAGTAGAAATGCAAATTAAAATTATAAACTAACTTGGAGCAATTCTTATGTGAAATGTTGTTGACTATCTGTATTTCTAAACAAATTTTTGTCCATTTAAGTGGATGGTTAGATTTTACAGTAATTAGCTCATTCTCAGAAATTATTAAAATTTATTTAGATATCAAAAGTGGCAAAACAACTGGATCATTTCACCCTTTCTTCAGTAACGTGAAATCATGACCCATTAATTGTTTCCCAGCTTTAAAAAATTACTAACCAAATAAACCAAAAATTATTAACCCCTTCTTGAGTATGGTACCTCTTCATACTGCATGAGCTCCAAAAAAATGCATATAAAACCTCTAGGAGTGCCTGGATAGCTCAGTTGATTAAGTATCCCACTCTTAATCTCAGCTCAGGTCTTTATCTCAGAGCCATGAGTCCAGGCCCCACATGGAGCTCCATGCTAGGCGCTGAGCATAAATAAATAAATAAATAAATAAACCTCTAAATGTTTGCCAAATACCTAGAATCCTTCTGAGAAAAAGTTATCCTAAACAGTTTTTTTACTAAAAAAAAAAAATGTATGCTTTAGCATGCAATGTATGATTCCTCAATGGACAACAACAAACTTAGACTTTAGTACAAGATTTTCATGGATTTTTTCTTGCTTCCGTGTTTCCACAATCCTGCTTACAAATAATCTAGGAATACTATATTTCAGCTTCCTGCAGAATAATAAATGTCAAAAGTATTCTTGTATAAGAGATATTCTAAATTATATAGAATAAATCAGATTAATGAAACAATCCATTGTGATATTACTTATATTTCCATGACTATGCTTCTTCAGGATTGTGTAATCTGGTTTTGTAATACCTCAGCCAATTTGAGATTAAGAAAGGGAGTTTGAATATTACTTTAAAACTGACAAATGACACATCACTACTTATATAACTATGGTTTCTGAGCTGTATCCTAAGGAGAAATACATTTTAGTTTGTAGTCTAAGAACAAACACTTTCATAGGAAGAAACAAGACATAGAGACAAACACTGTAAAGGGATTGCTTTACCTCTGGAGATTTATGATACATACATACTTGAAAACCTCAACAGGAAGGAAGGAGATAGTCTTAAGCTGTTCAATGTTTAAAATAATCAAACTTTCTCACTATGGAAAACTTATTTTTTAAATATCCACTGTCATAACTGTTGAGATAAAATGAAGACCAAAGACCAATTCAAATATGCCCATCAGTATCAAAATTACATAGTAAATACATACTATTCTAATAAAACTGAATTTGTTTGCTAATGATCCTTCATTAGTCTTAGTGTTCTCTCTCATGCATCAGCTGCAGTGACTTAATTTGACACTGTATCTCATTGAAACCATCTCTGCTGTCCCAAAATTCAGAATGTACTAGGTGTCAATTCTTTCTTTGAAAGCAGCAATATATAGGCTGAACATAAAGGATACCAACGATCTAGTAGTTACTCCATATCAGATAGCAGTCTATCAACCTTTTCAGATTCTCCATTTGGGCAACTGTGTTAAAGGTACAAAGAAAAGATTGTAATAAATAGAAGACAGAGTTACAAATATGCCAGGAAAAGGAACACTGAGCAAATTTTCCAATTTTCATAAATTGGAATGAATCCCAGACTACAAGGTTGATGAAGTGGTATTTCATAATAAATTATTTTTGAATATTGTAACAAATCTACAAAACTAAAACTAACCTGGTGTATATCTTCCTTGAAACCTTACAAAGTTTGACCAAGATATCTTTCCACTAGATCCTATTTTCTGCAACATTATATTTATTTATTTATTTATTTTGACTGACATAATTTATTGCATTAACAGACTGCAGGAGAAAAACCATGTGCTAATACCCAGAAGTACAAAGACACAGAAAAATTATTAAAAATTGATAAAACTCAACACCTATTTCTAATTTAAAAAGAAAAAATGTTAGCAAACAAAGAATACAAGGGATTTTTTTTTACATCTACCAAAAACATCTCTCAAACATCATTTTTAATGATCAAATGTTTAGAGTTTTATAGGAAAGTTGCAGATACTACAACTAACAACACATTAGTCTTTATGTTCAAAGTCCTAAGCAGGACAGTTAGAAAAGTCAAAGAAATAGCAGTATAAGTATAAGTATAAGACTGAGAAGAGAAATGAAATTGTTAGTACTAGAAGTTGACATGATTTCCTACATGAAACAATAAAACAAAAGAATCTATAGGAAATAAAGCAGTAGATTTAGTATTGTTGTATATAGTATAAATAAACAAAAATTAATTGCCCTCCCTTATAAACTAAACAAAAAAAGTTAATGTAATTTTACAAATACCATCTACAACACCCAATATAAAGTAACCAAATAATTAATCCCACAGAAAATTTTTACTATCTTTAAGGATAAAGTGATATGACTTTATTGAAAAAAATATTTAAAAGACCTAAACAAATAGAAAGATGTGCCAAGAATACTATGTCCATTATTACCAAATTAATCTACACATTCAAAAAAATTCTGATCAAAGCCCTAATAGAATTTTTCATAGAACTTAAGAGGCCAAACTCTATAATTGCATGAAAGAGCAAAAGGCAAAAAAAAAAAAAAAAAAAAAGCCAAGACAATCTTTTTTTTTTTTAATTTTTTATAAACACATAATGTAATTTTATACCCAGACAGGTCTGTGAATCGCCAGGTTTACATACTTCACAGCACTCACCATAGCACATACCATCCCCAATGTCCATAACCACACCCTCCTCTCCCAACTCCCCTCCCCCCAGCAACCCTCAGTTTGTTTTGTGAGATTACGAGTCACTTATGGTTTGTCTCCCTCCCAATCTCATCTTGTTTCATTTACTCTTCTTTTACCCCCTTAACCCCCCCCGCCCATGTTGCATCCCCACTTCTCCATATCAGGGAGATCATATGATAGTTGCCTTTCTCTGATTGACTTACTTTGCTAAGCATGATACCCTCTAGTTCCATCCATGTCATCGCAAATGGCAAGATTTCATTCATTTTGATGGCTGCATAAAATTCCATTGTGTATATATACCACATCTTCTTGATCCATTCATCTGTTGATGGACATCTAGGTTCTTTCCATAGTTTGGCTATTGTGGACATTGCTGCTATAAACATTCGGGTGCATGTGCCCCTTTGGATCACTGTGTTTGTATCTTTAGGGTAAATACCCAGTAGTGCAATTGCTGGGTCATAGGGTAGTTCTATTTTCAACATTTTGAAGAAACTCCATGCTGTTTTCCAGAGCAGAAATGCAAGCACCAGCTTGCATTCCCACCAACAGTGTAAGAGGGTTCCCCTTTCTCCACATGCTTGACAGCTGTTTAGTCTCCATGTATTTGGGTTCTTTCCAAATTTCCTCTTGTGGTTGAGTTCTAGCTTCAGAGCACTGTGGTCTGAAACTATGCAGGGAATGATCCCAATCTTTTCATACTGGTTGGGACCTGATTTAGGACCCAGGGTGTGATCTATTCTGGAGAATGTTTCATGTGCACTAGAGAAGAATGTGTATTCTGTTGCTTTGGGATGGAATGTTCTGAATATATCTGTGATGTCCATCTGGTCCAGTGTGTCATTTAAGGCCTTTATTTCCTTGTGCATCTTTTGCTTAGATGATTTGTCTACTTCAGTGAGGGGAGTGTTAAAGTCCCCTACTATTATTGTATTATTGTTGATGTGTTTCTTTGATGTTGTTATTAATTGGTTTACGTAGTTAGCTGCTCCCATGTTAGGGGAATAAATATTTAAAATTGTTAGATCTTCTTGTTGGGCAGACCCTTTGAGTATGATATAGTGACCTTCCTCATCTCTTATTATAGTCTTTGGCTTAAAATCTAATTGATCTGATATAAGGATTGCCACTCCTGCATTCTTCTGATGTCCATTAGCATGGTAAATTCTTTTCCTCCCCCTCACTTTAAATCTGGAGGTGTCTTCGGGCTTAAAATGAGTTTCTTGGAGGCAACATATAGATGGGTATTGTTTTTTTATCCATTCTGATACCCTGTGTCTTTTGACAGGGGTATTTAGCCCATTAACATTCAGGGTAACTATTGAGAGATATGAATTGTATTGCCTGTAAGGTGACTGTTACTGTATATTTTCTCTGTTCCTTTTTGATCTACTACTTTTAGGTTTGCTTTTTGCTTAGAGGACCCCTTTCAATATTTCCTGAAGAGTTGGTTTGGTGTTTGCAAATTCTTTCAGTTTTTGTTTGTCCTGGAAGCTTTTTATCTCTCCTTCTATTTTTTTAGCATAGCTGGTATAGTATTCTTGGCTGCATGTTTTTCTCGTTTAGTACTCTGAATATATCATGCCAGTTCTTTCTGGCCTGCCAGGTCTCTGTGGATAAGTCTGCTGCCAATATAATATTTTTACCATTGTATGTTACAGACTTCTTGTCCAAGGCTGCTTTCAGGATTTTCTCTTTGTCACTAAGACTTGTAAATTTTACGGTTAGGTAATGGGGTGTGGACCTATTCTTGTTGATTTTGAGGGGGGTTCTCTGCACCTCCTGGATTTTGATGCTTGTTCTTTTTGCTATATTAGGGAAATTCTCTCCAATAATTCTCTCCAATATACCTTCTGCTCTTCTCTCTCTTTCTTTTTCTTCTGGAATCCCAATCATTCTAATGTTGTTTCATTTTATGGTGTCACTTATCTCTCGAATTCTCCCCTCATAGTCCAGTAGCTGTTTGTCCCCCTTTTGCTCAGCTTCTATATTCTCTGTCATTTGGTCCTCTATATCACTAATTCTTTATTCTGCCTCATTTATCCTAGCAGTGAGAGCCTCCATTTTTGATTTCACTTCATTAATAGCTTTTTAAATTTCAATTTGGTTAGATTTTAGTTCTTCTATTTCTCGAGAAAGGGCTTTTATATCTCCCAAGAGGGTTTCGCTAATATATTCCATGCCTTTTTTGAGCCTGTCTAGAACCTTGAGAATTGTCATTCTGAACTCTGGATCTTACATATTTCCAATGTCTGTATTGATTAGGTCCCTAGTCTTTGGTACTGCCTCTTGTTCTTTTTTTCGTGGTGAATTTTTCCGCCTTGTCATTATGTCCATATAATACTATAGGAAGGAGCAAGTAAAATACTAATAGGGTGGCAAAGACCCCAGAAAAATACGCTTTAACCAAATCAGAAGGGACCCCAAATCATGGGGCCGGGAGAGAAAGGGGATAAAAAGATGTTCAGAAAAAGAAAATAAGCAATTAAAAAAATATAACAAATAAAGAAAAATATAAAAAAGAAATATATATATATATATATATATATATATATATATATATTAGATAAACTAGTTAAAAAACATTAAAAAAGAAAAGGGTAAAAGTTACAAAAATTAGCAAAAGAAGAAAAAAATTGAAAAAAAAATGAAATGAACTGCAAGACTAAAGAATCATGGGGAGAAATCCATGGGTTTCATGCATTGCTTTCTCCTCCTCTGGAATTCCGCTGCTCTCCTTGGTATTGAACCTACACTCCTTGGTAGGTGAACTTGGTCCTGGCTGAATTTCTTGTTGATCTTCATGGGGAGGGGCCTGTTGTAGTGATTCTCAAGTGTCTTTGCCCCAGGCGGAATTGCACTGCCCTTACCAGGGTTTGGGCTGAGTAATCCGCTCGGGTTTGCTTTTAGGAGCTTTTTTTCCCTGAATTCTTTATGTAGAGTTCTGGAGGATGGGAATGAAAATGTTGGCCTCCCAGTCTCCAGTCCAGAGGAGCTGAGAGCTTGGGGCCCCACTCCTCAGTGCACCCCCAGAGAATAGTGCCCAATCACTCCCATCTCCCTGGCCTCCAGCTGCACTCTGACGTCACCCAGCCTGCGACCAGTTCAAGGTAACCCTGAGCTGAGAGCTCACTCCTCAGCTCTGTCTCTGTAGCCGGCTTTCCCATTCTAATACCTGCAAGCTCTGCGACACTCAGACACCCTTGATCCTTCTGTGACCATGTGGGACCTGGGGCCCTGATTACCCCCCATGGGCTTCACCCTGGTTTAGCCACTGGAGCAATGTCCCTCAGCATAACAGACTTTAAAAAGTCCTGATTTAGTACTCCATTGCTCTGCCGCTTTCCAGGAGCTGCCCCCGCCCCCGTGGTTTATCTTCCCGTCACTTGGGATTCACTTCTCTGCCAGTCCTACCTTTCAGAAAGTGACTGATTTTGTTTCAAGACTTGCTGTTCTTCTCTTCGATCTCCGGTTGGATTTGTAGGTTTTTACAATGTTTAGATAAGCTATCTAGCTGATCTCCTGCTATCTGATGTAATCTCAGCCTGCTCCTTCTCCACCATCTTCTGCATCATTATATTTAAAAAGTAGTTTAGGGGGGGACAAGATGGTGGGGAAGTAGGAGAAGGTGCCTTTTCAACTTGTACCCCAAAGTGAGCTGATTATCTACCAAAGAACTCCAGTCACCCATAAAATCAGCCTGAGATCAGAATCATACACGTCTGGATCTCTACAGGGGGAGAAGAAGCCAGTGGGCAGGTAAAGCAGAGTGGGTACGGCGGAATGATATCGGAAGGTAAACAGAAGTGGGTGGGAGCTACCAGAGGCGACCAGTTGGAAAGTAATACCCCAATATGAGTGAGAGTGCCCTGCGTCTGGGGACCAGCATTAACTTGGAGACTGGTTGAAAGCACTCCAAAAGAGCAAAGGATCTCGGGGGGAAATTGTGGGAATCAGGATGGCTAGGGACAGGGGCTTAAGTCCCCAGTCCCAGGATAGCCTTCCGTGGTGCTGAGGCAGAGAGAGTGCAGCAGAGAAACCATCTCTTGGTCCCTAAGCCGCCAGCGTGGCCGAGTACCCGTGGGGTCCGTTTCCTGTGAGGGGATGGGAGCCACGCCGGGCGGCAGAACGCGGGAGCCCTACTATAGAGCCTGAGATAATCCCCTGAGAGAGGTATAAAGGCCCAGCCGGTGCCCTTTGATACAGGCCACTGTTTCAGAGCCTGTGCCAAACTCTCCCCCTAGAGAGGTGTGTGAAGGTCCAGCCTGGTGCTCTTGGACCTGCGCCCCTTCTCAGAGCCTGAGACCCGCCCGCGAACCTCAGCCTCCCCTGAAATTGGTGCGTGCAAGCCGGGCGCTCTTAGACCCAGAAAGACCAGGCACTCCCAGCCTGGGCCAGCAGGAAAATCTCAGTGTGCGATTGCTGCTTGGAAACTCTCTAGCATCTGGAGGTGCCCAAAGCCGCAGCTGCCATGGTTTTGGGTACAAGCAAAAGATCCTGCATCCCCAGGGACTGCGACTTGGAAGATGCTCTGCCAGTGGCCAAGCGGGAACTTATTTGGGCTCTGCAGCCAGACTGAGGCTTCTCTCTGAGAGGGAGATCAGGGTGCAGTTTGTTTTCCTCTAAAACTACAAAAAACATCAAAAGCGGTCAAAGTGAGAAAAAAAAAGTGAACAAACATAAAAACCGCCAGAGAACAAAAGCCTGAAAAAAAAAACCAAAAAAACAGTTTCCTCAGAGCCCACCCCCTTCAGGGGGGCGGGAGGAATTAAGTCAGGGAACATCATTGACTGAAAAGCCACGTGGCAGGCCCCTCCCCCAGAAAACAAACCAAGAAAGAAAAAAAAAGAGAGAGAGGAAAAAAAGGATTACAAGAGAACAAACACTACTTCATAGGAAAACTTTTATTTTCATTCGTTCCCACTATTCTGGTTTATTTTTATAGATAGATAGATAGACAGATAGATAAATTTTTAACCTAATAACCATCACAGCAAGCTATCCAGTACATCAAATTCCATAATAACCTTCCATTCTGAACTTTTTGATACATACACCTATGTTTTTCTTTTGCATTTCTATATTTTGAATTACTTCTTTTTTAAAAATTTTTATTTTATTTTATTTTTCTTTAAAGATTTTATTTATTTACTTGAGAGAGAGACAGTGAGAAAGAGCATGAACGAGCAGAAGGTCAGAGGGAGAAGCAGACTCCCCATGGAGCTGGGAGTCTGATGCGGGACTCGATCCCGGGACTCCAGGATCACGACCTGAGCCGAAGGCAGTCGTCCAACCAACTGAGCCACCCAGGCGTCCCTTTAAAAAATTTTAGTTTAGTCTAGTTTATTCCTTTTTATTTTCATCTTCTAATATTCATAAAGAGTTAAACTTCAAAGTAATCCCTTTTCCCCAATCAAGACTACCCCTATAGGTAAACGAATTTTTAATCCCCCTTTATCTTAGGAAAGTTGAGTCCTTTAACAAAGATATCAAGATACATCCAGGAAGAATCAAAACAACCATCCTTGCACACACTGAGAATTTATAACCACTCTCCCATCTTTTTCTTCCACAAGTGTTTCTGTGTTTTTGTGTTTGTCCTGATAGTATATAAATCTTACACTTGGGGTTCTTTTTGACGACGTTCTTCCTTTATTTGCATATATATATGTTTTCTCTTGTCATAAAATTTTATGTCTTTTTGTTTGTCTGTTTTTGTTTGTTTACTTCATAAATCTTACCTTGGGGCCCATTTGGGCTGAACCTCCTCTTTCATCTTCCCTTTCTTTCCTGTCTCTCTCTCTATCTCTTTTTTCTTTTTCTTTTTCTTTTTCTTTTCTTTTGTCTCTTGTTTGGGTGGGGAATCCTGATTGCTCAGCAGTGTTCCAAGGTGTACCTTGACTGCACCACAGTTGCTACATCCAGCTACATCTGTTCAGTCATCTCCCACCAAAATGACTAGGAGGAGGAATGCCCAACAGAAGAAAAATACAGAGGATGGACTTTCTGCAACAGAGCTAATGGATATCAACATAGACAATATATCAGAAAAAGAATTCAGGCTAACAATTATCCAGGCAATAGCTATGTTGGAGAAAGCCATGGATGACCAAAAAGAATTGATTAGGGCTGAACTGAAAGCGACCAGACAGGATGTTCACAATGTTAGGGCGGAGCTTAAAGCTACCAGGAAGGAGGTTCACAATGCTGTCAATGAGTTCCAATCTAATCTAAACTCTCTCAAAGCTAGGTTAACTGAGACAGAAGATAGAATTAGTGATCTGGAGGATAAACAGATAGAGAGAAAGGATCAGGAGGAAGCCTGGAACAATCAGCTTAGAAACCACAAAAACAGAATAAGGGAAATAAATGATGCCATGTAAAGTTACAACATCAGAACTATTGGAATCCCTGAAAGAGAGGAGAAAAAAAGAAGTCAAGAAGATATAGTGGAACAAGTCCTTCATGAAAATTTTTCCAATCTCACAAATGGAACCAGCGTTCATGTACTAGAGGCTGAATGGTCTCCACCCAAGATTATACATTCCCAAAAAACATCACGACACCTGATAGTCAAATTGAGGAATTATAATTGTAGGTATAATCTCTTGAAAGCTGCTAGGGCAAAGAGGCTCCTTACTTACAGAGGAAAGCCAATCAGAATAATATCAGACCTGTCCACAGAGACCTGGCAAGCCAGAAAAGGCTGGAAAAATATATTCAGGGCACTAAATGAGAAGAACATGCATCCAAGAATACTTTATCCAGCAAGACTGACATTCAAAATGGATGGAGAGATAAAGAGTTTCCAAGACACGCAAGGCTTAAAAGACTATGCAACCATCAAGCCGACACTGCAGGAAATATTAAGGGGGGTTCTATAAAAGAGTAAAGTCCTAAGAATAGCATTGAACAGAAATACAGAGGCAATCTACAGAAAGAAAGACTTCAAAGGTAACTCAATGTCAATAAAAACGTATCTATCAATAATCACTCTCAATGTGAATGGCCTAAATGCACCCATAAAAAGGCACAGGGTTGCAGATTGGATAAAACGACAGGACCCATCCATATGTTGTTTACAAGAGACACATTTTGAACCTAAAGATACACCCAGACTGAAAGTGAAGGGATGGAGAAGCATTTTTCATGCCAATGGGCCTCAAAAGAAGGCTGGGGTAGCGATTCTCATATCAGATAAATTAGATTTTAAACTAAAGACTGTAGTCAGAGATAAAGAAGGACACTTCATAATCCTTAAAGGGACTTTCCACCAAGATGATCTAACAATTGGAAATATCTATGCCTCCTGTATGGGAGCAGCCAACTACAAAAGACAACTGTTAATCAAGATAAAGAGTCATATTGATATGAATACACTAATCGTTGGAGATCTTAACATGCCTCTCTCAGAAATAGACAGATCATTGAAGCAGAAAATAAATAAAGAAACAATAGCATTGAATGACACATGGGACCAGATGGACCTCCTAGATATATACAGAACATTCCACCCTAAAACAACAGAATACTCATTCTTCTCAAGTGCACACGGAACCTTCTCAAGAATAGACCACATACTGGGTCACAAATCAGGACTCAACCGATACCAAAAGACTGAGATTATTCCCTGCATATTCTCAGATCACACTGCTTTGAAACTGGAGCTTAATCACAAGGAAAAGTTCAGAAGGAACTCAAACAACTGGAAGCTAAAGGCCACCTTGCTTAAGAATGCTTGGATCAACCAGGAGATCAAAAAAGAACTGAAACAATTCATGGAAACCAATGAGAATGAAGACACTTTGGTCCAAAACCTATGGGACACAGCAAAGGCAGTCCTAAGGGGGAAATACATAGCCATCCAAGCATCCCTCAAAAAAAAAAGAAAAATCCAGAACACAGCAGCTTTCTCTACACCTTAAAGAACTGGAGAATCAACAACAAATCAAACCAACTCCACACATAAGAAGGGAAATCATCAAGATTAGAGCTCGGATCAATGAGGTAGAAACCAAAGATACAGTAGAACGTATCAATGAAACTAGAAGTTGGTTTTTTGAAAGAATCAACAAGATTGATAATCCACTGGCCGCACTAATCCAAAAGAAAAGAGAGAAGGCCCAAATTCATAAAATTATGAAAAAAAAGTGAGAGATCACAACTAACACCAAGGAAGTAGAAACAATCATCAGAAGTTATTATCAACAGTTATATGCCTATAATCTTAGGAACCTTGATGAATGGATGCATTCCTGTAAAACTCTAAACTCCCAAAATTGAACCAGGAAGAAATCAACAACCTGAATAGACTGATATCTAGTAATGAGATTGAAGCAGTGATCAAAACCTCCCAAAAAAGAAGAGCCCAGGACCTGACGGATTCCCTGGGGAATTCTACCAAACTTTCAAAGAAGAAATAATACCTATTCTTCTGAAGCTGTTTCAAAAAATTGAAGCAGAAGGAAAAATTCCTGACTCTTTCTATGAAGCCAGCATTACCCTGATCCCCAAACCAGGCAAAGACCCTACCAAAAAGGAGAATTTCAAACCAATATCACTGATGAATATGGATGCTAAGATTCTCAACAAGATCCTAGCCAACAGGATCCAAGAGCACATTAAAAAGATTATCCACCATGACCAGGTGGGATTCATCCCTGGGCTACAAGAATGGTTCAACATTCGCAAATCAATTAATGTGATAGAACAAATTAATATGAGAAGGGAGAAGAACCACATGGTCCTCTCAATTGATGCAGAAAAAGCATTTGACAAAATGCAGCATCCGTTCCTGATTAAAATGCTTCAAAGTATAGGGATAGAGGGAACATTCCTGAACTTTTTTTTTTTTAAAGATTTTATTTATTTACTTGACAGAGAGAGATCACAAACAGGCAGAGAGGCAGGCAGAGAGAGAGGAGGAAGCAGGCTCCCTGCTGAGCAGAGAGCCCGATACGGGGCTCGATCCCAGGACCATGAGATCATGACCTGAGCCGAAGTCAGCGGCTTAACCCACTGAGCCACACAGGCGCCCCAACATTCCTGAACTTTATCAAATCTAACTATGAAAGACCCACAGCAAATATCATCCTTAATGGGAAAAAGCTTGCAGCCTTCCCACTGAGATCAGGAACAAGACAAGGATGCCCACTTTCACCACTCTTGTTCAACATAGTATTAGAAGTCCTAGCAACAGCAATCAGACAACAAAGAGAAATAAAGGGTATCCAAATTGGCAATGAAGAAGTCAAACTCTTTCTCTTCACAGATGACATGATTCTTTATATGGAAAACCCAAAAGACTCCACCCCCAAACTACTAGAACTCATACAGCAATTCAGCAACGTGGCAGGATACAAAGTTAATGTGCAAAAATCAGTGGCTTTCCTATACACTAAAAATGAAAATACAGAAAGGGAAATTAGAGAATCGATTCCATTTGTTATAGCACCAAGAACCATACAATACCTGGGAATAAACCTAACCAAAGAGGTAAAGGATCTGTACTTGAGGAACTACAGAACACTCAGGAAGGAAATTGAAGAAGACACAAAAAGATGGAAGACCATTCCATGCTCTTGGATTGGAAGAACAAACATTGTTAAAATGTCTATACTGCCTATAGCAATCTATACTTTTAAAGCCATTCTGATCAAAATTCCACAAGTATTCTTCAAACAGCTGGAGCAAATAATCCAGAAATTTGTATGGAATCAGAAGAAACCCTGAATCTCTAAGGAAATGTTGAAAAACAAAAATAAAACTGTGGGCATCACGTTACCTTATTTCAAGCTTTATTACAAAGCTGTGGTCACCAAGACAGCATGGTACTGGCATAAAAACAGACACATAGACCAGTGGAACAGAGTAGAGAGCCCAGATATGGACACTCAACTCTAAGGTCAATTAATCTTCGACAAAAGAGGAAAAAAATATGCAGTGGAAAAAAGACAGTCACTTCAATAAATGCTGCTAGGAAAACTGGACAGCTATATGTAGAAGAATAAAACTCAACCATTTTCTTACACCGTACACAAAGATAAACTCAAAATGGGTAATAGACCTCAACGTGAGACAGGAATTCTTCGGAATCCTAGAGGAGAACCTAGGCAGTAATCTCTTCGATATCAGCCACAGCAACTTCTTTCAAGATATGTCTCCAAAGGCAAAGGAAACAAAAGCGAAAATAAACTTTTGGGACTTCATCATAATCAAAAGCTTCTACACAGCAAAGGAAACAGTCAAGAAAACAAAGAGGCAACCCACGGAATGGGAGAAGATATTTGCAAATGACAGTACAGACAAAAGGTTGATATCCAGAATCTATAATGAACTCTTCAAACTCAACACACACAAAACAGGCAATCATATCAAAAAATGGGCAGAAGATATGAGCAGAGACTTCTCCAGTGAAGACATACAAATGGCTATCAGACACATGAAAAAATGTTCATCATCACTAGCCCTTAGGGAGATTCAAATTAAAACCATATTGAGATGTCGCATTACACTGGTTAGAATGGCCAAAATCAACAAGACAGAAAACAACATGTGTTGGAGGGAATGTGGAGAAAGGGAATGCTCTTCCACTGTTCGTGGGAATGCAGGTTGGTGTAGCCTCTTTGGAGAACAGTGTGGAGATTCCTCAAGAAATTAAAAATAGAACTTCCCTATGGCCCTGCCATTGCACTCCTGGGTATTTGACCCAAAGATACAGATGTCGTGAAAAGAAGGGCCATCTGTACCCCCAATGTTTAGAGCAGCAATGGCCACGGTCGCCAAACTATGGAAAGAACCAAGATTCCCTTCAACGGACGAATGGATAAGGAAAATGTGGTCCATATACACTATGGAGTATTATGCCTCCATCAGAAAGGATGAATACCCAACTTTTGTAGCAGCATGGACGGGACTGGAAGAGATTATGCTGAGTGAAATAAGTCAATCAGAGAGACTCAATTATCATACAGTTTCACTTATTTGTGAATTGTTAAAAATAGCATGGAGGACATGGGGTGTTAGGAGAAGGGAGCTGGGGGAAATTGGAAGGGGAGGTGAATCATGAGAGACTATGGACTCTGAAAAACAATCTGAGGGATTTGAAGTGGCGGGGGGGTGGGAGGTTGGGGTACCAGGTGGTGGGTATTATAGAGGGCACGGATTGCATGGAGCACTGTGTGTGGTGAAAAATAATGAATACTGTTATGCTGAAAAGAAATAAATTTAAGTTAAAAAAAGTAGTTTAGGTATCTTGTCAAATGATCAAACATCTTTTCTGGAATGACCTAAATTTAAAGATAAGTATCAATGTAACCTTCATTATATTCATAGGTTAAATGATTTGCCCACTATTGGTGAATATGGGGACTGTGAAGTAAACCTAACTGACTCCAAATTCTAAGCACTGCTTATCACTGCTATATTATCAGAGTATACATATTTTAATAATCTTCAAAGATTAACTCACAGTCCTCTGACAATGAAGAAATAGCACCCCTTGAAATGGACTAACAGTTCTTTACTAATATGTGGGTGTGAGTATCAGAAGAGATGTGTTACTCATGAGAGAGTGCTTTTTCATGTCCTTTAAATAATTTCAAAGCTCAACATTATTACTGTAAGTTATAGAAGGGATAAAGCAAAGGATAAATGCATTCATTATACACAGAATGATAATTATTAATATTAATATTGTATCCTGGGTTCTGAAGGGCATTGTAGAATTAGGACATAATAGGGGAGAAAATACCCATAAAAGGAAATAGAAAAGGAGAGCGTAGATTCATTTTCTTTTTGTTTGTTTTTGTTTTTGTAGGTTTTTTTATTTTATTTTATTTTATTTTTTCAGTGTTCCAAGATTCATTGTTTATCCAATAATTCATTTTCAATACTACCATGGGAATGATCTTCAGGTAGCTTCTATTACTTTTTTTGCATAATAAGCAAAATAAAAACCCTGAATGTATTCCCAAATATTCCTGACTTTCAATACATTGATTCCAGCATTAAAATTAACTATGTTTACAGTACCTTCTCATATTACTTTTGAATGTCTGAGCAGTTTCCCATTTAGCTCTCTTTCAAAAGGAGTAGGTGCTTGACCAGTTAGAGATTGTCCTCTTGGAAAAGATGTCCCCAAAGACCTCAGCACAGCACATAATGACACAATGAGCTACAATTTTTTTTTTTAAGAAAAGAATGTTTAACTTTAGAAAGAGAGAGACAGAGGACATGGGCAAAGGAAGAAGGGGAGAGTAACTTTAGCATACTCCTTGCTGAGTTCAAAGCCTAGCACAGGGCTTGATCTAAAGACCCTGAGATCATGACTAAACCAAACCAATACTTGGATGTTCAACAATATGTGCTACCCTAGGATCCTTATAGTCATTTTAATAGAAATATGATGGGGATACCTGGGTGCCACAGTCAGTTAAATGTAAGACTCTTCATTTCAGCTGAGGTTGTGATCTCAGGATTATGTGTAGGTCTACATGCTCAGCACTGAGTCTGCTTAGGTTTTTCTCTCCCTCTCCCCTGCCTCTGCCCCTCCACCCCACTTGTGCTCTTTCTCTCCCTGTCTCTCTCTTAAATGATTAAATATTAAATTTATTTTCAGCAGTAATGTCTTTTTTTACCAGGAAAAAATACGTGTGTGTGTGTGTGTGTGTATATATATATATATATATATATATATATATATATATATAATAGATGAGTTGGCAAGAAACTACCACACCAAAGATTTTAGTAAAAAAAAAAGTTACTGCTGAAAATAAATATTAGTTTTGTCATATTTTGTATTCATCTGTCTCCTCTTAATTGTCAAAGAATGAACAAACAAACCCTAATGTGGCAAACACTATTTTCTCTCCCCTCTGAATTATCTCTGGATAGATATAAAGGATGAAAGATGTTAACATTCTTATCCATTAGTCATGGCTTGATCCAGGAGGACAGATATGTTACCCGACCTAAAACAGAAAGATTGCTGAGGCTGTCAGAGAGAACTTGATTAGCTCTGATCTGAAACTTGCTAAATTTGTAAGTTCATGAGATATACTGTCAGATTAAAGAAAGATGCCCCATTTGAGTACACAAACAAAGATAATATACACACAAATGTCCCATCAATCCAAATAAATTCATATTTTTCAGGGTTTAAAATCTATTTCCAAAGTACATGAACTGCCTTCTTCCCACTGTATGTGTTGTATATTACTAGGAAAGGGATAAAACCTTTCTCCTGGGTACTGTACCAAGGATATAATACCATTCCAAATAACATATAAGAAAGGCAAACTTGTTTCTGGATGTGTCAAAAACTAGCCAGAAGTCCTATCTATTATCAAAGATTTTGATTTGGGAAAAATAGAAAAACTAAACTATTTTGTGTTGTCTTTCTCTTTCTGACTGATTCTGTCTGCTACACCTAAGAGAAAATATATTATTTTTAAAGAGAAAATACATTATTATTGTTAATAAATAAAATTGTGCAAGTACCACCATGGATGAAGACTAGACTCAGGTTTCTAATAAATTCAAAGCTAACTAGATTAACTGTAATATGTAATTGAAAAATATTTATTTTATAATGTTTTGGATTGAGTCAGAAAATGGAATATGTCAACAAATACAATTTCCTTCAAAAAGTATATCATACATGAGGAAAGAAGTGGAAAAGCTTTAAAAATAAATTTGAATTTTAAATGGGTAGAGTGAGAGAATTTTTATTTTTACCATAAACTTAAAAAAATATGAAACCTCCACTTTCTTTGGAAATTCCAAGACTGTAATATTGTAATGCAGAGGAAAATAGTATGATAAGAAATACTAGGTTTTCTTTGTGAGGTTTATTACTGTGTATATGTTTAAGACACTGTCACAGTTACAAAGGTTGATTAAAGATGACCTTTTAAAGTAAGTTTGTGTATTTGCTTGCTTATCTACCACTGTCTATTGAAAATTACTCCTATTCATTTCCTTGAAACTTGCAGTATAAAGGGAGCTATGTAATCACCCATGAGATATGATTTTAATCCTGTTAAAAAAGGAGAATGTAAGTTGCACAACATAAGAAGCACATGAGTTATGGAAAGTCACTGTGGTGGTATGGAGTTGTCTTTTCCAATTAGAATTTTTCTATGAAAGTGTAATTCACAAAGTACATTTATAATGCTCCTTAAAATGGGTATCAACAAGAGACAGATATCATTAGGTTGTTTGATTTTTGAATGATGATATTTTCACAGTGAGTTAAAGACAACAACAACAGCTATGTTTTCCTTTGAAAATAAATATTAGTTTTGTCATCCAGTTTTCCTTTGGCAGCCATCAACAGGTAGAGCTGTAATGCACCCTCATGAGATAGTATAACATCTATACCCACTAACTTTTTAAATAACATCTGTTAATATAATTGTAAATAATATGAACATATATTAAATGAATTTATAAATAAGTCAGTTTTCCACTCCCCTATGGAAGCTTTTTTTTTTTTTTTAATCTTGACCAATGCATTTTTATTTATTTATTTATTTTTTTACAGAGACACTGGTTTTAAAAAAGTGACATTTAGAAATGTTTACAAGCTATATTTGGACAGTTGCTACCCTCTTGTTACAATATAATTTTACAAAAAAAAAAAAAGAATATAATTTACCTTAGCCTTTGGTGAAAGTTGTGTTTATCCTTTTACTTATTTGTGAAATCATATTATGTTTTATCTGAAACCGAGTTGACCAGAATGTTTTAACTGAAGATATTTTAAATAAACCCTACCTAAGACAGTCAGAAAAACTTAATTTTTACACAAATGTTATATGTTAAAATATGTAATAAAGACCTACTATGGACCGAACTGTCGTCCCTGAAATACATATGCTGAAGCCTTAAAGATGGGGCCTTTGAGAAGTAATTATTGTTATATGAGGTCTTGAAGGTAGAGTCTTCATAGTGGGCTTAGTAGCTTAATAAAAAGAGGAAGAGAGAGAGATTGTTTATTCTTTGCCATGTGAGGACACAGTGAGAAGACAGCTGTATGGAAACCAGGAACAGGAACCTCTCACAAATCAAGCACCTTGCCATTGGAATATTGGCCTCCAGATCTGTGAAAAATACGTGTCTGTTGAGTCAAGAGAAAGACACATACCATATGATATCATTCATATGTAGGATTAAAAAAAAACCAGATGAACATAGGGGAAGGGAAGGAAAAATAAAATAAAATAAAAACAGAGAAGGAGGAAAACCATAAGAGACTCTTAATTATAGGAAACAAGCTGAAGGTTGTTGGAATAGAGGTGGGTGAGGGATGGGGTAATTGGGTAATGGGCATTAAATAGGGCGCTTGATCTTTACTACAAAGCTGTGATCACCAAGACAGCATGGTACTGGCATAAAAACAGACACATAGACTTGTAGAACAGAGTAGAGAGCCTATATATAGACCCTCAACTCTATGGTCAAATAATCTTCGACAAAACAGAAAAAAATATACAGTGAAAAAAAGACAGTCTCTTCAATAAATGGTCCTGGGAAAACTGGACAGCTATATGTAGAAGAATGAAACTCGACCATTCTCTTACACTGTACATAAAGATCAACTCAAAATGGATAAAAGACCTCAATGTGAGACAGGAATCCATCAGAATCCTAGAGGAGAACATAGGCAGTAATCTCTTCGATATCAACCACAGCAACTTCTTTCAAGATATGTCTCCAAAGGCAAAGGAAACAAAAGTGAAGATGAACTTTTGGGACTTCATCAAAATCAAAAGCTTCTGCACAGCCAAGGAAACAGTCAAGAAAACAAAGAGGCAACCCACGGAATGGGAGAAGATATTTGCAAATGACAGTACAGACAAAAGGTTGATATCCAGGATCTATAATGAACTCCTCAAACTCAACACACAAAAAAGAGACAATCATATCAAAAAATGGGCAGAAGATATGGACAGACACTTCTCCAATAAAAACATACAAATGGCTATAAGACACATGAAAAAATGTCCATCATCACTAGCCATCAGGGAGATTCAAATTAAAACCACATTGAGATATCACCTTACACCAGTTAGAATGGCCAAAATTAGCAAGACAGGAAACCACATGTGTTGTAGAGGATGTGGAGAAAGGGGAACCCTCTTCCACTGTTGGTGGGGATGCAAGTTGGTGCAGCCTCTTTGGAGAACAGTGTGGAAATTCCTCAAGAAATTAAAAATAGAACTTCCCTATGACCCTGCCATTGCACTCCTGGGTATTTGCCCCAAAGATACAGATGTCGTG
Organism: Mustela nivalis; assembly: GCF_964662115.1. Lineage (NCBI taxonomy): Eukaryota > Metazoa > Chordata > Mammalia > Carnivora > Mustelidae > Mustela > Mustela nivalis. Next base: position 22,911,937 of record NC_139040.1, read on the forward strand.
AAAAGAAGGGCCATCTGTACCCCAATGTTTAGAGCAGCAATGGCCACGGTCGCCAAACTGTGGAAAGAACCAAGATTCCCTTCAACGGACGAATGGATAAGGAAGATGTGGTGCATATACACTATGGAGTATTATGCCTCCATCAGAAAGGACAAATACCCAACTTTTGTAGCAACATGGACAGGACTGGAAGAGATTATGCTGAGTGAAAGAAGTCAAGCAGAGAGAGTCAATTATCATATGGTTTCACTTATTTGTGGAGCATAACTAAAAGCATTTATGACATGGGGAGTTAGAGAGAAGGGGGTTGGCGTAAATTGGAAGGGGAGGTGAATCATGAGAGACTATGGACTCTGAAATACAATCTGAGGGGTTTGAAGTAGCTGGGGGGTGGGAGTTTGGGGTACCAGGTGGTGGGTATTATAGAGGGCATGGATTGCATGGAGCACTGTGTGTGGTGAAAAAATAAAGATACTGTTATGCTGAAAATAAATAAATTTACAAAAAATAGGGCGCTTGATGTAGTGAGCACTGGATGTTATATGCAACTGGTGAATCACTAAATATTATCCTTGAAACTAATAATACACTATACATTGAATTGAATTTATATTAAAATAAATAAATAATAAATAAATAAATATCTGTTGATTAATCCACACAGCTTATGATATTATGTTATAGTAGCTCTAGTAGACTAACACAAGGATTTAAATTAATAGTGATAGAAATGACTTATTAGGTCTTTTAAATATGTCTTTTATAAATATGTATATGTATCAAGAGTGACTGCCTCTAATGATAAATCCCATGATTAATAACCACTCTCAACTGTAACTGTCACAAAGCTGCCATCATGGAAGAGTTTTCTTCAGTATTCCTTTATCAGTTATAGAGTCTCCATCTTTCTGCTATTTCATTTGCACTTTTCATATGTTACTAGAAAGTGATAGTACTGACCCTCAATTCTAATAAGATAAATTCCACTTAGAAATCATTTTCTTCTTTTTAATGCTGTTCATTAGCTAACTTTAAATTTGTATATATTCACTTCTAATAATTCTTCATTGTTATTGATTTATATTTCTAAAGATTCCAAGAGGAAAGCTAAAGTAGAAATATTTTCACAAAAATAAACTTCAATTTATCTTTCCAGTCATTCTGACCCCAATCACCTCCGCAAGCAGCTACACAGAATTATTGCTTTTCCAAGGATACCATGTACTTTTAGACATCTATGACTTTGAATGAGGTTTCCTCTGTACATGGAGTACCTTTTGGAGGCTCATAAAATCCCTTTTTATCATAAAATCCCTTTTTACTAAACTTTTAAAGTTCAGGTCAAAATTCTACTCTAAAGACTTTCTAGACCACCTAAAGGTTCAAGTAATAATCATGTATCAATATTGGTTCATTAAGTGTTAAAAACGTGCTATATTAATGTGTGATAGTATTAATAAGACACTGTGTGTGTGTGTGTGTGTGTGTGTAGATGATAGATTTTTCTCTTCATCTATCTATCTATCTATCTATCTACCTATCTATCTATATGTATAGAAAGTCTCTCTACAATGTTTGCAATGATGCCATATTCTAAATTTTAAAAATGAAATTGGGCCATTTCCTTACACCACAAACAAAAAATAGACTCAAAATGGATGAAAGATCTCAATGTGAGACAGGAACTCTATAAAAGTCCTTGAGGAGAACACAGGCATCAACCTCTTCACCCTCACCCACAGCAACTTCTTCCTAGAAACATCACCAAAGGCAAGAGAAGCAAGGGGGAAAATGAACTATTGGGGCTTTATCAAGAACAAAAGTTTTTGCACAACAAAGGAAACAGTCAACAAAACCAAAAGACAACTGCCAGAATGGGAGATTTTTGCAAATTACATATCAGATAAAGGGCTAGTATCCAAGATCTATAAAGAACTTATCAAACTCTACATCCAAAGAACAAATAATCAAAGAAGAAATCGGCAGAAGACATGAACAGACATTTCTGCAAAAAAGACATCCAAATGGCTAAGAGGCACTTGAAAAAGTGCTCAGCATCACTCAGCATCAGAGAAATGCGAATCAAAACCACAGTGAGGTACCACCTCACACCAGTCAGAATGGCTTAAATTAGCAAGTCAGGAAATGGCAGGTGTTGGCAACAATGAGGAGAAAGGGAACCCTCCTACATTGTTGGTGGGAATGCAAGCTGGTGCAGCCACTCTGGAAAACACTGTGGAGGTTCCTCAAAAGGTTGAAAATAGAGCCATCTTACGACCCAGTAATCATACTACTTGGTATTTACCCTAAAGATACAAATGTAGTGATCCGAAGGGGCATGTGCACCTGTTTGTTTATATCAACAATGTCCACAATAGCCAAATTATGGAAAGAGCCTAGATTTCCATCAGTAGGTGAGTGGATAAAGAAGATTTGGTATATAAACACAATGGAATACTATGCAGCCATCAAAAATCATGAACTCTTGCAATAACATAGATGGAACTAGAGGATATTATGCTAAGTAAAATAAATCAATCAGAGAAAGACAATTATCATTTGATCTCTCTGATATGAGGAATTTGAGAGGCAGCGTGGAGGATTGTGGGAGGAAGGGAAGGAAAAATGAAACAAGATGGGACAAGGAAGGGAGACATACCATAAGATATTCTTAATCAGAATGCAAACTGAGGGTTGCTGGGCAGGGAGAGGGATAGGGTGGCTGGGTTATGGACACTGGGGAGGGTATGTGCTATGGTGAGTGTTGTGAATTTTTAAAGACTGATAATTCATAGCCCTGTATCTCTGAAATAAATAATACATTATATGTTAATGAAAATAAATAAATAAATAATAAACAATTGTTATAAATTTTAACAATGTATTAAAGAACAATAATAATCACAAAGCAGTTTTCTGCCAACAGAACAGCTTCAGGGTCTCTTTAACATTCACTGAAATGCATTTTAGTTACCTGTTTCCTTTAGTTCCTCCCTCTAGGCTCTGAATCTTTTATATTCCCAGCCACTGGAATATAGTACATTCAACATTCAACAGCTCTATGGAATGAGTGAGAAATAGATATTTAGATACAACACTAGTGATGGAATCATTACAACATTCTGAGAGTTGGTTTTTTTTTTTTTAAATCAGGAAAGTAATGTAAATGGGCAATACTATTTTTAATAAACTTTATACAAATCTCATTAAAAGTGACTTTATTAAAGTTGTGTTTTCTTTTGGGGCGCCTGGGTGGCTCAGTGGGTTAAGCCGCTGCCTTCGGCTCAGGTCATGATCTCAGGGTCCTGGGATCGAGTCCCACATCGGGCTCTCTGCTCAGCGGGAAGCCTGCTTCCCTCTCTCTCTCTGCCTGTCTCTCCAACTACTTGTGATTTCTCTCTGTCAAATAAATAAATAAAATCTAAAAAAAAAGTTATGTTTTCTTTTGATTTTTCATACACACATACAGACATGAACTTAAATTTGGTTTCTCTTAAATTAAAATATTTTTAAATGGTGCTTGAATGCATTTAGAAAATAACCTTCAAGTTGTCATCTATGTAACTGGGTCCCAAAACTTCCATAACTGGTGAGCTGCAGAATGATTGAAAGCATTGACCCTGGAGCTGGTTTACTTAGAAAGAAAGAAAGAAAGAAAGAAAGAAAGAAAGAAAGAAAGAAAGAAAGAAAGAAAGAAAGAGGAAGGAAGGAAGGAAGGAAGGAAGGAAGGAAGGAAGGAAGGAAGGAAGAAAGAAAAGGAAAAAAAAAGGTTTCTCTAGAGTTAAATGACTTGGCAACATATTAACCTCTATAAACCTCAGTTTCCTCATTTTTTTGAAGATTTTGTTTATTTATTTGACAGAGAGAGATCACAAGTAAGCAGAGCGGCAGGCAGAGAGAGAAAGAGAGAGAGAGAGAAGCAGGCTCCCTGCTGAGCAGAGAGCCCAATGCAGGACTCAATCCCAGGACCCTGAAATCATGACCTGAGCCAAAGGCAGAGGTTTAACCCACTGAGCCACTGAGGCACCCCTATGTAATGCTATATTTTTAAAAGGTAAATGAAAAAGTCTTCACAATTATTTCCTCATTTGTAAAGTGAAGATAATCATAGTACATGGCTTTCAGGATTATTTTGATGGTTAAATAAATTAATGCTTGTCAATGGCTTAGAGCACTTTTGGCAATTAGAAGAATTATTCTAAGTATGGCTTTCAGTTGAGCCATATCTCTAGGGATTTCTGTAGTAAATAATATGAGTGAAGTAACTGTTATTTATTTCTGATTTTATACTGACTATATTTTATTAAGGTCAGTATTTTATGGATAATTATAACCAAATTTGATCCTAATACTAGTTATGATTGGCAAAATATAAGCATCATGATGGCAGAGGCTATGTCTGTTTATTTTACCATTACAACCTCAGCACCTACACTGAACTTCATGTTTATTAGGGCTTAGTAAATACTTGTTAACTTATAATTGTATATCGCTTATACCCAGAGTGACCTATGTTACACTAATCATTCAAGGTTGAGGTTAAACTAAGTAATCTGTGAAATACTTTTAAAAGTTTATGCTTTATTTTGTAGTCTTGGAGCCAACTGGTCTAGCTTTTATTCTCAGCTTAGAATATATTTTTTTTAAGTTTTCCCTCTATCAAGGCAATTGATGCTGTACAAATGCATAAAGAGCTAGGGATGGATTTTCCTTTTAAGCAGCTTTGAAAGATGTGTTGAATTGGGTAAGAATCTACTAACTTTAGATTTATTTCAAACATGCCCTCATTGCTTCTTTTAGTGTCAGCTATACTAAATTCTCCCAATTCTCATTGCATATGTACAGTTTGCAAGATAAAACATTTAGCTATGGTTTAAAATGAAAATAGAGGTGAAAGGGAGAGAAGAAAACAGCATGTTAGATGGTGATTGATGTTAAAATTATTCTAAATATTTTGGATTACATTTTAAAGTGAATTAAAAATAAAAGATTCTTTGTTTCGTGTATTTCTAAATATGTATCTTCCAGTTTTAGATTTTTAAATAAAACATTTATTGAATGTACTTATGTTTAAGGCATTGTGCAAAAACTTTGTACAGAATAAAAGAAACCAATATAATCCTCACCTTCAAGGAGCCCAACATAAAAAAAAAAGGGTGGAAAAATAGAAAATGCATGTTAATATCTATAATACAAGCTGTAGAATTCTACTTTGTTTCTAAGTTAATATTTTCAGAATCAACTTGTTCTTAAGGCTATCTTCTTTGATGAACCCATAGCTCAAGGCTTAGATAATTCAAGGGACACATCTAACAGAATATATCTGTATCTATATCTATATCATCTATTTCTGTACCTATACCTATCTATATATCTGTATTACATGTGTTTTGATTTCCAAATACTGGAATTTCTGTAAGTTATGCCTCACACCACTTTTACTCATCAGCACTGTTAAGTTGTAAATGTGTAGAAGGCAAAAGCCATGAATGGGAGGTCTGCTTTGTAATATCAAAGTTGTAGTATATGAAATTCTATATTATAGCACAAAGGCTTAAATGTTTTTTTCATTATAAAATTTAATACAATACATAAATACAGACCCCAAATTATCTCTGCTTTCCAACTCAGAACCAACTTGATAAAGTCTAAACTTCCTTCAAAAGTCAGCTAAAGATATACCTACTCTTTATTTTTTTAATATTTATTTATTTATTATTTTAGAGAAAGAGAGATAATATGAGTGTGAGGGGGCAGAGGGAGAGAGAAAGGAGCCTGACGTGGGGCTCCACCCCCAGACCCTGGGATCATGACCTGAGCTGAAACCAAGGGTTGACCACTTAACTGGCTGAACCACCCACCTACCCCATACCTATTCTTTAAATATGTATTTTTTTTCTAAAATAAATGTGTACTATTTGATCAAAAAAATTAATAGTTTAAAATAGAAAAAAATTGAGTCAAAAACTTAATATCTGTTTATTTCTATTCACAATGCATACTGTACATCTTATTCATTGTAAAGTTTGTCAATTATAAAATTATTTTTGCTTGTATATGCATTTATGTAATATTTGAAGTTCTATGAGAATGGTTATGTTTTTGTTTTAGCTATACACGCACATTGTTATTTAATAGTACTCACCATAGGTGTTGAATTAATGAATAGATAAGAAAGAAACTTTTCATAATTCTACATTAAAAATGAATGATTCTGTTTCCACATGCTCTACTACCTATTGTCAATATGTGTGCATGAAGATATAATTATTTTTCTCTAATCATCTGATATTGACATAAAACCCATTTTCTACTTTTGCATAACCTTATAATTACCACCTCATTAAGTACATAGAATTACATTGATATAATATGTCATAAGTTACTTTACTATTCAAATTTCATGAATACATAATGCTACAGTTAAATGTTTGCACACATATTCTTTTTTCTGAAACATTTCTTGGAGAGAATTTCTATAATAGAAGAGGAGTGAAGTGGTTGTGTACAAATAATGATAAAACCTGGACTAATAATAAAAATCAACTATTTTAAAGTACTAGAAAACATCCAAAGCAGAGCAAAGTCAGAGGACCGTTTCTTCTTGAAAAACTGTATATGCAAGAGAAAAGAAATGTGAATTTTACTCTTCTTGGCTCAGGCAGTTACCCAAACAGAAAATGGTTGGGCAGAAAATAATAGCTCTACTAGTTTGGTAAACAACAGAACAGATGTTAGGACTGGATAATAAGCCATAAATTAAATACAGAGATTCCGGAAGAAGGGGCACCTGGATGGCTCAGTGGGTTAAGCCTCTGTCTTTGGCTCAGGGTCCTGGGATCAAGCCCTGCCTTGGGCTCTCTGGAAAAAAAAAGAAAAAAGAAAGAAATTCTGGAAGCAAAAGACATGAGAAGGAATGAGACCCAAAATCTTACTGTAACTCTTAGCTGTCTACTAAACTACACATGTGCATGGCAAAGCACAAATGACACAGCACAAACAAATAAACAAAACAAAACAGAACATAACACCTAACAGGGGCCAGAAAGACACAGCTGCACTGGATGAGTTTTTTGAAGCTGCTCCTTTCTCAACTGTATGGATTCCCCCCAATGAAGGCTACCTTGGAAAGCATAAAAGGAAGTCTTATTTGACTTAGGGTATTAGATGATAGAGCCCAAGTATGGTCAATCAACTGGAAATTTAAAGAATACCCAGAAGCAAGGACACTACAGAGATTACCTGTGAAATCTGCCTATGAACCCTGTCCAGAGTTTTGGTCTAGCAACAAACTACAATTTCAGAGGAGAACCCAGAGAACCATGTTAAAAAATACATCAGGTAGGGGTGCCTGAGCAACCCATTGGGTTAAGCCTCTGCTTTCAGCTCAGGTCATGATTTCAGGGTCATGAGATCGAGCCCCACATCATGCTCTCTACTCAGCAGGGAGCCTGCTTACCCCTTTCTCCCTCTGCCTGCCTCTCTGCTACTTGTGATCTCTCTCTGTCAAATAAATAAATAAAATATTAAAAAAAAAAAGAAAAGCTCATCAGGTAAAAGCTATAAGAGATAGCAGCTGTTGCCCACTATAAGGTAGAAATAATTTAGTAACTGGTTCAAACAGCTACCTACAAGAATAATGACAACAAAAATTCCCAGAAGATCATAGGTGGCAACTGAGATCTACATGAATAAAGTTCACTGGAAATGACAAATATGTGAATTAATATAGTATATAACAAAAATATTTTGTTATCTTTATATTAATATAATAAGAGTTATATGACAATTTCAAGCAAAACATTGTATTGAAGGTTTTATAATTCATACCATTTAATATACTTAAATCATATTTGGTGACAATAGTACTAAGAATTAGGTTTAAACAGAAATATACTTGTGCAATATTCTTGTATTTTTTGGAGGTAAGTCAGTATTAAAACTATATACATTATGTGAATAAATGATGCATATTTAAATCTTTGAGAAGTCATCAAATAAGAGCTAAAATAGTCTAAAAATTCAATAAGTCTGACTGATTAATAACCTAAAAGAAAACATTAATAAAAGTAGAAATTATTATAGCCAATCAAATAGAAATTCTGTAGTTGAAGTGTGTAATACATGAGCTGGAAATTTCACTTGTTGAGTTTAACGGATTTGATATGCCAGAAGAAAGAACCAGTGAGTAAGAACATTGATCAATAAATATATTCTAGTCTGAAGTAAAGAAGGCCAAAAGAATAAAAAGTGAGTAGAGCTGCAGAGACTTGTGGGACATAATCAAGAATATCAACACAGGGGGAGGAGGTAAGATGGTGGAGTAGTAAGAGGGCCCTAGGCTTGCCTTGTCCCCCAGCTAGATAAATATCAAATTATTCTGAATACCCAAGAAATCAATCTGAGGACAGACATAGAAAAAAAAAAAAACTACATGAATAGAAAGGAGAAGCCTCATAATGGAAGGTAGGAAGTGCAGAGACATGATTTGGGGGAGAAAGTGATCATGGGTGTAGTGGAAGAGAGAGGGCCCTGGTCACAAAATGAGGTGAGAGAAAGGCCAGATTGGGGAGAGAGAGGAGAACACACAGGGGATCACACAATGAAAAAAGGAAACACTTTCCTCAAAGCCACTGACTGGGAAAATGAGCAGTGCTGATTTTTGTGAGTTTTCACAATCAGCAGGGCTAAAAGACTGGAGTTTTAAAGGTCTGCTGCATGGTTGGTGTGGAGTCCTGAGGGTGCTGAAGTGCTCTTGTGGACAGGGATGGCAAAAAGCCCAGGAGCAGAAAGTACAATCTGAGGATACCCTGGGAGGCACTGGGATAGATGGTTCCCCCTTCATAGAGCACAACTAGAAGAGATGGCATCCACTCTCTGAAGGAAAGAAGAGCCTGAAGATACCATTACCCTCCCTTGTCTGTCAGCATAGGTGCAGAGACACCTGCTGAGACCAGCTAATCTAAACACTGGCTCTTTGCAGTGCTTTACTAAAAATTTCATGCTCGAGTACATTGGTGCACCTCCCTTTCTGTGACAAAACTGCATCAGTCCCAGGTCAGTGAGACCTCCCTTAGAGGATCAGTGTGGGTCCCCACCACACCAGGTTCCTAAACTTTGGAGTTTTTAAACTTAGCCAGCCTGCCTGAAATAAAATATAGGTGCACAGCACTACCAGGCAGTCAAACAGCCCAGATGCAAACAGGGTGAAGTCATGGATCTGAGAGACACCTGGGACACATTGGGGAAATGTTTTCACTCTTCTGGGAAGATTTCCTGGACAGCAGCAAGTGGAAACTCTCCTCTCCAAGGATGAAGGGAGGGTGCTGGTGCCATTTCTCTCACTTGCTCCACAGCATAAACTAACTTCAATAAGCAGCATGACACCAACACCAGTGGACAAACCTCTTACACCAAGCTCCCACCCCCCCACTCGTTCAACATGTGCTGTTTTTTCTAAGGCAGGTGTACCTGAAAACAGTAGACTCCTCCCACAAAACACCCAGTACAAGCTCCCTGCATGAACAACATCTAATGACCACAGAGTTCTTCAGAGAAATAGCACCAGGTCTCTTTTGACAAGCCAAGCAGAGCACACCTAGTTAAAACTTGCCACACTATGGCCAATGTCCAAACTGTCACCCCTTCAGGCAAAGAGAAATTCTGCCAGACTGGCCAGAGGGAAAGAGTAGCCAAAACACAGCAGCAGAGGGCACATAGCATACACAAGAGACACATTCTGAAGCGCTAGGTCCTGGACAGTTTATGACATCTTCTTCATAAAGCCATTACTCTCAAGAGCAGGAAACATAATAGGCTTTCCTAACTCACAAAAGACAGAGACCTAGACAAAATGCAAAATGGAAGAATTCATGTCAAAAGAAAAAGAAGAAAAAATCACGGCCAGTGTTGTAATCAAAAGAGATATAAGCAATATGTCTGATTCAGAATTTAAGGCAACAAAGATAAAGATACTAGCTGGGTTTAAGAAAACCATCTATGACACCAGGGAGTTCCTTACCACAGAGATAAAATATATAAAAACTAGTCAAGTTAAAATGAAAAATGCAATAACTGAACTCAAAACCAACTGGGTATAAAGACCAAAATGATGGAAGAAGCAGAGGAATGAACAGGAGATACAGAAAATAAAAGTATGGAAAATAATGAAGCTGAAAAGAAGAGGTAAAGAAAAATATTAAATCACAAATGTAGATTTCAGTAATTTAGTGAATCAATAAAGCATAATAACATTAATGTCATAGGAGTCCCAGAAGAAGAGTGGGAAAGGAAGCAAAAGGTTTATTTGAGGAAATTATAGTTGAAAACTTTCCTACTCTGAGGAAGGAAAAAGATATTCAAATCCATAAGGGCACAGAGACCTCCCATCAAAATAACAAAAGCCAGCCAACTCCAGGACATACTGAAGTAAAATATGCAAAATACAGTTAGAAAAATCCAGAAAACAGAAAGGGGAAAGAGATTCTTAACCTATCAGGGAAGACAAACCAGGTTAGCAGTAGATATCTCCAAAGATACCTAGAATACCAGATTAGAGTGGCATGATGTATCCAATGTGCTGAATGGGAAAAATATGAAGCCAAGAATACTATATTCAGCAAGGTTATCATTCAGAAGAGAAGGGGTGATAAACAGTTTCCCAGGCAAAGAAAAACTAAAGGAATTCCTGACCACTAATGAACCCATGCAAAAAATATTAAAGGGGACCTTTAAATGGGAAAGAATGACCAAAAGCAACAAAGTCTAGAAAGGAACAGAGAAAATCTCCAGAAGAAATGAAAAAAAAGTAATATGATGACACTATATTTGTATCTATCAATATTTACTATGAATGTAAAAGTACTAAATGCTCCTATCAAAGGACATAAGGAATCAGAATCGATTTAAAAGCAAAACAAAACAAAAAACACATCAATATACTGCCCTCTAGAGACACATCCTAGACATAAGGACACCAGCAAATGGAAAGTGAGGGGATAGAGAAACTTCTACCATGCAAATGAGTCTCAAAAGAAAACTGGAGTAGCAATACTTCTATCAGACAAATTGGATTTCAAACCAAAGTCTACCGAAAGATGAAAAATGGCAGTATATCATAATAAAGGTATCTATTCAACAAGATCTCAAAATTATAAATATTTATGCCCCCAAAATGGGATCAGATAAATATACAAAACAATTACTAGAAAACATAAAGGAACTCATTGATTATAATACCATAAGAGTAGGGGACTTTAACACCCTACTTACAGTAACGAACAGATCATCTAAGTAGAAAATCAACAAGGAAATAGTGACTTTGAATGACACAATGGACCAGATGGACTTAGCAGATATATTCAAAATATTTTATCCTAAAGCAGCAGAATACACATTCTTTTCAAGTGCACATGGAATATTCTTCAGAATAGATAAACGCTAAGTCACAAATCAGGCCTCAGAAAATACACACACACACAAAAAAATGAGATCATACCATGCTTATTTTCAGACCATAATGTTATGATACTTGAGTTCAAACACAAGAAAAACTTTGAAAGTCCACAAATACATGGGCCTTAAAGAATATCTTACTAAAGAATGAATGGATCAACCAGGAAATCGAAGATGAATTTTTAAAAAATGCATGGAAATAAATGATAGTGAAAACACTACTATTCAAAACCTTGGGGATGTAGCAAAAGTGGTCATCAAAAGAAAGTATATAGCAATACGGCCTACCTAAAGAAGCAAGAAAAGTCTCAAATACACAACCTAAAATTATACCTGAAGGAGATAAAAAAGAAAATATGAAGCCCAAAGCCAACAGAAGAAGGTAAATAATAAAGATTAGAGCAGAAATAGTGATATAGGAACAAACAAACAAACAAACAAACAAAGTAGAACAGGTCAATGAAACCAGGAACTGGTTCTTTGAAAGAATTAATAATACTCATCAACCCCTAGCCTGACTTATCAAAAAGGAAAGATAAGGGATCAAATAAATAAAATCACAAATGAGAGAGGAGAAATCACAACCAACCCCACAGAAATACAAACACTTATAAGATAATACTATGAAAAATTATATGCCAACCAATTGGGCAACCTGGAAGAAATGGACAACTTCCTAGAAATTTATAAACTATCAAAACTAAAACAGGAAGAAATATAAACTTGAACAGACCAGTAACCAGCAAAGAAATTGGTTCAGTAATCAAAAATCTCCCCAAAACCAGAAGTCCAGGGTCTGATGGCTTCACAGGGGAATTCTACCAAACATTTAAAAAAAGAGTTAGAGAGGAAGAAAGGAGAAAGAAAGGAAGGAAGGAAGGAAGGAAGGAAGGAAGGAAGGAAGGAAGAAAGAAAACCTATTATTCTTATGTTCTTTCCAAAAAAGGGGGGGGAATGGAAAAGAAATGAAAAAAAGTCCAAATTAATTATATGAAACCAGCATTATCCTGTTTCAGAAGCAAAATTATCCTGATTCAAAATAAAGACTCCACTAAAAAAGTAAATTACAGAACAATATCTCTGATGAATGGGGATGCAAAAATTCTTAACAAATACTAGCAACTCAAATTCAACAGTACCTTAAAAGAATGATTCAGTGGGAGGGAGGCAAGATTGTAGAGGAGTAGACAGCCCATTTCAACTAGTCTCTGGATTTTAGTTGGATATCTATCAAACCATTTTGAACAAAGACAACATCAGCTTGAGATATAAGAATACATATCCGAATCTCTACAAGTGGAAAATGACTGCTTTTTGCAAAGTAGAATGTGAAGAGTTGTGAATCTGAGGGGATATACCAGAAGGTAAACAGAAGGGGGAGGAATCCCCCATAAGCTGGCTCTTGGAAAGTGATATAACACTGGAGAGCAAAATCAGAACTCTTAGATATCTGCTTTAGGGAGAGACATGACTCCCTGAAAGTGGCTCTGGAAATGAAAAGGCAAAATTCTAGGTAGGGTATTGGTCTCAGTATACGGGGAACCAGAAAGCATAAGGGGATGCCTGAACTGATAAAGTGCCCAAGAAGTGGAGCTAGGAATGATCAGGTTATGGTCAGCAAGTCCAAGAAGGGACTCTAAGCTCAGATCGCCACAAATTTCAAGCCTGGACTTTCAGTAACCACTCTATTCCTGAGCAGCCTGAAAATTTCTAGAACCTGCCTGACCAGGCAAAAATGTTCCTGTCATAGAGGCAAAAAGTATACCACCCGAAATCAACAAGTTCAAAAAGACCTCCAAACAATTGTGAAATTCATGAACCATAATTTTAGACAAGAGGTCTTAAGGAAATCTAGGGAGAAGAACTTCGCTACATACAGAGGAAAGACCATCAGAATAATGTCAGTCCTGTCCACAGAAACCTGGCAAGCCAGAAAGAGCTGGCAAGATGTATTCAGGGCACTAAATGAAATGAACATACAACCAAGAATACTTTATCCAGCTAGGTTCATACTCAAAATGGATAGAGAGATAAAGAGCTTCCAAGACTGGCAAGGTTTAAAAGAGTATGTGTCCACCAAGCCAGCATTACAAGAAATTTAAGGGGGTTCTACAAAAGAAGAAAGAACCAAAGAGTGACATAGAACAGAAGTTTACAGAGACAATCTATAGAAACAAGGACTTCTCAGGCAACATGATGTCAATAAAAACTTATATTTCAATAATAATTAACAATGTGAATGTACTAAATGCTCCCATAAAATGGCAGATTTGCATTTTGGCTAAAACAACAAGGCCTATCTATATTGCCTACAAGAGACCCATCTGAAACCTAAATATACATCCAGACTGAAAGTAAAGGGATTTAGAAACATATTTTATGCCAAAGAGCCTCAAAAGAATGCTGGGATAGCAATTCTCATATCAGATAAAATAGATTTTAAACAAAATACTGTAGTCAGAGATACAGAAGAACACTATATAATTCTTTTAATTTTTAATTTTTTATAAACATATATTATTATACCCAGGGGTACAGGTCTGTGCATCGCCAGGTTTACACACTTCACAGCACTCACCAAACCACATACCCTCCCCAATGTCCATAACACCACCCCCCTTCTCCCAAAGCCCCTCCCCCCAGCAACCCTCAGATTGTTTTGTGAGATTAAGAGTCTCTTATGGTTTGTCTCCCTCCCAATCCATTCTTGTTCCATTGATTCTTCTCCTATGCACTTAAGCCCCCATGTTGCATCACCACTTCCTCATATCAGGGAGATCATATGATAATTGTCTTTCTCTGCTTGACTTATTTCGCTCAGCATGATACGCTCTAGTTCCATCCATGTTGTCGCAAATGGCAAGATTTCATTTATTTGATGGCCGCAGAGTATTCCATTGTGTATATATACCACATCTTCTTAATCCATTCATCTGTTGATGGACATCTAGGTTCTTTCCATAGTTTGGCTATTGTGGACATTGCTGTTATAAACATTCGGGTTCACGTGTCCCTTTGGATCACTACGTTTGTATCTTTAGATAAATACCCAGTAGTGTAATTGCTGGGTCATAGGGCAGTTCTATTTTCAACATTTTGAGGAACCTCCATGCTGTTTTCCAGAGTGGTTGCACCAGCTTGCATTCCCACCAACAGTGTAGGAGGATTCCCCTTTCTCCGCATCCTCGCATCTGTCGTTTCCTGACTTGTTGAATTTAGCCATTCTGACTGGTGTGAGGTGATATCTCATTGTGGTTTTGATTTGTATTTCCCTGATGCCAAGTGATATGGAACACATTTTCATGTGTCTGTTGGCCATCTGGAAGTCTTCTTTGCAGAAATGTCTGTTCATGTCCTCTGCCCATTGCTTGATTGGATTATTTGTTCTTTGGGTGTTGAGTTTGCTAAGTTCTTTATAGATTCTGGACACTAGTCCTTTATCTGATATGTCGTTTGCAAATATCTTCTCCCATTTTGTCAGTTGTCTGTTGATTTTGTTAACTGTTTCCTTTGCTGTGCAAAAGCTTTTCATCTTGATGAAATCCCAATAGTTCATTTTTGCCCTTGCTTCCCTTGCCTTTGGTGTTGTTCCTAGGAAGATGTTGCTGCGGCTGAGGTCAAAGAGGTTGCTGCCTGTGTTCTCCTCAAGGATTTTGATGGATTCCTTTCGCACATTGAGGTCCTTCATCCATTTTGAGTCTATTTTTGTGTGTGGTGTAAGGAAATGGTCCAATTTCATTTTTCTGCATGTGACTGTCCAATTTTCCCAACACCATTTATTGAAGAGGCTGTCTTTTTCCCATTGGATATTCCTTGCTGCTTTGTCAAAGATTAGTTGACCATAGAGTTGAGGGTCAATTTATGGGCTTTCTATTCTGTTCCATTGATCTATGAGTCTGTTATTGTGCCAGTACCATGCTGTCTTGATGATGACAGCTTTGTAATAGAGCTTGAAGTCTGGAATTGTGATGCCACCAACATTGGCTTTCTTTTTCAATATTCCTTTGGCTATTTGAAGTCTTTTCTGGTTCCACATAAATTTTAGAATTATTTGTTCCATTTCTTTGAAAAAGATGGATCATACTTTGATAGGAATTGCATTAAATGTGTAGATTTCTTTAGGTAGCATAGACATTTTCACAATATTTATTCTTCTAATCCAGGAGCATGGAACATTTTTCCATTTCTTTGTGTCTTCCTCAATTTCTTTCTTGAATACTTTATAGTTTTCTGAGTATAGATTCTGTGCCTCTTTCGTTAGGTTTATTCTTAGGTATCTTATGGTTTGGGGTGCAATTGAAAATGGGATAGACTCCTTAATTTCTCTTTCTTCTGTCTTGTTGTTGGTGTAGAGAAATGCAACTGATTTCTGTGCATTGATTTTATATCCTGACACTTTACTGAATTCCTGTACAAGTTCTAGCAGTTTTGGAGTGGAGTCTTTTGGGTTTTCCACATATAGTATCATATCATCTGCGAAGAGTGATAATTTGACTTCTTCTTTGCCGATTTGGATGCATTTAATTTCCTTTTGTTGTCTGATTGCTGAGGCTAGGACTGCTGGGTTTATGTTTAATACCAGTGGTGATAATGGACATCCCTGCCATATTCCTGACCTTAGCGGATAATCTTTCAGTTTTTCTTCATTGAAAATGATATTTGTGGTGGGTTTTTCATAGATGGCTTTGATGATATTGAGGTATGTGCCCTCTGTCCCTACACGTTGAAGAGTTTTGATCAGGAAGGGATGCTGTACTTTGTCAAATGCTTTTTCAGCATCTATTGAGAGTATCGTATGGTTCTTGCTCTTTCTTTTATTGGTGTGTTGTATCACATTGATTTGCGGATGTTGAACCAAACTTGCAGCCCTGGAATAAATCCCACTTGGTCATGGTGAATAATCTTTTTAATGTTCTTTTGAATCCTATTGGCTAGTACTTTGGGGAGAATTTTTGCATCTTTGTTCATCAAGGATATTGGTCTATAGCTCTCTTTTTTGTTGGGATCCTTGTCTGGTTTGGGGATCAAGGTGATGCTGGCCTCATAAAATGAGTTTGGAAATTTTCCTTCCATTTCTATTTTTGGAACAGTTTCAGAATAGGAATTAGTTCTTCTTTAAATGTTTGGTAGAATTCCCCTGGGAAGCCGTCTGGCCCTGGGCTTTTGTTTGTTTGGAGATTTTTAATGACTGTTTCAATCTCCTTACTGGTTATGGGTCTTTTCAGGCTTTCTATTTCTTCCTGGTTCAGTTGTGGTAGTTTATATGTTTCTAGGAATACATCCATTTCTTCCAGATTGTCAAATTTGTTGGCGTAGAGTTGCTCATAGTATGTTCTTATAATAGTTTGTATTTCTTTGGTGTTAGTTGTGATCTCTCCTCTTTCATTCATGATTTTATTTATTTGGGTCCTTTCTCTTTTCTTTTTGATAATTCTGGCCAGGGGCTTATCAATCTTATTAATTATTTCAAAGAACCAGCTCCTATTTTCGTTGATTTGCTCTATTGTTTTTTTTTGTTGTTGTTTGTTTGTTTGTTTCTATTTCATTGATTTCTGCTCTGATCTTTATGATTTCTCTTCTCCTGCTGGGCTTAGGGTTACTTTCTTATTCTTTCTCCAGCTCCTTTAGGTGTAGGGAAGGTTGTTTACCTGAGACCTTTCTTGTTTCTTGAGAAAGGCTTGTACCGCTATATATTTTAGTCTCAGGACTGCCTTTGTTGTGTCCCACAGATTTTGAACTGTTCTGTTTTCATTATCATTTATTTCCATAATTTTTTTTGCAATTCTTCTTTAATTTCCCGGTTGACCCATTCATTCTTTAGAAGGATGCTGTTTAGTCTCCTTGTATTTGGGTTCTTTCCAAACTTCCTTTTGTGGTTGAGTTCTAGCTTTAGAGCATTGTGGTCTGAAAATATTCAGGGAATGATCCCAAACTTTTGATACTGGTTGAGTCCTGATTTAGGTCCGAGGATGTGATCTATTCTGGAGAATATTCCATGTGCACTAGAGAAGAATGTGTATTCTGTTGCTTTGGGATGAAATGTTCTGAATACATCTGTGGTGTCCATCTGCTCCAGTGTGTCATTTAAGGCCTTTATTTCCTTGCTGATCTTTTGCTTGGATGATCTGTCTATTTCAGTGAGGGGAGTGTTAAAGTCTCCTACTATTATTGTATTATTGTTTATGTGTTTATTTGATTTTGTTATTAATTGGTTTATATAGTTGGCTGCTCCCATGTTGGGGGCCTAGATATTTAAAATTGTTAGATCTTCTTGTTGGACAGACCTTTTGAGTATGATATAGTGTCCTTCCTCCTCTCTTATTATAATCTTTGGCTTAACATCTAACTGATCTGATATAAGTATTGCCACTCCTGCTTTCTTCTGATGTCCATTAGCATTGTAAATTCTTTTCCTCCCCCTCACTTTAAATCTGGAGGTGTCTTCGGGCTTAAAATGAGTTTCTTGTAGGCAACATATAGATGGGTTTTGTTTTTTTATCCATTCTGATACCCTGTGTCTTTTCATTGGGGCATTTAGCCCCTTAACATTCAGGGTAACTATTGAGAGATATGAATTTAGTGCCATTGTATTTCCTGTAAGGTGACTGTTACTGTATATTGTCTCTGTTCCTTACTCATCTACCACTTGTAGGCTCTCTCTTTGCTTAGAGGACCCCTTTCAATATTTCCTGTAGAGCTGGTTTGGTGCTTTCAAATTCTTTCAGTTTTTTTTTTAAAGATTTTATTTATTTGTCAGAGACTGACGGAGAGAGAGTGAGTGAGCACAGGCAGACAGAGAGGCAGGCAGAGGCAGAGGGAGAAGCTGTCTCCCTGCCAAGCAAGGAGCCCTATGTGGGACTCAATCCCAAGACCCTGGGATCATGACCTGAGCAGAAGGCAGCTGCTTAACCAACTAAGCCACGCAGGCATCCCAATTCTTTCAGTTTTTGTTTATCCTGGAAGCTTTTAATCTCTCCTCCTATTTTCAATGATAGCCTAGCTGGATATAGTATTCTTGGCTGCATGTTTTTATTGTTTAGTGCTCTGAAAATATCATGCCAGCTTTTTCTGGCCTGCCAGGTCTCTGTGAATAAGTCAGGTGCCAATCTAATATTTTTACCATTGTATGTTACAGACTTCTTTTCCCGGGCTGCTTTCAGGATTTTCTCTTTGTCACTGAGAATTGTAAATTTTACTATTAGGTGACGGGGGTGTGGGCCTATTCTTATTGATTTTGAGGGGTGTTCTGTGAACGTCCTGAATTTTGATGCTCGTTCCCTTTACCATATTTGGGAAATTCTCACCAATAATTCTCTCCAGTATACCTTCTGTTCCCCTCTCTCTTTCTTCTTCTTCTGGAATCCCAATTATTCTAATGTTGTTTCATCTTATGGTGTCACTTATTTCTCGAATTCTCCTCTCCTGGTCCAGTAGCTGTTTGTCCCTCTTTTGCTCAGCTTCTTTATTCTCTGTCATTTTGTCCTATATGCCACTAATTCTTTCCTCTGCCTCATTTATCCTAGCAATGAGAGCCTCCATATTTTATTGCACCTCATTAATAGCTTTTTTGATTTCAACTTGGTTAGATTTTAGTTCTTTTATTTCTCCAGAAATGGGTCTTATATCTCCTGAGAGGGTTTCTCTAATATCTTCCATGCTTTTTCAAGCCTGGCTAGAACCTTGAGATTTGTCATTCTGAAATCTTTAACCCAATGAGAAGAGATCCCAAATCGTGAGGGGGGAGAAAGGGGATAAAAAGAGGTTCAAAAAGAAAAAAAAAAAGAAAAGAAAAGAATTTTTAAAAAGAAAACAAATAAAGAAAAATATAAAAAAGAAAATATATATATATATATATATATTAGATAAACTGGTTTAAAAACGTTAAAAAACAAAAGGGTAAAAGTTAAAAAAAATTTTAGCAGAAGAAGAGAAAAAAAATGAAAAAGAAAAAAATTAAATTAACTGCAAGACTAAAAAATTCACAGGGAGAAAGCCATGAGTTCCGTGCTTTGCTTTCTCCTCTGTTATTCTGCTGCTCTCCTTGGTATTCAAACTGAACTCCTTGGTAGGTGGACTTGTTCTTGGCTGGATTTCTTGTTGATCTTCTGGTGGAGGGGCCTGGTGTAGTGATTCTCAATTGTCTTTGCCCCAGGCGGAATTGCACCGCCCTTACCAGGGGCTGAGTAATCTGCTCGGGTTTGCTTTCAGGAGCTTTTGTTCCCTGAGTGCTTTCTGTAGAGTTCTGGAGGACGGGAATACAAATGGCAGCCTCCTGGTCTCTGGCATGGAGGAGCCAAGAGCCCGGGGCCCCACTCTTCAGTGTGCCCTCAGAGAACAGCGCCCAGTTCGTCCCGTCTGCCTGACCTCTGGCCGCACTCTGAGCTCACTGAGCCTGCGACCAGTTCAAGGTAAGCCTGAGCTGTGATCTTACTGTAGGCTCTGTCTCTGTAGCCGGTTTTCCCGTTCCAATACCCACAAGCTCTGCGACATTCAGACACCTCCCATCCTTCTGTGACCCTGCGGGACCTGAGGCCATGCTGACCCCGCGTGGGCTTTGCCCCGGTTTAGCCTCTGGAGCCATGTCCGTCAACGGAACAGACTTTTAAAAGTCCTGATTTTGTGCTCCGTTGCTCTGCCACTTGCCGGGAGCCGGCCCCTACCCTGGGGTCTATCTTCCCGTCACTTTGGATTCACTTGTCCACCAGTCTACCTTTCAGAAAGTGGTTGTTTTTCTGTTTCCAGAATTGCTGTTCTTCTTCTCTTTGATCTGCCGATGGATTTGCAGATGTTTGCAATCTTTAGATAAGCTATCTAGCTGATCTCCTGCTAACTGAAATAGTCTCAGCCTGCTACTTCTCCACCATCTTGACTCCTCCCTGAACACTACATAATTCCTAAAGGAAATATCCACCAAGAAGATCTAACAATTGTAAATATTTATGCCCCCAATATGGGAGCAGCCAATTACATAAGAAAACTGTTAATCAAGATAAAGAGTCATATGGACATGAATCCATTAATAGTAGGAGATCTTAACATGCCACTCTCAGTAATAGACAGATTATCCAAGCAGAAAATCAATAAAGAAACAAGAGCATTGAATGACACATTGGAACAGATGGACCTCATAGATATATACACAACATTCCACCCTAAAACAACAGAATACACATTCTTTTTGAGTGCACATGGAACTTTCTCCAGAATAGACTACATACTGGGTCACAAATCAGGGCTCAATTGATACCAAAAGACTGAGATTATTCCCTGCATATTCTCAGACCACAATGCTTTGAAACTGGATCTCAACCACAAGAAAAAGCTTTGAAGGAATTCAAACACTTGGAACCTGAAGACCATCCTGCTCATGAATGTTTGGCTCAATTAGAAAATCAAAGAACTAAACAATTCAGGGATAGCAATGAGAATGAAGACACATTGATACAAAACCTATGGGGTATGACAAGGTGGTCAAAGGGGGAAATATATAACCATCCAAGCCTCACTCAAAAAATTTTTAAAATCCAGAATACACCAACTCTCTTTACACATTAAGGAACTGGAAAATCAACAACAAATTAAGCCAACCCCATTCACATGAAGGGAAATAATTTAAGACTAGACCAGAGCTCAATGAATTAGAAACTAGAGATACAGTGCAACAAATCAATGAAACTAGAAGCTGGTTCTTTGAAAGAATTAATAAGATCCATAAACCACTAACAAAACTAATCCAAAAGAAAAGAGAGAGGACCCAGATAAATAAAATTATGAATGAAAGGTGAGATCACAACTAACACCAAGGAAATAAAAACAATCATCAGTAATTATTAACAGCTATTTTTCAATAAGTTAAGCAACCTAGAAGAAACGGATGCACTCCTAGACATCAATAAACTTCCAAGACTAAAACAGGAAGAAATTGACAACCAGAATAGACCAGTATCTAGTAATACGATTGAAGTAGTGATCACCCCCCCTCAATAAAACAAGACCCCAGAACCTGACAGACTGCCTGGGGAATTTTAACAAACACTCAAAGAAGAAATTATACCTAATCTCCTGAAGCTCTTTCAAAAAATAAAAGCGGAAGAAAAACTTTCAGACCCTTGCTATGAAGCCAGCATTACCTTGATCCCATACCAGACAATGACCCCATCAAAAAGTAGAATTTCAGACCAATATCCCTGATGAGTATGGATGCCAAGATTCTCAACAAGATTGTAGCTAATAGGATCCAACAGTACATTTAAAAGATTATCAACCACGACCAGGTGGGATTTATCCCTGGGATGCAAGAGTGGTTCAACATTTGCAAATCAATCAATGTGATAGAACAAATCCATAAGAGAAGAAAGAAAAACCACATGGTCCTCCCATTTGATGCAGAAAAGACATTTGATAAGATACAACATCTGTTCCTGAATAAAACTCTTCATAGTATAGGGATAGAGGGAAGATTCCTCAAGTTCATGAAATCCATCTATGAAAAACGCACAGCAAATATCATTCTCAATGTGAAAAAGCTGAGAGCCTTCCCACTGAGATCAGAAACATGACAAGGATGTCCACTCTCACCAAAATTATCCAATGTAGTAACAACATTGAGACAATAGCAATGAGACAATAAAAAGAAATAAAATGTATTCAAATTGGTAAAGAAGATTTGCCAAATTGGCAAATCTCTTCACAGATGACAAGATACTTTATGTGTAAAACCCAAAAGACCCCACTCCCAAATGACTAGAACTCATACAGCAATTCAATAATGCAGCAGGAAACAAAATCAATCCACAGAAATCAGTTGCTTTCTTATACACTAACAAGGAAAATATAGAAAGGGAAATTAGAAAATTGGTTCCATTTACTATAGCACCAGGAGCCATAAGATATCTGGGAATAAACCTAACCAAAGAGGAAAATGATCTGTACTCAAGAAATTACAGAACACTCATGAAAAATATTGAAGATACTAAACAATTAAAAAGCACTTCATGCTCATGAATCAGAAGAATAAACATTGTTAAAATGTCTATATTGCCTAGAGCAATCTACACTTTCAATCCCATCTAATCAAAATTACACCAACATTTTTCCAAGTACTGGAACAAACAATACAAAAATTTGTATGGAACCAGAAAAGACCTCGAATTGCTGAGGGAATGTTGGGGAAAAAAAAAACTGGGGGCATCACATTGCCTGATTTCAAGCTTTACTACAAAGCTCTGATCACCAAGATAGCATTGTACTGGCACAGAAACAGACACATAGACCAGTGAAACAGAGTAGAGAGCCTGGATATGAACCATCAACACTATGTTCAACTAATCTTCAACAAAGCAGGAAAAAAATATCCTTTGGAAAAAAGACAGTCTCCTCAATAAATGGTGCTGGGAAAATTGGACAGCTATGTATAGAACAGTGAAACTCAACCATTCTCCAACACCATACATAAAGATAAACTCAAAATGGATAAAAGACTTCAAGGTGAGACAGGAATCTATGGAAATCCTAGAAGAGAACATAGGCAGTAATCTCTTGAACATTAGCCACAGCAACTTCTTTAAAGACACATCTCCAAAGGCAAAGGAAATAAAAGTGTAAATGAAGTTTTGGGCCTTCATCAAGATCAAAAGTTTTTGCACAGCAAAAGAAACAGTCAACAAAACAAAGAGGCAACCCACGGAATGCGAGAAGATATTCACAAAAGACACTACAGACAAAGCACTGATATCCAAGATGTATAAAGAACTCTTCAAACTCAACACCCAAAGAAACAGATAATCACATCAAAAATGGGCAAAAGACATGAACAGACACTTCTCCAAAGAATACATAAAGATGGCTAACAGACACATGAAAAAATGTTTATCATTATTAGCCATCAGGGAGATTCAAATCAAAACCACATTGAGATGCCATCTTACAGTAGTTGGAATGGCCAAAATCAACAAGACAGTAAACAACCTGTGTTGGAGAGGATGTGGAGAAAGGGGAACCCTCTTACACTGTTGGTGGTAATGCAAGTTGGTGCAGCCATTTTGAAAACAGTGTAGAGATTCCTTAAGACATTACAAATAGAGCTACTTATGACCCTGAAATTGCACTACTGGGTATTTACCCCAAGGATACAGAAGCAGTGAAAAGAATGGCCACATGTACCTCAATGTTCATAACAGCAATGGCCACAGTCGCCAAACTGTGGCAAGAGCCAAGATGCCTATCAACAGATGAATAGATAAAGAAGATATGGTCCTACATACAATGGAATATTATGCCTCCATCAGAAAGTTTGAATACCCAACTTTTCTATCACCATTGACAGGACTGGAGGAGATTATATTGAGTGAAATAAGCCAAGCAGAGAAAGTCAGTTATCATATGGTTTCACTTACTTATGGAGCATAAAGAATAACATGGAGAACATTAGGAGAATGAAAGGAAAAGTGAATTGGGGAGAATCAGAGGGGTAGATCAACCATGAGAGACTGTGGACTCTGAGAAATGAACTGAGGGTTTTGAAAGGGAGGAGGTGAGATGGGTGAACATGCTGGTGGATATTAAGGAGGGCACATAGAGCATGGAGTACTGGGTGTGGTGCATAAATAGTGAATCCTGGAGCAATGAAAAAATAAAATTAAACAAACAAACAAACAAAAAAAAACCAGATACATAGGCCAATGGAACAGAATGGATACCCCAGAAATGGACCCTCAGCTCTATGGTCAACTTCCAATGAATCAGGAAAGAATATCCAATTGAAAAAACAAACAAACAAACAAACAAACGACAGTCTCTTCAATAAATGTTGCTAGGAAAATTGGACAGCTATATATAGAAGAATTAAAGTCAAACATTCTCTTAGACCATACACAAAGAGAAACTGAAAATAGATGAAAGACCTCAAGATGAGACAGAAAGCCATCAAAATCCTAGAGGAGAACATAGGCAGTAACCTCTTCAACAACAGTCACAGCAACTTCTTTTAAGAAGTCTCTCTAAAGACAAGTGAAACAAAGCAAAAATGAACTTTTAGGGCTTCATCAAGTTAAAAAGCTTCTGCACAGCAAAGGAAACAGCCAACAAAACGAAAAGGTAACCCATGGACTGGGAGGAGATATTTGCAAATGACATTACAGATAAATGACTGGTATCCAAGATCTATAAGGAACTTCTTAAACTCAACACCCAAAGAACAAATAATCCAGCCAATAAATGGTAGAAGACATGAACATACACTTCTTCAAAGAAGACTTACAAATGGCCAACAGACACATTAAAAAATATTCAACATCACTAGCCATCATGGAAATTCAAGTCAAAACCACAAGGAGATACCACCTCATACCAGTTAGAATGGCAAATATTAACAAGACAGGGAACAACAAATATTGACAATGATGTGGAGAAAGGGGAACCCTCTTTCACTGTTTGGGATCCAAGTGTATGTTTGGGACACATACACTGTCTGGAAAACAGTATGGAGATTCCTCAAGAAGTTAAAAATAGAGTTACCTTATGACCCAGCAATTGCACTACTAGGTATTTACCCCAAAGATACAGATGCAGTGAAAAAAAGGGGCACATGAACCTCACTGTTCATAGCAGCATTGTCCAGAGTAGCTAAACTATGGAAGGAGCCTAGATGTCCTTCAACTGATGAACGGATAAAGAAGATATGTTTAATATATACAATGGAATATTACTCAGCCACCAGAAAGGATTAGTACCTACCATTTGCATTGACATAAATGGAACTGGAGGTGATTTTGCTAAGTGAATTAAGTCAAGCAGTGAAAGACGATAATTAAATGGTTTCACTTATATGTAGAACATAGGGAATAGTGCAGAAAACCATAAGGGAATGATGGGAAAACTGAATGAGAAGATATCAAAGAGGGAGATAAAGCATGAAAGACTCTGGACAAACTGGGGGTTATAGAAGTGAGGGGGTGGGGGGATGTAGTATCTAGGTGATGAGTATTAAGGAAGGCATGTGTTGTGATGAGCACTGGGTGTTATATGCAACTAACAAATTTTAAACTCTACATCACAAACTAATGATGTGATATATGTTGGCTAACTGAACATAAGAAACAAACAAAAAAAAGAATGATTCACCACCATCAGGTCTGATTTATTCCTGGGCTGCAGGTGTGGTTCAATATTAGCAAATCTGTCAATGTGATACACAATAACAATAAAAGTAAGGGTAAGGACCATGTAATACTCTCAATAGATGCAGAAAAGTTATTTGGCAAAACACAACAACCATGCTTGTAAAAAAACCCTCAACAAAATAGGGTTAGTGGGAACATCCTCAACATCATAAAGGCTGTATATGAGGACCTCCAACTAATATAATCCTCAATGGGGAAAATCTGAGAGTTTTCCTCTATGGTCAGGAACAAGACAGGATGTCCACTCTCACCACTGTTGTTTGACATAGTAGTGGAAATTCTAGCCTCAGCAATCAGACAAAAAGAAGAAATAAATGGCATCCAAATAAGCAAGGAAGAAGTTAGTCTTTCACTATTTGCAGATAATATGATACTCTATGTAGAAAACCTGAAAGATTCCACAAAAAAAAAAAACTAGAATTTATACAGGAATTCAGAGAAGTCACAGAAATCAAAATCGACATAAAGGAATCTGTGGCACTTATATACACTAGTAATGAAGCAGCAGAAAAAGAAATCAAGGAACAGGCTTATTTATAATTGCATTAAACACCATAAGGTATGCAGGAATGAACCTAAATAAAGAATAAAAGATGTGTAATCTGAAAACAGGAGAACACTCATGAAAGTCTTTGAAGAGGACACAAAGAAATGGAAAAATATTTCATGCTCATGGATTGGAAGAACGAATAATGTTAAAATGTCTCCAGTGCCCCCAAAGTATACACATTTAATGCAATTTCTATACATTTGATGCAATTTCTATCAAAATACCACCATTATTTGGGGGGGAAGAGCTGAAACAAACAATCCTAAAATTTGTATGAAACCACAAAATTTCCTGAGTTGCCAAAGCAATCTTGAAAAAGGAAAGTGACTCTGAAGGCATCACAGTTCTGGACTTCAAGTTATACTACAAAGCTGCAGTGATAAAAACAGTTAAGATATTGGCACAAACACACACACACATCAATGAAGCAGACTGAAAAGCCCAGAACTGAATCCACAACAATATGGCTAATTAACCTTTGACAAAGCAGGAAAGAATATGCAATGGGGAAAAACGGCAGTCTCTTCAACAAATGATGTTGAGAAAACTGGACATATGCACTCAAAAGAATGAAATCAGGCCACTTTCTTATACCATACATAAAAATTAATTCCAAATGGATGAAAAACCTAAACATCATACAGGAAACCATCAAAATACTAGAGAAGAAAACAGGCAGCAACCTGTCTGACATTGGCCATAGCAACTTCTTTCTAGGTATTTCTCCAGAGGCAAGGGAAACAAAAACAAAAATGAACTGTTGGACTTCATTAAGATAAAAAGTGTCTGCACAGTGAAGGAAATAATCAACAAAACTAAAAGGCAGCCTACAGATTGGGAAAAGATATTTGCAAGTGACACATGTGATAAAGGGTTAGTATCCAAAATATATAAAGAACTTACAAAACTCAAAACCCAACAAACAAATAATAAAGTTAAAAAATGGGCAGTAGTCATGAAAAAACAGTTTTCCAAAAATGACTTACAGATGGCCAACAGACACATGAAAAGATGCTCAACATCATTCATCACTATGGCAATACAAATCAAAAGTACAATAAGATACCACCTCATGCCTTTCAGGATGGCTAAAATTAACAACACAGGATACAATAGATGTTAGTGAAGATGTGGAGAAAGGGAAACCCTCTTCTGCTGTTGGTGTGAATGCAAACTGGTATAGCCACTCTGGAAAGTATCACAGGGGTTCCTCAAAAGGTTAAAAATAGAAATACACTATGACCTGGCAACTGCATTACTAGATATTTACCCAAAGGATACAAATATACTGATTCAAAGAGACACATGCACCTTCATGTTTACAGCAGCATTATAAACAACAACAAATTGCATGAAGAGCCCAAATGTCCATTGACTGATGACTGGATAAGAAAGATGTGGAATATATACAATGGAATATTACTAAACCATTAAAAAAGAATGAAATTTTGCCACTTGCAACAATGTGGATGGAGCTAGAGTGTATTACGTTAAGTGAAATAAGTCAGCCAGAGAAAGACAAAGACAAATACCATATGATTTCCTCATATGTGGAATTTAAGAAACAAAACAATTGGACATAGGGGAAAAAATGAGCAAGGCAAACCATAATAGAGACTCTTAACTATAGAGAACAAAAGGAGCGTTGCTAGAGCGGAGGTAGGCTAAATGGGTAATGGGCAGTAAGGAGGGCACTGGGTGTTTAGTGTTAAGTAATAGATCATTAAATTCTACCCCTGAAACTAATATTACTCTTTATGTTAACTAACTGGAATTTAGATAAAAATTTGAAACTTAAAAAATAAAAGGAGTGTACTTGTCATGATGAGCACAGGGTGATGCATGGAAGTGCTGGATTACTATATTTTACACATGGAATTAATATAACATTGCATGCTAACTAACTGAAATTAAAATAGAAGCTTAAAAAAAGAACATCAACATATGCATAGTGGGACTTCCTCAAAAAGCAAGAAAAATGTATAAAAAAGTATTTTAGAAATAATAACCTAAAGGATACCTGGGTGGCTCACTTGGTTAAGTGTCTGCCTTTGGCTCAGGTCATGATCCCAGGGTCCGGGATTGAAGCATGCATCAGGCTTCCTGCTGAACAGGGTATCTGCTTCCCCCTCTCCCTCTTTCTGCCACTCCCCTTTCTTGCGTGTTCTCTTTGTATGTCTGTGTGTGTGTGTCTGTCAAATAAATAAATAAAAATCTTTTTTTCCAAAAGAAAAAAAAAAGAAATAATGCCACAAAATTACATGAATTACATTTTAAAAATAAACATACACATGTGAGATGATCACCAAACTTCTAATATGGTAAAAATCAAAGAGATTCTACACTTCATAGTACCAAAAGAAAAACAAAGACAATATTGAAAGTAGCAAGAAAAGAAGTAACTCATTACATATAAGATATATGAATATTAATAACCAATTTAACATTAGAAACCATGGATACTACAAGGTATTGGAATGACTTATTCAAAGTTTTCAGTAGTAATATTAACACAGAATTTTCCAGGAATCCTACATTCAGGTAGCATCAGCAAGATGGTTGAATTGGAAGCCCTGACTTCTTTTCCCTATAGGAACACAACTTTAGCATTACATGGATTAGTTACTTTTGTAAGAAATCTGAAAACTGGATGAGATTCTCCCACACCACAAGGAAGTACAAAACCAACCAGATCAGAACTAGTAGAAAAATTTTGAACACCTACTTGCCACAGTCCCTACCTCTAACACAGTGCCATATGATTAAAAGAAAACCCCAAATTCCCAGCTTCAACTTTAAGAAGGAAAAAGCTATGCCATGCGTGAAAGTTCCAACTTTTCCAGGTACTGCTCAAAAGCTAAGATTCTGCTTGCCTGTCTTGGAATATTGATGGGGTTTGGCATAGTCTAGATGTCTGGGAAGCACTGCAAGCAAATCTGGTCGTTTTAAGTAGCATGAGAGAACTTGCCACAGCCTCTTCCCTGGCCCCAGAGCAGAGTAAGTAGGTAAATAACTATCTTTCAGCTTTTTGCTGAGGAGGAAAAGAGTTGCACCTTACATTCAGTGTTTCGACTTTGCCAGGGGACACCCCAGAGACTAGCTTATGTCTTTCCTATCTGGGAATGCTGACAGAGTGTGGTATACTCTAGATGTCTAGAAAGTGTCTAAAAATAAAGACAGCAGTTTGGAACACTGCAAAAGTTTGAGAAGTCCATGAAATCTTTTGCCAGCCTGACTGGCGAAGGTCTTCCCCTATACAAGATCGATCTGTGAAGAATGGAAGAGTTGGTGTTTTTTTCTAACATGTAGATACCAACACAAAGACTCAAGCAAATGAATAAATAGTGAAATATTATCCAACATAAGAAAAAAAGTAAAACTCTAGAAACTGACTCTAATGAAACAGATGTATAGGAATTCCATGACATAGAATTCAACATAATAATAATAAAAATGCCCAATGTACCAGGAAAGCTATGCATAAACAAAGAGATAGGTGTATGGTATATGAATACAATACAATATTACAAATGTTTTAAAAGAAGGAAATTCTTCAACAACATAAATGAACTTTGAGGACATTATCCTAAGTGAAAGCAGCCAGTCACAGAAAGACAAATACTCTGTGATTCTACTTAAATGAGATATCCAAAATAGTCAAACTCATAGATGCAGATAATAAAACCACTAGTGGTTGCCAGGGATGGGGAAAATGGAGAAATGGGAGTTGCTATTCACCTGGTATAAAGTTTCAGTTACACAAGAAGAATAGGTTCTAGATATATGCTATGTAGCACTATGCCTATAGCTAACAGTACTCTGCTGTATACTTTAAAATTTGTTAAGAGGATAGATCTCATGCTAAGTGTTCTTACCACAACTTAACAAAAAAGATTATGCATCTAGTAAAAATCCTCCATATATTATAGAAAAATTAAATCATCTCCAGGTAATCAAAAACTGACAAAGCATATCACTAGCAGATATTCCCTAAGAGAAATATTAAAGAGAGTCCTTCAGGGGGAAATGAAAGGACCCTAGACAGTAATCTGAATCTTCACAAAAAATAAAGAATATCAGAAAATGTAACTAAATAGGTAAATATGAAAGAAAGTATTAATCTATTTATTGTTGCTATCTCCTAAGCTCTATTCTATCTGATTTAGAAGATAACTGCATAGAACAATGATTTTAAATCTGTTTTTAACCAACTTACAATGCATGTATTTTTTTGTAAAATACAAGTATGCAATTTACATAAAGCAATAGCACAAAACAGGAAGAGGAAATAGAGCTATATTTAAGCAAAATTTTTCTATACTATTTAAGTTGATATTAATTAGAGCTAGATGGCTTTTGTTTGGTTTTGGTTTTGGTTTTGGTTTGGTTTGGTTTGATTCTTCGGATTTTGTTTTTATTTTTGTAATCTCTGTGCCCAATCTGGAGCTCAAACTCATGACCCCAAGATCAACAGTTGCCTGGGCTTCCTACTGAGCCAGCCAGGTGCCTGAGGCTAGATGTTTTTAATGTTAATTGTAAACTCTAGGGCAATCACAAAGAACATTACTTAAAAATATAGTAAAAGAAATGTCAAGAGAATGAAAATGGTATACTATAAAGTACCTGACAAGAAAGAAGGCAAGAATTATGGAATGGAGGAACAGAAAAAGAGACATAGACAAAATAGCAAAATAGATGATGTTGATCCTTCTTATTAGTAATTACATTAATTATAAATGAACTAAACACTCCAATTAAAACATCAATCAGCAAAATGGGTGAAAAACTATGACCTAAATACATGTTGTCTACCAGAGACAAACTCTAGACCCAAAGCCACAAATAGGATGAAAGTTTAAAGATGGAAAAATAATATGCCATATGGACAATTTCCTCTAACTAGTGGTAGAAGTCAGAGAAATTAAAAGTGTGAATAGGATATATTACACCATTGCTGGTTTGAAATGGAGGGATACCTAGACCAAGGAATATAAGTGACCTCTAGAAGCTGAAAGTGGACCCCCACTGACAACCAGCAAAGAAACTGAGAACTCAGTGTTAAAACTGCAAAGAAATGAAATTTTTTTTTAAAGATTTTATTTATTTGACAGAGAGAAAGATCACAAGTAGGCTGAGAGGCAGGCAAAGAGAGAGGGGGAAGCAGGCTCCCTGCTGAGCAGACAGCCTGATGCAGGGCTCGATCTCAGGACCCTGAGATCATGACCTGAGCCGAAGGCAGAGGCTTAACCCACTGAGCCACCCAGGCGCCCCAAGAAATGAAATTTTCAACAACATGAATGAGTTTTGAAGTAGATCCTCTCTAAAGCCTCTGTTTAAGAACCCAGTGTGGCCAGCACCTTGAATTTGATGCTGTGAGCAGAGGAACCCAGTTGAGGCTGCCTGGACTTCTAATCTACAGAACTATGAACGGATATATGTTTTTTTTTTTTTAAACCACTAATTCTGTGGCTTTGTCAAAATTTGTCAAAGAGCAATAGAAAACTAATATAGTCTCATGTTTTCTAATTGTTTCACGTGCCTTATCTTCCTTAGGAGATTGCAAGCAACTGGAAGGATAGAACCAAGTCTTGTAAGTATAGCTAGCACACAAGGCATATAACATGATACATTAAATATCAGGATCAGGTAATTGAATAAAATACCAAGATTCACTTATATTTTTGCTTACCCCACCTGAATATCTCTGACTTCTCAATCATCCCTAATATGTCCAAGATTCTTTTAGGGTAATGTAACAGACTTAGAATAATGTAGCTGGGGTAAAACAATAATAATAAAAACAACAACAACAACAACAACAAAAACTCTACATTTTAGGGAGGTTCCAACAATTTCAAGATTGTATTTAAAATACAAAATACATTTCATCTTTTTGAGTAATTAATATGCTTACATCCTATTAGGGAAGACAAATACTGTGTATCCATTGTTACTGTTTCATAACTTACTTTCTTTGGCTTCCAATAATAAATCATACCAATATAAATTTTTTTTCAGATCTCAATATCTCACAAGTTACAAATGCTTATTAATTTCTATAATATCCTTTTTCTTTATCATTTTAGTTTAATTTTACATAAGGGCACTCTGAAAGTAATGAATTTTCAGAAGTGTATGTACACACTCTCACTTCCCTGAAGAAAATGTTCTTCTTATCATTAATAACTCTCTTATTAGATGCTCTGTTGGGAATATGTAAGTGATAAAATTATCACAAAGTTAATATCTCTGTCAGTTTTTAGAACAAAGAAAAAGTAACTTCCCTTCATGTAAAGATAATGAACAATTAACAAGTAAAATCATAATTTCACAGATAGTTGCCCATCTAAATTCATTCATATTTAGGAAAGAAGTAAAGCTACATTAAATTTTAATCAGATTTCACAGCTTCTGAAATATATTCATGAAATACTTGATTGACATTCCTAACACAAACAGAATAATCTATAAAAAGGACTATTACATTTTAAGGTCAGTCATGTCAAGTTTATCCTCCTATGTTCAAAATTTGTCATATTGAAAGATTGTAGCTATTTCCTTATTTTCTTAGTTCATTCCTTATGACTTCATCTGCAAATAAAATTTATGCAAATGTCTAAAATTAGGTTGGAAAAGTTATGGTTCTAACATAGAGGAATGGGTTTTCCAGGAATGAGTTATCATTCTGCTTTTTCCAAATGGATTTGTTGATCATATAAGAAAGCTTTGTATGCCCAGCTTTGTAGTGAAATTATATTAATTTACCCTGTTGTAACAATAATATTACTTTTATTACTTTATGGTCTATTATTATATGATCTCTATACATACTTCCATTATAGACCCTCCTTGTAATATTTCTAGAGTTCTAGGTATGAAAGGAGGCAAACATAAAAATAATCTATGAATGCAGGTGAAAATTTCTCTAAGAAAAAGTACACAAGAAAATACTGATTTGGGGCGCCTGGGTGGCTCAGTGGGTTAAAGCCTCTGCCTTTGGCTCAGGTCATAGTCTCAGGGTCCTGGGATCAAGCCCCACATCAGGCTCTCTGCTCAGCAGGGAGCCTGCGTCCTCCTCTCTCTCTGCCTGCCTCTCTACTTACTTTTGATCTCTGTCTGTCAAATAAATGAATAAAATCTTAAAAAAAAGAAAATTCTGATTTACCTAATAGATGTTTCAGAGAAGGTAATTTGCTTTACAAAAAAGAAGCATTTTATTTACAATATTTAGTGTGACATTTAAATAATACTTGACTCACCTTCCATATAAAGCAATATGCACTTTCTCATTTTAACTTATTTTATTTATTTATTTTTTTAAATTTCTTTTCAGCGTAACAGTATTCATTGTTTTTGCACCACACCCAGTGCTCCATGCAATACGTGCCCTCCCCAATACCCACCACCTGGTTCCCCCAACCTCCCAACCCCTGCCCCTTCAAAACCCTCAGGTTGTTTTAGAGTGTCCATAGTCTCTCACGGTTCACCTCCCCTTCCAATTTCCCTCAACTCCCTTCTCCTTTCCATCTCCCCATGTTCTCCATGTCATTTTTTTAGGCTCCACAAATAAGTGAAACCATATGATAGTTGGATCTCTCTACTTGACTTATTTCACTCAGCATAATCTCTTCCAGTCCTGTCCATTTTGATACAAAAGTTGGGTATTCATCCTTTCTGATGGAGGCATAATACTCCATAGTGTATATGGACCACATCTTCCTTATCCATTCAGCCACTTTGGAGAATAGTGTGGAGATTCCTCAAGAAATTAAAAATAGAGCTTCCCTATGACTCTGCAATTGCACTGCTGGGTATTTACCCCAAAGATACAGATGTAGTGAAAAGAAGGGCCATCTGTACCCCAAAGTTTATAGCAGCAATGGCCACAGTCGCCAACCTGTGGAAAGAACCAAGATGCCTTTCATTTTCATTTTTTTTTTAATTTTGACAACAGCACTTAACATGTGATCTAGTATCCTAACAAAATTTTAAGTGAACATCATCTCTAACTATACTTTCAGTGTTACACAGAGGATTTCTAGAGCTAATTTATCTTGCTTGACTGGAACTTCACTTGCCTGCCCCATTAGTGGGTCCCCATTTCTCTCTCCCTACAGCCCCTGGCAACCACCATTCCATTCTTTCATTTGATGAATTTGAACATCCTAGATTTCTCATATAAATGGAATGGTTATCTGGGTTGCTTAGTCAGTTGAGCATGTGACTCTTGGTTTCAACTCAGGTCTGATCTCATGGAACCTCGGATTGAGTCCCCTTTCAATCTCCATGCTCAGCAGAAAGTCTGATTAAAGATTCTTTCCCTCATCCTCTACCCTTACCCCCAATCATGTTCACTCCCACACACTCTCTCTCCTCCCCTCCCTCTAAAATAAATAAATCTTTAAAAAAAAATAAGGGGAATGTTGCAGTAATCGTCTCTGTGACTGAATTATTTTACTAAACATAATGTCTTCAAGGTTCATCCACCTGGTAGCATATTGCAGATTATTTTATTTTTTAAAGCTGACTAGCATTACATTGTACATATTGTGAAAAGTGAAATGAAATGGAGTCGCATATGTCTAGGGGTTTTAAAAGTAAGCCAGTTTGAAAAGTCCTTTATAGATCTTAATCTATACCTTTATCTGATAAGACATCTGCAAATATCTTCTCCCATTCTGTAGGTTGTCTTTTGGTGTTGTCAACTGTTTTCTTTGCTGTGCAAAAGCTTTTTATCTTGATGAAGTCCCAGCAGTTAATCTTTGCTTTTGTTTCCCTTGCTTTGGAGATGTGTTTAGCAAGAAGTTGCTGTGACTTATCAAACTCAACACCCTAAAACCAAATAATTCAGTCAAGAAATGGGCAGGAGACATGCAAAGACGTTTCTCCAAAGAAGACATACAGATGGCCAATAGACACATAAAAATTTTTCAACATCACTCAGCATCAGGGAAATGCAAATCAAAACCACAATGATACCACCTCACAGCAGTCAGCATGGCTAACATTAATAAACCAGGAAACAAAAATGTTGGCAAAAATGTGGAAAAAAGGGAACACTCTTACTGTTGGTGGGAATGCAAACTGGTGTAGCCATCTGGAGAACAGAATGGAGGTTCCTCAGAAAGTTAAAAATAGAGCTACCTTACCACCCCTCAATTACACAATTGCACAGTATGGAGGTTCCTCAAAAAATTAAAAATAGAGCTACCGTACCACCCCTCAATCACACAATTGCACAGTTTGGAGGTTCCTCAAAAAGTTAAAAGTAGGGGCGCCTGGGTGGCTCAGTGGGTTAAGCGGCTGCCTTCGGCTCAGGTCATGATCTCAGAGTCCTGGGATCAAGTCCCACATCGGGCTCTCTGCTCAGCAGGGAGCCTGCTTCCCGCTCTCTCTCTCTGTCTCTGCCAGTCTCTCTACCTACCTGTGATCTCTGTCAAATAAATAAATAAAATCTTAAAAAAAAAAGTTAAAAGTAGAGATACCATACCACCCTGCAATTACACTACTAGGTATTTACCCAAAGGACACAAATGTTGTGATCCAAAGGGATACCTGCACCCCAATATTTATAGCAACAATGTCCACAAGAGCCCAGATGTCAACTCTGCCTTTTGTCTATGTCAACTGTGTATACCAGTTTTCCTCATCCATTGTGTCTATGGACATTTATGTTGCTTTGACATCTTAGCTATTGTGAATAATGCTGCAAGAACATAGGCATACTAACATCCTTTAGAGATTCTGATTTTATTTTTTTGTATAAATAATCAGAAGTGGGATTGCTGGATTATATAGTCGTTTACTTTTTAATTTTTTGAGAAGCCTCCATACTATTTTTATAGTACCTGTTCCATTTTTAATCCCTACCAATAGTGTAAGAGTTTCAATTTCTCCATATCCTAAACATCTGTATTTTGTGGTTGTTTGATTGATTTTTTACCGTGTTATGTTAGTTATCATAAAATACATCATTTAGTTTTTGATGCAGTGTTCCAAGATTCATCGTTCATGTACAATACCCAGTGCTCCATGCAACACATGCCTTCCTTAATACCCACCACCAGACTCACCCATCCTCCCAACCCCTCCCTTCTAAAACCCTCAGTTCGCTTCTCAGATTCCACAGTCTTTCATGGTTCATCTACTCCTCTGATTTACCCCAATTCACTTTTCCTTTCCTTCTTCTAATGTCCTCTATGTTATTCCTTATGTCCCACATGTAAGTGAAACTTACTTGACTTTCTCTTGCTTGACTTATTTCACTCAGCATAGTTTCTTACACTGTTGGTGGGAAAGCAAGTTGGTGTGGCCACTTTGGAAAACAGTGTGGGGATTCCTCAAAAAGTTAAGAATAGAGCTATCCTATGACCCAGCAATTGCAGTACTTGGTATTTACCCCCAAAATACAGAGGTAGTGAATGCTTTATTTTTTTAAATATTTTATTTATTAATTTGAGAGAGAGAGAGGGGATGAACTGTGAGGAGGGGCAGAGGGAGAGAAAGAAGTAGACTTCATTCTGAGCAGGAAGCCTAATGTAGGGCTCAAACCCAGGATGTGGAGATCATGACCTGAGCCAAAAGCAGATGCTGAACCAACTGAGCCATGCAGGTGCCCTTGTTTGTTTTGTAATAGCTATCCTGACATGTATGAGGTGATGTGTCTTTCATGGAAAAAAAAATGTCTATTCAGGTTCTTCACCCATTTTGTTTTCTACTAACTTCTTTTTATGGCAAATAATGCATCATAGTTTGCTCTGGCCATTTTTTTTTTCCTGAAGCTTAGTAACTGTTCTGTGCTTTTCATCTTCTTAGTTTTATTTGTGCTGTTTATCTGCTTAGTTTTATTTATTCTTACTACTAGTTCTTCCATTTCTTTTAATAGCTTCTCAACATAATTTCTACAGATTCTATCACCACCCAGTTATTTATCATTTCTGTATTTTTATTATTCTACTTATCACTTCTGGAAATCTACAATACCTTCTCTCTAGACTAGTTGTTTCCTAAGCTTCCTTTTCCTGGAACTTACTTTTGCATTTTGCTTAAGTTATATTTCCTAATTTTATGTATTTTCCTAAAACTTGTGTGTGTGTGTGTGTGTGTGTGTGTGTCTGTAATGCACCATCCATTTATTTCATCAGATTCAAGATTAGTATTTATTCCTTTAATTTTTCTATATTTTTAAAAATGTTCACAAATGAGTTAATTAAAAATGTAAATGTACAAAAAACTAAAAATGATGGCACAGAGGCAAAAAATTAAGGTGATGACCCTTTCAATATGCCCATGTCTTGAGTTACTCTGCTTCAGTCTAGTCTACTTGCCTTCTAGACTTGATGAATGCCATCTTAGTATCTCCCTGAAGTATCATTTTGGAGAACATTTTTAACCTAATTTATTTGGATGACTAGTTTTCTGTCACCCCATTTGTTTGTTTGTTTGTTTTTAACTCCCTCTTTTTGGATCACACATTTTAGTATCTTTTGGGTTTTTATTTAAATTCTTGTTAGTTAATATACAGCATAGTATCAGCTTCAGGTTTACAATATAGTGAATCAACTCTTCCATAAAATACCTGTGTTCATTACAACAAATGCACTCCCTAATCCCCATTACCTATTTAAACCCTCCCCCACCCACTTCCATTTTGGTAGCCATCAGTTTGTTCTCTACAGTTAAGAGTCTATTTCATGCTTTGCCTGTTTCTTTTTTTGTTTTGTTTTGTTTTGTTTTCCCTTGGCTCCTTTGTTTTATTTCTTAAATTCTACAGGTGTGTGAAATCATATTGTATTTGTTTCTGTTACTTATTTTACTTAGCACAATACTCTGTAGCTCTATCCATGTCATTGCAAATGACAAGATTTCATTATTTCTTATGGCTGAATAATATTCCATTGAATGTGTATACCACATCTTCTTTATCCATTCATCAGTTGGTGGACACTTGGGCTATTTCCATAATTTGATTATTATAGATAATGTTTCTGTAGACATAGTGGTAGAGGTATCTCTTTGAATTAGTATTTTTATATTCTTTGGGTAAACAGCTAATAGTGCAATTGCTGAATTACAAGGTAGCTCTATTTTTAACTTTTAATGAACATCTCTATTTTCCAGAGTTGTTGCACCAGTTTTCATTTCCACTAACAGTGCAAGAAGTTTACCCTTTTTCTCCATCTCCACCAACACCTGTTGTTTTTTGTGTTGTTTATTTTAGCAAATCTGATAGGCATGATGTTATATTTCGTTGTGGTTCTGTGGTTCTGTTGTGCATCTCTCTGTCTGTTGGCCATCTGAATATATGTTTTGGAAAAATGTCTATTCATGTCTTCTCCCCATTTCTTAATTGTATTATTCATTTCTTGAGTGTTGTGTTTTATAAGTGTTTTGTAGATTTTGGACACTAAGCATGTACAAGATACGCTATTTGCAAATATCTTCTTCAATTCCATAGATTGTCTTTTAGTTTTGTTGACTGTTTCCTTCACTGTGCAGAAGCTTTTTGTTTTGTTGAAGTCCCAATTGTTTACTGTTGCTTTTGCTTCCCTTGCCTCAGGAGACATAGCTAGAAGAAAGTTGCTAGACCAATGTCAAAGAAGTTATTATCTGCCTTCTCTTCTAGGATTTTGATGGCTTTCTGTCTTGCATTGAGATATTTCATCTATATGGAATTTACTTTCATGTATGGTGTAAGAAAGTGGACCAGGTTCATTATTTTGTATGTTGCTGTCCAGTTTTCCCAACACTATGTGTTGAAGAGACTTTCTTCTTTCCATTGGATATCCCTTCCTTCTTTGTTGAGGATTATTTGACCATATAGTTGAGGGTTCTTTTATGATTTTTCTATTCTGTTCAATTGATCTATGTGTCCATTTTTATACCACTACTATCTTACTTTGATTACTGTGACTTTGTTACATAAACTTGAAGTCTGGAATTGTGATGTCTCCAACTTTTCTTTTCTTTTTATGATTAATTTGGTTATTTGGGGTCTTTTGTGTTTCCATACAAATTTAAAGATTGTTTGTTATAGCTCTGTGAAAAATGTTGGTATTTTGATAAGGATTGCATTATATGTATACATTGCTTTGGGTAGCATAGGCATTTTAACAATACTTGTTCTTCTAATCCATAAACTTTCCATTTCTTTGCATCATCTTCACTTTCGTTCATAAATATGGTATGATTTTCAGAGTACAGATCTTTTACCACTTTGGTTAGGTTTACTCTTAGGTATCTTATCGTTTTTTAATGCAATTATAAATGGGATTGATTCCATGATTTCTCTTTTGGCTGCTCCATTATCAGTGTATAGAAATGCTACAGAGTTCACTACATTGATTTTGTATCCTGCAACTTTACTGAATTCATGTATCAGCTCTAGCTTTTTGCGGGGGGGGACTCTTTCAGGTTTTCTGTATATGGTATCATGTCATCTATAGGTAATGAAAGATTTGCTTCTTCTTTGCCAATTCAGATACCTTAGTATCTTCTTGTATCTTCTTTAAAAAAGTGTTCAGAGAAGGTAAATGTTCCTTGAATATACATTCCTGAAAATTTCTTCACTATAGCATTACACTTAATTTTTGCCTGGGTATAAAATTCTAGGTTGAGAATCATTATACATTAAAATTTTTATGTATTATGTTAGTCATCATAGAGTATATCATTAGTTTTTGATGTAGTGTTCCATGTTTCATTATTTGCATGTAACACCAAGTGCTCCATGCAATCCATATCCTCTTTAATATCTATCACCATGTTCATTCATCCACTCCATCCCCTCCCTTCTAAAACTCTCAGTTTTTACATCAGAATTTTGAAGGCACTGCTTAACTGAATTCAAGTATGCAGGGTTCTGTTAAGAGATATAAAGAAATTCTGAAATCTCTATTTAGGTGACTTTTTGCTTCTTCTCTAGACACTTAAAGCTTTCTGCTTTCAGTGTTCTGAACATCCACTCTGGGAAAGGAACAATAACAGTATCTTTGTGCTTCATTTTCATCACTCCCATATTACTATAGAAATATTAAAATGACACTTCCCTAAAATATTTCTCTTATTACTAGACAAGTTGATATATGTAAAGTATTTATGTAAAGTTTTATATCACTCTATCAGGTATGTTGTAAGGGGCATGTAAAAGTTCTCTAATATTCCTATGCTCGAAAATTTTCTTGAATCATCAATTTGATCTAAACTTCCTCTCCATTTTCTCTGCTGTTTTCGATGAAATTCCTATAATTGAGATTTAGTGCTTCTTAAGGTTGGTTGTTTTATTTTCTTTTACTCCTATTTTCTTTGTCTTTATCATTATGTTTGACTTTCTGGAAGAATTCTTCAACTTGAGTGTCTAAACTTTGAATTTAGTTTTTCATTTTTGTTAATATATTTTTAGCTTTCCTGAACACTCTTTTGTTCTAATTTCATGAATGTAATATTTCCATTATTTTTCTGAACTTGTAATAATAATTTCTGAAGTTGTTTTTTTTTCTCCTTTATCCTTTCCATATTTCTATACAGAACTTGATATTAGTGCCCCACCAACATCTCCTTCACTTGACTAGTGCAAGCATTTCCTAGATGCTGGTATGAGTACTTCCTGGTAGGGAACTGCAGGTGTCCCCACTTCAGAGCACTGTACTTAGTAGAAATGAAGAAGCACTGCCCAGAAGTTTATACCCTCCTCCAAGCAGCCAGCTTGCTTCCACTGATTGACTAACAAGTATAAAAATAATGTGCCACCTTCTTCCAAGGTGAGACTACCTCTATGGTATGATTTATATCTCATTACTCCTCATTAGACTAAGCTTTGCCTGTTTCCAGAAGATTGCTTTGCTTTCTTCACCTGTCTTATATAGTTGCTGAGATAGTATAACACAAACCCTCTACTTTTGCAAGCACCATCACAACAATCATTTTTCAGAAGAATCTTATCTCAAATTCTGCTTCTGGAGAGCCTAACTTAAGACACTTCCTTTATGTACTTTTTTTAATGCTTATAGTTTTTCTTATTTCTTTTCAGTGTTCCAAAATTCATTGTTTATGCACCACGCCCAGTGCTCCATGCAATACGTGCCCTCCATAATACTCACCACCAGCCTCAGCTAACCCCCCCAACCCCCTTCCCCTCCAAAACTCTCGGTTTGTTTCTCAGAGTCCACCATCTCTCATGGTTTGTCTCCCCCTCCAAAACCCTCAGTTTGTTTCTCAGAGTCCACCATCTCTCATGGTTTGTCTCCCCCCCCCCCAGTTTCCCCCATCTCACTTCTCTCCATCTCTCAATGTCCTCCATGTTATTCCTTGAGGTTTCTTTTTTTGTTTTGTTTTGTTTTTTAAGTAGGATCCATGCCCAGTGTGCAGCTCAATGTAGGGCTTAAGCTCATGATATTGAGATCAAGACCTAAGCTGAAATCAAGAGTCAGAGGCTTAAACAATTGAGAAACACAGGTGTTCCCACATTCTCTTTCTTTAAAGTTGTTCCCCACCACCATGGTGTGTTTTTAAGATTTATTTCTCTATAGAAGCTTTCCTTACACAACTTGTAATTTGATATTAAAGTGTTTACCATTTTCCTCTTGGAGAAGTCAGATTTCTCATGAAAGTCTATTTCTGTCTATGCTGGAGGGTAAGAGCATGGCTGCAAGTGTTTTGGGAGGCTAATGGAAGAAGATACTCTGGGGTTTCATCATTCAGTATTCTAATTTGAGACTTCCTTTTAACTGGAAAACTTTTGTAACTTGAATTTTGTGCATGTCCCCCTATATATGACTGAAATATTGATTAATTAAAATATGCCTGATATCTAAATAACACTTTATTTTCTTAAGGGCTATACAATTTTCATGATATGTTGAAAAAACAAAAACAAAAACAGTGGCTTTATGTTAAGTGCTCAATTTCTAGTTGTGACATTTTTTCAAATGTATGTGTGGTCTCAAGGAGTTTATTTAATATTTTCTAATCTCACCTTCTTTCCTGTAAAACGTTATTTTGGATGTGGAATGGAGAGAGAGAGAAGATAGATAAAAAAGTATAATTATTTTCATACAAAAATTCCCACAAGATTATTTCAATGTTTGTTACAAAAGATGTACCCATACCTGATGTAATTTCTACAAAATTTTCTATTAATTATTTAAAAACTGTACTATCATGCAGTTTCACAGTGAAATTTTAAGGTTGAAACACATTAAGATGTAATGTGATGCTGGAATGCAGTTTCCCAAAGTTATCATTACTTCACACTCAAAGGAAAGATTTGAGAAAAGAACTCTCCAGTTAAGGAAAGTTGTAGATTCATGAAAAAAAAATCTCCTTCAATCATTGCTGAATAAATTTTGAAACCACAGACAGCTTTTGAGGTTAACTGGCATTCTGTTTTTTTTTAATTTATTATGTTATGTTAATCACCATATAGTACCCTAGTTTTTGATGTAGTGTTCATTGTTTGTGTATAATATGCAGTGTTCCATGCAATCCATGCCCTCCTTAATACCCATCACCAGACTCTCACCCATCCCCCCAACCCCCTCCCTTCTAAAACCAAAAGTTTTTTCCCAG
The DNA here is from genome assembly GCF_964662115.1 of Mustela nivalis. Classification (NCBI taxonomy): domain Eukaryota; kingdom Metazoa; phylum Chordata; class Mammalia; order Carnivora; family Mustelidae; genus Mustela; species Mustela nivalis. The sequence goes on from NC_139040.1 coordinate 22,954,687, forward strand.
AGCACATAGTCTTTCATGGTGTGCCTCCCCTCCAATTTCTGACCCCCCCCCTTCGTTTTCCTCTTCCTTCTTCTCATGCCCTCCATGCTATTTCCTATGTTCTACAAAAAAGTGAAACCATATGATGATTGAGTTTCTCTGCTAGACTTATTTAACTTAGTGTAATCCCCTCCAGTCAGTTCCATGTTGATAAAAAAGTTGGGTATTCATCTTTCTGAAACCTGAGTAATATTCCATTGTGTATATAGACCACATCTTCTTTATCCATTTGTCTGTTGAAGGGCACCTCAGCTCTTTCTACAGCTTGGCCACTGTGGACATTGCTGCTATGAACATTGGAGTTCATTTGGCCCTTCTTTTCACTACAACTGTAACTTTGGCGTAAATACCTAGTAGTACAATTGCTGGGTCATAGGGTAGCCCTATTTTTAACTTTTTGAGGAACCCCACACTGTTTTCCAAAGTGCTGGTAACAACTTGCATTCCCACCAACAGTGTAAGAGGTCTCCCATTTCTCCACATCCTCACCTACATTTACTGTTTCCTGCCTTCTCAATTTTTGCCATTCTAACTGGTGTAAATGTGGTATCACAATGTGCTTTTAATCTGAATTTCCCTGATGGCTAATGATGATGAACACTTTTTCATGTGTCTGCTGGCCAGTTTTATGTCTTCTTTGGAGAAGTATCTACTCATGTCTTCTGCCCATTTTGTTGACTTGATTGTTTTTTGAGAGTTGAGTTTGAAAAGTCCATTATAGGTCTCAGATATCAGCCCTTTATCTGTAGTGTCATTTGCAAATATGTTCTCCCATTCCGTGGGTTGTCTCTATTTTGTTGACTCTTTCTTTCATTGTGCAGAAGTCTTTTATCTTAATGAAGTCCCAAAAGTTTGCTTTCACCTTTGTATCCCTTGCCTATGGAGATGTATCTGAAAGAAGTTGTTGTGGCCAAAGTTGAAGGGCTTACTGTCTATGTAATCTTCTAGGACTTGGTTGGATTCCTGTATCACATTGCAGTATTTCATCCATTTTTTAAAATTTTTTAAATTTATTTTTAGCATAACAGCATTCATTGTTTTTGTACCACACCCAGTGTTCCATGCAATCTGTGCCCTCTATAATACCTACCACCTGGTACCCCGACCTCCCACCCCCCAGCTACTTCAAACCCCTCAGATTGTTTTTCAGAGTCCATAGTCTCTCATGGTTCGCCTCCCCTTCCAATTTCCCCCAACTCCCTTCTCCTCTCTATCTCCCCATGTCCTCCATGCTATTTGTTATGCTCCACAAATAAGTGAAACCATATGATAATTGACTTTCTCTGCTTGGCTTATTTCATTCAGCATAATCTCTTCCAGTCCCGTTCATGTTGCTACAAAAGTTGGGTATTCGTCTTTTCTGATGGAGGCATAATACTCCATAGTGTATATGCACCACATCTTCCTTATCCATTCATCAGTTGAAGGGCATCTTGGTTCTTTCCACAGTTTGGTGACTGTGGCCATTGCTGCTATAAACATTGGGGTACAGATGACCCTTCTTTTCACTACCTCTGTATCTTTCGGGCAAATACCCAGTAGTGCAATTGTAGGGTCATAGGGAAGTTCTATTTTTAATTTCTTGAGGAATCTCCACACTGTTCTCCAAAGAGGCTGCACCAACTTGTATTCCCACCAACAGCGTAAGAGGGTTCCCCTTCCTCCACATCCCCTCCAACACATGTTGTTTCCTGTCTTGCTAATTTTGGCCATTCTAACTAGTGTAAGGTAATATCTCAATGTGGTTTTAATTTGAATCTCCCTGAGGGCTAGTGATGATGAACATTTTTTCATGTGTCTGATAGCCATTTGTATGTCTTCATTAAAGAAGTGTCTCTTCATATCTTCTGCCCATTTTTTGATATGATTATCTGTTTTGTGCGTGTTGAGTTTGAGGAGTTCTTTATAGATCCTGGATATCAACCTTTTGTCTGTACTGTCATTTGCAAATATCTTCTCCCATTACGTGGGTTGCCTCTTTTTTATCTTTGTGTATGGTGTAAGGCAATGGTCAAGTTTCATTCTTCTGTTTATAGGTGTACAACTTTCCCAGCACCATTTTTTGAAGAGACTGTCTTTTTTCCAATGGATATTTCTTCCTGCTTTGTTGAAGATTATTTGACCATAGAGTTGAGGGTCCAACTCTGGGCTCTCTACTCTGTTCCATTGGGCTATGTGTCTGTTTCTGTGCCAATACCATGCTGCCTTGGTGATCACAACTTTGTATTATAACTTTAAATCAGGCAATGTGATACCTCCAGCTTTGTTTTTCTTTTTCTGTATTTCTTTGACAATTCAGGGTCTTTTCTGGTTCCATAGAATTTTTAGGATTGTTTATTCCAGCCCTTTGCAAAATGTCATTGGTATTTTGATTGGGGTGGTGTCGAAAGTATAGATTAATCAGGGCGTCATAGACATTTTAACAATGTTTATTCTTCCAATGCATGAGCCAATCCATGAGCATGGAATGTTTTTCCATCTTTTTTTGTCTTCTTCAATATCTTTAATGAGTGTTCTGTAGCTCCTAGAGTATAGATCCTTTACCTCTTTGGTTAGGTTTATTCCAAGGTATCTTACAGTTTTGGGTGCTACTGTAAATGCAATTGATTCTTTAATTTCTCTTTCTAGTTTCATTGTTAGTGTAAAAGAAAGCAACTAATTTATTTGCATTGATTTTTTATACTGCTACATTACTGAATTGCTGTATGAGTTCTAATAATTTCGGGATGGATTTTGGGATTTTTACATAAAATATCATGTCATCTGTGAAGAGAGTTTGACTTCTTCTTTGCCAATTTTAATACATTTTACTTCTTTTTGTTGTCTGATCACTGTTTCTATGACTTCCAGTGCTTGTTAAACAATGGTGGCGAGAGTGGGCATCCTTGTCATGTTCCTGATATTAAGGGAAAGGCTCTCAGCTTTTCCACATTGCAAATGATATTGTCTGTGGGCTCTACATATTTTGTATTTTTTATGAAGTTGAGGAATGATACCTTTATCCCCATACTCTGAAGAGTTTTAATCAGAAATGGATGCTGTATTTTGTCAAATGCTTGTTCTGCATCAATTGCAAGGACATATAGTTTTCCTTTCTCTTCTTATTAATGTGTTCTATCATGTTGATTGATTTGCAAATATTGAACCAAGCTAGCATCCCAATCCTATTCATGTACTGTTGGATCCTATTACTAGGGTCTTGAGAATTTTGGCATCTGTATTCATCAGGGATATTGGTCTGAGATTCTCCTTTTTGATGGGGTCTTTGCTTTATTTGGGTATCACGATAATTCTGGCCTCATAGGATCAGTCTGGAAGCTTTCTTTCTGTTTCTTTTTTTTTTTTAAGATTTTATTTATCCAGTTGACAGAGATCACAAGCAGGCAGAGAAGCAGGCAAAGAGAGAGGAAGGGAAGCAGGCTCCCCGCCGAGCAGAGAGCCCAATGTGGGACTCAATCCCAGGACCCTGAGATCACGACCTGAGCTGAAGGGAGAGGCTCAACCTACTGAGCCACCCAGGTGCCCCCATGTCTCTAACTTTTTAAGGTAATGCAGTTACAATAACCTTTATGTACTTATCTGCTACTCTTGAACACTGTCATTTCTAGATTGGTTTCTGTTTATTGATTTCTGTTACCATTGATGATTTACCATTTATGATTATGAGCCACCCAGGTGCCCCTCTGTTTCTAATTTAAAAAAAAAAACAGCTTCAGGGGAATAGATACTATGTTTTCTTTGACTGTTTGGTACAATTACCCAGGGAATCCATCAGGTCCTGGACTCTTGTTTTTTGGGAGGTTTTTGATCACTGTTTCAACCTCGCTACTGGTTATTGGCCTATTCAGGTTGTCAATCTCTTCCTGTTTCAGTCTTGGTAGTTTATATGTTTTCAGAAAGGCTTCCATTTCTTCTAGGTTGCTGAATTTATTGGCATAGAGCTGCTGATAAAATTTCTGATAATTATATTTATTTCCTTGGTGTTAGTCGTGTTCTCTCCCTTTCCATTCATAATTTTATTAATTTTGGTCCTTTCTCCTTTCTTTTGGATAAGTCTGGCCAGTCTTTTATCGATTTTATTAATTCTTTCAAAGAACCAATTCTAGTTTTGCTGATGTGTTCTACTGTATTTCTGGTTTCTAACTCATTGATCTTTACTCTAATATTAATTATTTCCCTTCTAGTCCATGGGTTTTGGTTTAATTGGTTGTTGATTCTCCAGATCTTTAAGGTGTAAAAAGAGTTTATGTATTCAGGATTTTGCTGTGTGTGTGTGTGTGTGTGTGTGTGTGGCTTGGATGGCTATGTATTTCACGATCAATACCACCTTTGCTGTATCCCATAGGTTTTGGACCAATGTGTTTTCATTCTCATTATTTTCTGTTAATTGTTTAAGCTCTTCTTTGATTTCCTGGTTGATCCAAACATTCTTTTTTTTTTTTAAGATTTTATTTATTTATTTGACACACAGAGAGAGATAGTGAGAGACAGAGCACAAGCAGGGGGAGTGGCAGACAGGCAGGCAGAGGGAAAGGGAGAAGCAGGCCCCCCGCTGAGCAAGGAGCCCGATGTAGGGCTCGATCCCAGGACACTGGGCTCATGACCTGAGCTGAAGGCAGACGCTTAACTGACTGAGCCATGCAGGTGCCCCGATCCAAACATTCTTAAGCAGAATAGTCTTTAGCTTCTAAATTTTTGGATTTCTTCCAAATGTTTTCTTGTGATTGAGTTCCAGTTTCAAAACATTGTGGTCTGAGAATATGCAAGGGAATATATCAATCTTTTGGTATAGGTTGAGACTTGATTTGTGGCATTATGAGGTCTATTCTGGAGAAAGTTCTGTGTGTGCTTGAGAAGAATATGTATTCTGATGTTTTAGGGTGGAATGTTCTGTATATAGTCTATCTTGTCCAGTCTATCATTTAAAGTTCTTGTTTCTTTGCTGATTTTCTGCTTAGAGAATCTTGTTGAGTGTTTTGAGGTATCCTACTCTTAATGGATTATCTTAAATAAGTCTCTCTCTCTCTCTCATCCTTCTGTGTATTGCTGAGTGTTTTGAGGTATCCTACTCTTAATGGATTATCTTAAATAAGTCTCTCTCTTTTCAAAAATATTTTATTTATTTATTTGAGAAAGAGAGAGAGCAAGCATGAAAGGGGGAAGTCAGGGGGAGAAGCAGACGCCCTCTGAGCAGGGATCCTGATGCAGGGCTGGATCCCAGGACTCCAGAATCTTGACCTGAGGTGAGAGCAGTTGCTCAATGAACTGAGCCACCCTGGTGCCAAATAAGTCTCTTTATTTTGGTTAACAGTTGGCTTAAGTAATTGGATGCTCCCATGTTGGGGGCAGAGATATTTATCATATTTAGATGTTCTTGTTGGCTAGACCCTTTAAAAATGATATAGCATCCTTCTGTATCTTTAACTACAGTCTTTAGCTTAACATTAAATTTCTGATAGAATTGTTACCCTAGCTTTCCTTTGAGGTTCATTGTCAGAGATGATTCTCCATCCCTTTACTTTCAGTCTGAATGTATCTTTAGGTTCAAAATGAGTCTCTTGTAGACAGCATATGGATGGGTTCTGTCTTTTTATCCAATCTGCAACCTGTGCCATTTTATGAGAACATTAGGCCCATCATGTTGAGAGTGATTACTGAAAGGTATGATATTATTGTCATCATGCTGCCTGTAAAGTCCTTGTTTCCATAGAATGTCTCTGTAAATTTCTGTTCTATATTACTCTTAGGGTCTTTATCCTTTTATAGAACTCTTCCTTAATATTTCTTACAGTCGTCACATATTCTTGTTGTCTCAGTCAGTCCTGGAAGCTCATTATCCCATCCATTCTGAAAGACAGCCTTGCCAGCATAAAGAATTCTTGTTTCTATGCTCTTCTCATTTAGTACCCTGAATATGTCTTTCCAGCCCTTTTGGCTTGCCAGATCTCTGTGGACAGGTCTGATATTATTCTTATGTTCCTCCCTCTGCAGAATACAGAATCCCTTCTCCCAACTGCCCTTCAGATGGTTCCCTCGGCTCTAAATTTGTGAGTTTTACTATTACATGCCTGAGTGTTGGTGTGTTTACCTTGATCTTGGGAGGGGTCCTTTCTGCCTCTAGTACAGGAATGTTTGTTTCATTCCCCAGATTAAGGAATTTCTCAGCTATGATTTGCTTACATATGTATTCTAATCCTCTCTTTCTCTCCACCCCTCAGGGATCCCAATAATTCTCATATTGTTAGGTTTCATGGTATCATTTATTTCTCTAATTCTGTTTTCATGGATTTTAAGCTGTATATTCCAAGCCTCCTCCTGATCTTTCTTTTCTATCAGTTTGTCCTCTAGATCACTAATTCATTCTTCTGCCTCATTTACCCTAGCTGTTAGAGTATCTAGATCAGATTGGATCTCATTGATACCATTTTTTAAGTTCTGCCAGATCTGATCTCATTTCTGCTCCTAAAGAATTTATGTTGCCAGTAATAGTTTTCTCCAGGCTGGCGATTGTTTTCCTAGCTGCTGCCCTGAAGTCTTTTTCTGGTATCTTGTTTATATATATATGTATTGGATCTGTGGTAGAGGATACTGTCTCTGGGTCTTTTCTTTGTTGGAAGATCCTTCTCTTAGTCATTCTGTTGAGTTGTGGTTGAGGCGATGTGCAACTGAAAATATCAAGGTGTACCCTGGGAAAGTTTGGAGCAATCAGAAGCCACCACCAAAATGAAACAAAACAAAACAAAAAACCAAAAACCCAGTTATAATGAAACCTAAGATTTATAAAGTACAAAAACAAAACAAACAGAAAGACCCCCCCCAAAAACAAAGGAAACCAAAATAAAAATTGGGGTGGATGAAGGGAAGGTGGCTCTAATCCCTAGATGTGGGTGAGGAAGGGTATTTCAGTTCTTCCTGGGTATATTTTGTTCTCTTTGTTTGAAAACTCTACTTCCCACAGATACAGGGAAATAAAAATAAGTATATTTATAAAGGTAGTATTGGATAGGGTTAAAATGACTACATTGAAGCTATACTTATATCTATCTATCTATCTATCATCTACCTATATAAAGAAAAAGGAAAAAAAGTATATATGTGAAAAAGTTCATGTTAAAATTCTCTATGGAATATGTTACATTAAACATCTATTGAAATGATAAGTAGATTAAAAAAAAACAGAAGAAAGAATGAAAAGAAAAGAGAGAAAGAAAAAGAGAAAGAAAAGTTGTATCTAATAAATACACAGTCCGTGAGGCAAGACCAGGAGCTTTGTATACTGTTTTCCCCTAGTGTGGGGGTTTTAGTTTTATGGGGATCCTGGGGTTGCTATTCTATTGTTCTTCCATCTTGTTTTCTGGAGGAGGGGTCTACCAGGTTTTTTTTAAGTCAATCCTGGTTGGGCAGAGTTGCCTGCTTCCCATCAATGTACTGTGCTCCATGGAAACTGTTTTTGGGGGCTTTTGTTCTCTGGAAGCTTTTCTTTTCTTGCAAATTTTCATGCCTTTCCAGAATGTCAGAGCAAAGCAAACTGTCTGCATCCAGACCTCCACCTCAGATGAAAGAAGCCACAGTGCTCCTTTGTGAATCCTCCAGAATGCAGTCTCCCCCTCTATAAGCACCACTGCAAACCACAGCATCCCACACTGCCAGCGATCCTCTCAGTGGTGGACCCTGGCCCTCACTTTTCTCTGCTCCCCTGTGCCACCAAAACTGGAACAGTGTTGGTCCAGTCAAGCCCAGGCCCTTGTGGCCACCAGCCCTGGGTGTGTAGGCACATGTCCAAGGCTGGTCCTCTTGGGCACAGGCTACAGCTGCAGCCGGCCCTAGAACTGTGGGCCCAAGTCTGTGCCTACAGCCACTTGGTCCAGACATTTGGCCCTTAAGCCCCTGTGTTCTGTCCGAGCACTCTTATCGGTCCCTCCCAATCCCACCACTATTGTTCTCAAAGTTATCACTAGTCTCCAGGTGCAGGATGCTTTTGCACTGGGATATTGCTTTCCAATGGCTAGTTTCTGGTGGATCTCTCCCCCTTCTATTAATCCTCTGATATCTGTTCATGCAGTCACAACTCTGTCCTTCGTCCTCTCTGCTGATAATCTTCTGCCCCCACAGAGATCTAGATGTGCATCATTTTATATCTCAGACTGATTTCATGGGTGTTCAGAGTGGCTTGGTAGATTTCTAGCTAAATTCATGGGCCCATTCCCCCGACTCCTCTGTCATCTTGAAAAATTAACTGGCATTCTAAATCTTCTAGCTACTCTGATCATTGATTTTTGTATTGGAGCCTTTTGGATTGTCTGGCCATAGGCTAATTTTCTGAGAACCATGTTTTTGAAATGGCAAAATGATGTATGGGTGTCATCTGATATAAGATGGACAAATGTAAGAAGGACTAATCAGAGACCCTTCTTCAGATATTTGTAACTGTATTTGTAACTGTAGCTGAGAGAACTATATAAGTTTCTCTTCAAGTTTGTTTTTTGTTTGTTTGTTTGTTTGTTTTTTTACTTTTAACATATAAATTCTGTCATGCAAACTGGAGAAACAAAGAAAGATGGTCTCAGGACAAAGACAATGAAATAGAAAATAATAATGAAAACCCTGATGACATCATTGGCCTTAGTTCCTTTCTTATTTCTTATTTCCTTCTGTCCTTGGATTACTTGAGAAATCATATTTATTTACAATAAATTATATCTTTCTTGCTTAAGCTAACTCGAGTGGTTTAACTGCAACCCAAAAAGTCCTAACGTATATACAGTATTCTAATGATTATTATTTATTCCACTATTTGATCTTGAACTCAGAATTAGATAAGTCAATATCATAGAAAACAATGGTTCTGGGATGCCAGGGTGGCTCAGTTGGTTAAGCCACTGCCTTCGGCTCAAGTCAGGGTCCCAAGGTCCTGGGATCAAGTCCCGCATCAGGCTCCTTGCTCAGCAGGGAGCCTGCTTCTCTCCCTGCCTCTGCCTGCCTCTCTGCCTGCTTGTGTGTACTTTCTCTCTCTATCTCAGGCAAATAAATTTTAAAAATCTTTAAAAAAAAGAAAACAATGGTTCTTAAATCTGCTACATATCTTTATGGGCTTTAAAAATCTAAAATTCCATTTTGGTGGGAGTGAAAGCATGGAGAAAGCAACAACTACTTGTGAAATATAAACTTTTAGGAATTTAAAACCTATATCCATTCACCCAGGAACAATGCCTATGAAAATCCATCCCAAGGAAACTGATCCAAAATGTAGGAAATTTTAAATCTATTAATATAAACATGATTTATAGTGATGAAATCAGAAAAAAATCTATATGAGTAACAACTTTTTAAATTGTGATAAAAAATTTAAAGCAATAGTTTTTTGAAAATGAATTTTAATAATGTGGAAATATTACTTCCATTTTAAAGAAAATATTTGAAATTTTGCAAAAAAATAAATTTCGTATTAAATTCCTCTCACATATTAAGATCTCCTTGAATTTTCATGCGAAATTTTCTTATCATAAAAGAGATTAAAGACAAAACAAAGAAAGAAAAAGACATACCATCCTCATGGATTAGAAGAACAAATATTATTAAAATGTCTATACTACTCAAAGCAATCTACAGATTTAATGGTATAATAAAACACCAACAGAATTTTGCACAGAAATAGAATTGGAACAGAAACTAGATCACAGAACTAGAACAGAAAATTTTAAAATGTATATAGAACCATGAAAGACCCCAAATAGACAAAGCAATTTTGAAAAAGAAAAGCAAAGCTGGAGGTATTGCAATTCCAGGCTTCAAGTTATATAACAAAGCCACAATAATCAAAATAGGTTGTACTGGCACAAAAATAGATGCTCAGATCAGTGGAACAGAATAGGAAACCCAGAAATCCACTATTATATGGTCAATTACAAAGCAGAAAAGAATATCCAATGGGGGAAAAAAAGTTTTCAACAAATGGTGTTGAAAAAACTGGAGAGTAATACCCGAAAGAATGAATCTGGGCCACTTTCTTACACTATATTAAAAAATAAACTCAAAATGGACTAAGACCTAAATGTGAGACCTAAAATTATAAAAATCCTTAAAGAGAGCATATACAGTGACATCTCTGACATTGAACATAACGACATCTATGTCTCATAAGACAAGATAAATAAAATCAAAAATAAACTATTGGGACTACATCAGAATTAAAAAAAAAAAAAACTTCTGTATGGTGGAGGAAAAAAAAAAAACTAAAAGGCTATCTATCGGATGGGAGAAGATATTTGCAAATGACATATCTGATAAAGTGTTAGTATCCAAGGCTATCTATCGGATGGGAGAAGATATTTGCAAATGACATATCTGATAAAGTGTTAGTATCCAAAATATATAAAGAACTTATAAAATTCAACACCCCCCAAAACAAATAATCTAACTCAAAAATAGGCAGAAGAAATGAACAGACTTTTCTTAAAAGAAAATGTCCAGATAGCCAACAGACACATAAAGACATTTCTCCAAAGAAAACATACAAATGGCCAACAGACACATGAAAAAATGTTCCACATTACTTGCCATCAGGGAAGTAAAATTAAAACCACAATTGAGATATCACCTTACACCAGTCAGAATGGCTAAAATAACAAGACAAGGACCAAAAAATGTTGGTGAGGATGTGGAGAAAGGGGAACACTCCTACGCTGTTGGTGGGAATGCAAGCTGGTACAGCCACTCTGGAAAAGAGTATAGAGATTCCTCAAGATGTTAAAAATAGAGCTACTGCATGACCCAGCAATGCATTACTGGGTATTTATCCCAAAGATACAGATGTAGTCTACAGAAGGGGCACATGCACCTCATTTTCCACAATAGCCAAACTGTGAAAGCAGTGTCCACAATAGCCAAACTGTGCAAGGAGCCGAGATGTCCTTCAACAGATGAATGGATAAAGAATATGTGATTCATATATACAATGGAATGTTATTCAACCATATGAAAGATTGAATAACTGCCATTTGTGTCAACAAGGGTGGAACTGGAGGAGATTATGCTGAATGAAATAAGTCAATCAGAGATTGACAATTGTCATATGGTTCTACTTATATGTGGAAAATAAGAGTAGAGGACCATAGGGGAAGAGAGGGAAAACTGAATGGGAAGAAATCAGATGAAGACAAACCATGAGAGAATCTTAACTCTGGCAAACAAATTGAGGGCTGTAGAAAGTAGGGGGTGGGGAGATGGAGTAATGGGCTGATGGACATTAAGGAGGGTATGGGATGTGATGACCACTGGGTGTTACACACAATTAATGAACACTACATCAAAAACTAATGCTATACTATATGTTGGCTAATTGAATTTAAATTCAAAAAAAGATGCTCAGCATCAGTCATCATCAGAGAAATGCAAATTCAAACTTCAATGAGATATCACCACACACTTGTCAGAATGGCTAATATTAACAACACAGAAAGCAACAGACGTTGGTGAAGATGCAGAGAAAGGGGAACCCTCTTGCTCTGTTGGTGAGATTGTTAGCTAGTGTTATCACTCTGGAAAATAGTATAGAGGTCCTCAAAAGTTAAAAATAGAACTACCCTAAAATCCAGTAATTGCACTACTCAGTGTTTACCCAATAAGTATAAAAGATGAATTCAAAGGGATACATATACACCATTTTTTATAAAGTCTCAAATGGAATATTATTCAGCCATGTAAGAGAATGAATTCTTGACATTTGCAATGTATTGTTAAGCAAAATAAGTCAGTCAGAGAAAGACGAATATCATACGACTTCACTCATATGTGGAATTTAAGAAACCAAAGGTGGGGAGAGAGGGAAGACAAGCCAAGAAACAGGCTCTTACTCTATGGAGAACACTGATGGTTGCCAAAGGGGACGAGGTTGAGGAGTATGGTTGAAGTAGGGGATGGGGCTTAAGAGTACACTTACCTTGATGAACACTGAGTAATGTATAGAATTGTTGAATCACTATATTATCAACTTGAAACTAATATAACACTGTATATTAACTAACTTGAATTAAAATAAAATTTAAAAATAAATAAAATTGACGTATTTAAAAGTGATCTATATTGGTTAACATTTCCATTCTCTAGTTCATCTTACATGTTCAGAACACTGTTTAAAGATGCATATCTTTTTCAGATTATGTTAAGGATTATCTCATCTATAAAGAAAAATGGAAAACTTTGGCAGTTTCTATATATACATTGTTGAACCTATTTGCAGAAGAAGAAGAAGAAGGAGCAGGAGGAGTAGGAGAAGAAGACGGAGGAGAGGAAGGATAAGAATAAAAGAATAAGAATAAGAATAAAAAGAAGAAGAAGAAGAAGAAGAAGGGGAGGAGGAGGAAGGAAGAGAAAGCTATTTGTCATTCTACTTAAAGAATTCTAATAATTCAGAAAATTTCTGAGCTTTTGAAAATATGATATTTACTATGGACATATTAGGTCTATGTAAAGACACAATGGCACCTGAAGAAAAACTAGAATGAAATCAGAACCTCTGACATCGTGACTAACTGAAGCATTCAGCCCAGAATTTTAATGAGTAATGATGAAGACCCTATAGGTCCATAGTGAATATCGTATTTTTAAACATGCCCCTTATTTTTTTTACATTCTGGTATTTGATGAAACAGTCTGTTTTTGCTTAGTACATGGCATTTTATAGATTTCAGAACTATCCAATCTCAGCTGAAGCAATATTCTTGTACTCAAAAAGTTACAAAAGGGTTAAATATAACACCCATGGTAAAATTAAAATTATAATCACATTTGTTGTAATTCAGAAAAAATGAAATATCAAATACTAACAACCTTTGACTAATATATGTGTTATAACCATATTAAGTTTTAAGAGCTCCCATTTCATATTCCCATGTTCTTTACTATGGCTGATACTTCCCAAGGTTCTAATAAGAAAGAATAATAAGAATAATTAGAAAAAAAAAGTTAAACTCACAAAAACAAAACAGAATGGAGGTTGCCAGAGGTAGGATGTTGGAGAAATGGGGATGTGTTGGTCAAAGGATACAAACTTTCAGTTTCAATATAAATAAGTTCTGATAATCAATATGCTACAACATGGTGATTATAGTTAATAACACTGTCTGTATGCTGGAAACTTTCTTAAAATACATTTTAAACATTATCTCTCTCTCTTTCACACACACACACACACAATGTGAGGTAATAGAAATGTTAATGAATTTGATTGTGAACATCATTTCACAATGTATACACATACATGTCACACACACCATTTTAATTGTCAATTATACCTGAATAAAGCTGCGAGGGGGTGAAGGAAAAAAATACTATATATGACTTGATTCTCTTTACTGGTCAGGAAGTCTCCAAAAAGTTTTACATTTATCACCTCATTTAATGATATCATATATCTCATCACATAGATACTAGAATACTAGAATATGATAATTTTATGGATGGGGAAGCACAGAAAGTATAAATGATTTTACCAAGGGCATATAGTTACAAAAGGTTGGAGCCAGAATTCAAACCCTGGCAATATGACCCCAGTTTTGTTATCAAAAAGTAAACTTTCCCAAAAGATATTGGCCTGACTTTTTTTTTTTTAAGATTTTATTTATTAATTTGACAGAGAGAAATCACAAGTAGACGGAGAGGCAGCCAGAGAGAGAGAGAGGGAAGCAGGCTCCCTGCTGAGCAGAGAGCCCCATGAGGGACTCGATCCCAGGACTCTGAGATCATGACCTGAGCCGAAGGCAGCGGCTTAACCCACTGAGCCACCCAGGCGCCCCTTGGCCTGACTTTTGACTAAGAATTTTCTTGACATTGAAATAACAGGTTGATTCTCTTCTCTCCTCAAACTGCTTATTTCACTCAATTTAATGAACCAACAGATAAAACGTTAATATATTCTTCATTAGCATTATTCATAAATCTGAAAGCAAAGGAATGGAAGAAAAGCAACTGTGGTATAGGGACCAGTAGACATACAATGTGCAGGTTGCTAAGGTAGACAATAGTGAGAAAGACCTCTCTAAAGAAAATAAATTGTACCTGGAAAAAATGCCATGCCCTCTATTTCCCTCTTGTCCACAGATTTAAGCATCAAAATGTACTACTGTTTTTAATTTCTGTAATTAAAGTATTTATCAGATATTTTAAAATAAGTATAAGAAAAGAGCCAAATAAGAAAATAAGAGGCTAGAATTCAATAAAGGAAAGTTTAGTGCTCCCAAATTTGCTGGATTTTGGTTTTCCCCTTCTTGAATTGGCAGTATATCAAGATATGCACAAACTAAATTAGGGAGCAGCTCTATACAGCATTTCCTCTCTACTCTGCATTCTCTGAATGCACTGACCAAAGGTTTCTTAATTTCATACATCATTTACAACTAGTTGTGTTGCTCTGTAGTCATTACTGGGCTCAGCCTGAGCACCAAAAAGGAACACAAAGCAACATATAGACATACATATTTGGCATTGTCACAATAGTCCAAGTCCACTGCACTATGACTCTAGAAAAGTCACACACCCAGAATATAAAGTGCCCAAGAACTAATTAATCTTTGTGATTGTTTGTCACAGCAAGTCAGATATGTATGCCAATTCAAAATAAGTCCCCCCACTACTGTGGAAGTCATATTAGTAGCTGAAGGAACCCAAGGCAGGAGTTTTCTTAATAGAATGAATGTTGGGCATGCTTTATATTTACCAAATTTAACTGTCTCATTTATTAGACTCACTGTCAGTCATCAAAGTTAAATTTTAAGCTTTTGTTGAGATAAGAAATTGTGACAAGAAAAATCTTATTTACGTTGGAATTTGAGGTTATTTTAAAATGCTTTGTTTATCTGTTGTACTTTTTTTTCCCCCACCCAGTTCCCCTGTAGGAAGAGCAAATACATTGCACTTTTTAGAGGTTATTGGTTTATGTCACATTATACATACTCAAACTTTGTCCTTTGGGTAAAATGCCTATCTTTGTGAGATATATGTCTAGGACAAATTTAGCATGACCTATGCATCAGTCAGGGTTCTTCCTAGAAGTAGAACAAATGGTATATATATATATATATATATATCAGCATATATTCAGATAGAAATATATATATCTGAATATCTATATCTAATGTACTGAGAGAGGCTGAGTTCTTTGAGGAATTGGATTACAGACCATGTAATTATGGAGATCAACAACTATGAAATCTGCAAGGCAGGCTAGCAGGATAAAAATTCATGTAAGCATTGATGATGCAGTTTTGAGTCCAAAACTCATAAGACAGAACAGCCGAGTGAAAACTGCAGCATAATTTTTATGTTACAGTCTAAAGGGCTTAAACACCTTTGGAAAGCCTCAATCTTTGTCTTTAGGCCCTGGACTGATTGTATGAAGTTCACCCTCATTATGAAGGGTAATCTGCTTTATCTTCAACTGATTGTAAATTTTTATTGCACATAAAAATATTTTCATAATAATTAGACAAGTATTTGACCAAATAAATAGGCACCATACCTTAGCTAACCTGACACATAAAATTACCCATTAGAACCCAAACACACACACACACACACACACACACACACACTCCAGCCTCGTTATCACTGTGTTCTAAACCACTGACATTAATCATGTTAAATATTTAAAGAAAATTTTATATAACACATTTTTAGTGGTTAAAGTCCATGAATTACTAAAAAAAAAAAAAATTGAACTTTCCTTGATGGCTTTCTGAGATGTATGCTCTTCTTTTCACTGAAATTAATTATATGACAGTTAATATGCTAATCTACTGAGAATGAAGTAGTATTCCTGTAAGTAGGTTGTTTTCTTTTCTACCATTCACAGGGGTTGAGATTCCAAAATGTGTAAATACTTAGTTTTGCTTAGCTAATAGTACTGAAGATAAATCTATTCATTACAGTATTTATCCTCTTGGCAATGGACCAACATTACTTAAACCAAGCTAAAAACCTCTCGAAATAAAATTTCATGTACCTAGTGCCATTTTGGAAAAGAAAATGTTTGATGGACTAGTTTAATGATTGAAGGCTACAAGAATGCCATTTTGGACAGCTTTTAAATTACACTGCTTGCCATCCATGACACAGATATTCAGAGGCTTGGATAGTTTACCTATATAGTCATAAACCATGTGATAGCAGATGGGTTTTTTTATCTATCACCTGCTAAATATGGATCAGTATTTACATTTGAAAATTAATTCTGTAATATTTAGAATTATTAGTTAGTGGTCAGTTTTCCTCACTTAATTTTGAAGTCCATGTTAATTTTTTCTAGACAAACCGGTGCTTTTTTCCAAAGGTTACCAACTTTATCAATTTCATTTAGAAACTATTTTTGAATGTCTTTTGTTTTCAGTGCTCTAAGATTCATTGCTTATGCACCAAGCCCAGAGCTCCATGAATACATGCCCTCCTTGATCAAAAGCTTACTTCTATCAGTAACAAACTAAGGCTACAATTCAGCATAATCTCAGAAAATTAAAACACATCCTTTATTAAAATTTGGACATGCCTATTAAAATTAACTGAGACCTTAGCTCTTTGCTAGACTCTTTCTTAATGGGTTTGGAGAAAAAGAGAATAAATCCAGAAAACAAAATACTTTTTTTAATGACTATGGTCCGTATTAATTTTGGTTGGTTTAAACTAAAATTAATTGTATATTTCTACTTTAAATGTTTATGACTATCTTCCAGGAAATACATACATGCTTTTAAAAACCAAGAAAGTACTTTATTTGTCAAGCAAACAAACAAATGAACAAAAAACAATACTGAGAAAATACAAGATAAAACAATTTAAAAGAATAGTATTAATTTAAAGGTCAGATTTTGCCAGTTAAAAGGACAACCTAGCTAGTGGATTATTAAAAGCTTCATTAATAGTCAATTAATTGCTGGCTGCAGTCATACTTTTGTACAACTGCTAAACCAGGGACAGAATTTATTCATTTAATTTAAATCTTATGCTTATAGTTCTCTAGTGATTTCATTAGACAGATGAACTGACTTGTACATGACAGAGTTTTCCTTTTGGAGTTTGATGTATTTCATGCACATTGATTTCTATGGAAGACCCAAAGAAAACCACACCTCTAATGTGATTTCTGAATAACTAGATTTTAGTTACTGAGGAAGCTAGAGTTGAAACAAATTTTGGGCAGAGTCCCTAATCTCCTGTGTATGTATCTAAATACTGTAATATTGCATTCAGTTAGCTCCTTTATGTTTGGTTACAAAATTTCCAAATATACTTTTATATCAGAAGATAAAAAATACTATCAAATCACAAGAATAGATGAGCACTTTACTAAATTTTAGTAAAAATACAAATGCTTTCACAATGTTTATAAGAGTATTCATACATTTAACCAAGGAATTATCATGAACACATGTAAGCAATGTGATTTTAGTTTATGGACACTTAAAACTCCACAATTCTGAACCTTATCTTCTTTATCTTCTAAATAGTGAGAAATATCAGTAATTCCTTTTTTCTTTCATTCAATTAAATCAGCAGAATAGAAAAACTGGAAAACTGCACTGTGCTTTCCTTTGCTGATGTTCAAAATAATGGTAACAAATTATGCGCTATGAAAAAGTCAGATTTTCTGTACGAGCATTAGTGATTCAAGATAGGTCTCTCTACTAAGTTTTCTCACTGATCTTGTGCCATCAAAACCCATTCTTCCTACT
The DNA here is from genome assembly GCF_964662115.1 of Mustela nivalis. Lineage (NCBI taxonomy): Eukaryota > Metazoa > Chordata > Mammalia > Carnivora > Mustelidae > Mustela > Mustela nivalis. The sequence goes on from NC_139040.1 coordinate 22,972,446, forward strand.
ATTATGTTATGGGAAGTGTAGATAGTTATGACATGTCGGATAGCCCCCTAAGCATATCAATAAGGCTAGAGAGACAACAAAACAAAGCGTTTTGTTACCAATCAAGCAATTGATATTGAGCATCTCAAGGGTGCCTTGAGATCAGAGTATTAGGGGAATTACATTTTCCACACATGACAAATATACTGTTTCCTTTCTTCCCTCCAAAAACAGAAAGCTAAAAAACAGGAACCAAATCATCTTCCTGTATGACAAAGAAATCCTTGCTCAGTCTTCTGACCCGAAACACTGTTATATTCAATATATCACACAATAAAAACAGTAACATTGCACAATGTACCTGCAATGAATGTTTGAACTATATTAATATTCATTGAGTAATCATTTTAACCATGGTTTTATGTAAGCCAGACCAAATCATGATAATAGATCTTAGATTCCTGTTTCTTCACACTGTCACTGAATTGGATCAACACTGTTCATAGTAAATAATCAAAATATTGTAGTCATGAATTGCCTTGAAAAACTAAGTAGTGGTAAATTAATAGTGTCAGAGATTTAAAGCAGATTCTTCAATATAGCAAATGAGATCAGAGCATATAAAAGAAATGACAGTCTTGGAAGGTCCCAAGTTTCTCAAAATAAAAAGCTAATGAGCTATCTGTGGTGCCTATATATAAATATCCTGTTTTAAAAATTCTTTGAATAAACAGGAACATATACTATCTTGATACAAGAAGTGCTGTGAAAAGTATATCAAGTATATATTCCTCTCTTTAATGAGTGATCCAAATAACATGCTCATGTAGTAGATGCTTCAAAATTTCATAATTATTTGCTTTGTTCATATTTATATCATTTAAATGACTTTTTAGAATCATAGAAAACTACTAAACCTGAATAAAGCAAATAAAAGGTTTGCCATTCTCTATCAGTTTATCTGACTATACAAAAGAAACTTCTAAGAAGCCAAATAAAACACATGTTCATTAGCCTCATGTTTTCATAGTTGAAGTGACTTTGTCCATTCAATTACTCTATGATTCTCTCTTCTTTCTAAAGAAGCTATTTTTCATATATATATAGATAGATAGATAGATAGATTTTAAGGAGGAAAATATTACAAGAATACACCAGATAAGCATTTCATGAATCCTGACTTATTCCCATGTAAACTGAAAAATAAATTTCTGAGATATTGTAAAAATAATGAAAAAGAAAATTAAGAATATATCCCTTAAATAGTTTCAACATATCATTTAGCTTAAATTTCAGCTCAAGTCCAATGTTTCCCTGTTGATTTTGTCTGGATGATCTATCCATTGCTAAAAATGGGGTATTGAAGTCTCTTTCTATTGTCTTATTTTTGTCTATTTTTTCCCTTCAGAGTTGTTAGTATTCACAATATATTTAGGTGCTTCAATGTTGGGTGAATATATATTTATGATTATTATATCTTCTTGAGGAACTGACCCCTTTATTATTATGTAATGACCTTCTTTATCTCTTGTTACCATTTTTGTCTTAAAGTCTATTTTATCTGATATAAGCATAGCTACCCCAGCTTTATTTTGGTTTTCATTGGCTTTGTTAATCTTTTTCTACTACTTCCCTTTGAGTCTGTGTATGTCTTTAAAGATTAAATTGCTGTCTTGTAAGCAGTATGCAGTAATTAGATCTTGTTTTTGTTTTGTTTTGTTTTTGGACAATTCAATACATTACATCTAGAGTAATTATTGATAGGTATAAACTTACTAATGCCATCTTATTAATTGCATTGGGACTTTTTTTGTAGTTCTTTTGTTCTTTTCTTGCTGCCTTCTTTGGAACTTTTTTTCCCCCCTATAACAGTGTATGTTCTAATTCTCTTTTTATCATCTGTGAATATGCTGTGGCTTTTGCTTTGGATTACCATGAAGTTTACAAAAAAGAAAAATCTTAAAAATATAATCTAGGGGTATCTGGGTTGCTTAGTTGGTTGGGCATTTGGCTCTTGGTTTTAACACAGGTCCTGATCTCAAAGTCATATGTTCAAAGCCCAGGTCAGGCTCTGCTCAGTGGGGAGTCTGACTGAGATTCTTTCCCTCTTCCTCTGTCCATCTTGCTCATGTTCTCTTTTTGTCTCTCTCTCTTTCTCTCAAATAAAGAGATAAATCTTTAGAAAAATATATAATTATTTATCACTGGCCAATTAGTTCTTTCTTGACCTTGATCCATGCACCTTGGGGAAGGTGGGGGGGGGCAGTAAAAGACAAGGTGCATCTCTTACTTACCCTCTCCAATGTAGTCAATTCCATACAATGTGCTGGTATTCATTTGCTAAAAATCTGGACTTCCACAAAAGCTTTCTGCTTTATGTGTGACTATCTAAGACAGTGATTTCTAGGGGCTTCTGGACCATGACCAAGAAGATTTGGGGCCAGTTCAGGGGTCAGTGCAGTGTCCACAGCAAGGACCAAGGTATCTATGACAATTGTCTAATGTATAAGGGGACAAGACTCCTCCTGGGTCCTTTGGCATATGGTGCTAAATCCCAACATACACAACTTTTGTCAATGGAGAGATGACAAATTATTATTATTGAGGGCTGAATCCAGTGAGGGACTTCTTATTCAACCATATTTGCTAATACCAATCACCTCTCACTTTTTAAGGATAATTTCAAAGAGTAGAGAATTCTATATATTATGTTTTTCTTTTTTTTTTTTTTTTTTTTTTGTAATCTCAACATCCCTCTCTTCTTGTTGGAATGGTTACTGAAGAGAAATCAGATGTATTTCTTATCCTTGTTTCTTTATTGATAAGGCTCAACACACTGGGTATAGAAGAAACATACCTCAGCATAATAAAGGTCATATTTGACAAACCCACAATTAACATCATATTCAATGCTGAATTATTGAAAACTTTATTGATAATCTTTGTTTAGGTGTTTTTCTTTATTTTTTTTTAATTTGAAAATGATAAGATTAGTTGTGTTGTGGAGGGGAGCATTTATCTTTCTTGATGTTCTCTGAATATCCTGAAGCTATCTGACATTAATCTGACATTAAGCTGTCTGACATTAATCTGGTGAAATTCTTAGCCATTTTTGTTTCAAATATTTATTTTTATTCTATCTTTTCTTCCCTCAGCTGGATTCTAATTTAGTTGCTCTGAAGTTGGGTGCATATACATTTATGATTTTCATATCCTTTTAATTTGATGCAACTAAATATATTATGCAAATGCTAACAGATCTAGAAGAAGAAGTAAACAATGACACAACAATAGAAGGGAAATTGAATACTCTATTTCCAGCATTAGATAGATAGATCATCCAGGCAAAAAGCCAATTTAGAATCACTGGAAAAACCATACTTCAGATGAGATGGGCCTAATAAATACATAGAGAACTTTCCATCAAATAGCAGCAAAATATACACATTATTTTAGTGTGCACAGAACAGTTCTCAGGATAGATTATGTGGTGGGTCACAAAATAAGTTTTAGCAAATGCAAAGAAATTGAAAATATACCAAGGATATTTTCTCACCACTGGATTATGAAACTAGAAATCAATAATATGAGAAAATCTGGATACTTCACAAATATGTGAAGATTAAACAATGTGCCACTGAATAGCCAATGGGTCAAAGAAGAAATGAAACAAAATTGTTTTCTTGAAACAAAAATCAAAACACAATCTATCAAAACTATGGGATGCTGCAAAATCACTTATAGCAGGGAAGTTTATGCCAACAAAATGCATACATAAAGAAACAAGAAAGAACTCAATCTTACATCATCCATCAAATAACTAGAAAAAAAAATTAAGACCAATTTTAGAAGAACAAATAAAATAACAAAACTCAGTGCCCAAAATAAGAAAGAAAGAAAGAAAGAAAGACCAGGACACAACAGAAAATGTCAATGAAACTAAGCTGTTTTTGGAAAGGAAAAGAAACTTGACAAATCTTAGCTAGACTAAGAAAAAAACCCCACAATATTAAAATAAATAAAATCAGAAATGAAAGAGGAAGCACTTATAACTATACCACAAAAAATGCATAGAGTTGTATGAGACTACTGTAAAATATGCCAACAAATACGATAACCTAGAAGAAATAAAGAAAAAAAATTCCTAGAAACATACAATCTACCCAAATTGAATCATGAAGAAATAGAAAACCTGAGTTGACAAATAATGAGCAAGAAGATTTTATCAGTAGTAAAAAAAAAAAAAAAAAAAAACTCCCAGCAGGGGTGTCTGAGTACCTCAGTTGGTTAAGGATTTCTCTTCAGCTCAGGTCATGATCTTGGGGTCCTGGGACTGAGCTACACAACAGGTTATCTGCTCAGCAGGGAACCTATTTATCCTTTTCTCTCTACCTGACTCTCTGCTGACTTGTGCTCTCTGAATTTCTCTCTCTCTCATCAAATGAATAAATAAAAATACAAAAAAAAAAAAAAAAAACCTCCCAAACTTGTAACATAAAAAAGCCCAGGACCAGATGGTTTTACTGGTAAATTCTACCAAACATTTAAAGAAGAATGAATGCCAGAGCACCAGGGTGCCTGGGTGGCTCAGTCAGTTACGCACCCTACTCTTGGTTTTGGCTCAAGTCGTGGTCTCATGGATCATGATCATGGATCCAGCCCCACATCAGACTCCAAGCTTAATAGGGTTCTTCTTGAGAGTCTCTTCCTCTGTGTCTCCCCACTTGCACAAATTTGCTCATTCTCTCTATCAAATAAATAATCTTTTAAAAAATAGAGTGAAGGGCGCCTGGGTGGCTCAGTGGTTAAGCCGCTGCCTTTGGCTCAGGTCATGATCTCAGGGTCCTGGGATCGAGTCCTGCATCGGGCTCTCTGCTTAGCAGGGAGCCTGCTTCCGTCTCTCTCTCTCTGCCTGCCTCTCTGTCTACTGTGATCTCTCTCTGTCAAATAAATAAATAAAATCTTTAAAAAATATATATAAAAATAAAAAATAAAAAATAGAGTGAATGCCAATCTTCCTCACATTGTTCCAAAAAATTAAAGAGGAGGTAGTACTTTCAAACTCAATTTTAATTGTTATTTTTTAAATTCAGGTATAATTAACATATAATGTTATATTCAGGCACATGATATATTGATTCAACAATTCTATATATTACATAATGTTCACAATGATAACTGTAGTCTTCATCCCTTCCACCTATTTTTATGAGGCCAATATTATCCTCATAAAAAAAACAGATAAGGACACCACAGGACAATAAAAGTATATATCAGTATATCTAATCAATATAGATGTAAAAATTCTCAACAAACACTAGCAAATCTAATTTAAAAACACATTTAATGGATCATACACTATGACAAAGGGGAATTTATCTGGGGAATAAAAGGATCACTGAACATAAGCAAACTACCAAATGTGACACACCACATTAATAGAATGAAAGATAAAATCATATGATAATTTCAATAAATGCAGAAAAAAGTTAGACAAAATATAATATCCTTTCATGAAAAAAAAGTACCCAACACATTGGGTATAGAAGAAGCATACCTCAGCATAATAAAGGTCATATTTGTCAAACCCACAATTAACATCATATTAAATGTTGAATTATTGAAAACTTTTCCTCTAAAATCAAGAACATGATACAGATGCCCACTTATCACTCTTATTAACATAGAACTGGAAGTCCTATCTCAAGCAATCAGGCAAAATAAATAAATGAAACATATCCAAATTGGAAAGGAAGAAGTAAAATTGTCATTGTGTTATATAATCTTATATAGAGATAAAATTTTAAAGATTCAACCAAAACACTGTTAGAACTAATCAACAAATTTAGTAATGTTGCTGAATACAAAATTGGCATATATAAATCAGTTCTGATGTTCTACAAAATATCTTAAAAAGAAACAAACAATCCCATTCAGAAAAGCATCAAAAACAATAAAATACTTTGGAATAAGTTTAACCAAGAAGGTGAAAAATCTGTACACTGAAAACAACAAGACTTTATGAAAGAAACTGAAGACACAAACAAATTAAAAAGAATATCCCCATGTTCCATTGCACCCATGTTCATGGATTGGCAGAAGTAGTATTGTTTAAATGTATATATTACCAAAAGCCATCTATAGATTAAATATAGTCCATTTTTTGAAATTCCAATGGCATTTTTCACAGATATAAAACAATAATCCTAAATTTTGTTTGGAATTACAAAAGACGACAAATAGTCTAAGCAATATGGAGGGAAAAAAATGCTGGAAGCACCATGCCTCCAGATTTCAAAATCTACTACAAAGCTACAGTAATTAAAACAGTATGGTACTGGTTGCCTGGGTGGCTCAGTTAGTTAATCAACTGCCTTCAGCTCAGATCATGATCCTGGAGTCCCGGGATCAAGTCCTGCATTGGGTTCCCTGCTTGGCAGGGAGTTTGCTTCTCCCAATAACCTCTCTCCTCTCATTCTCTCTCTCTCTCTCAAATAAATAAATAAAATCTTAAAAAAAAAAACAGTGTTTTCAGTGTACAGATTTTTCACCTTCTTGGTTAAACTTATTCCCAAGTATTTTATTGTTTTTGATGCTTTTCTGAATGGGATTGTTTGTTTCTTTTTAAGATATTTTGTAGAACATCAGAACTGATTTATATATGCTGATTTGGATATGTTTCATTTATTTATGAAAATAGACATGTAGAACAATAGAACACAATAAATATGCCAGAAATAAACTCTCACATATGTGGGCCACTAATATTTAACAAAAGATACAAGAACATTCAGTAAGATAGTTATAGTCTCTTCACAAACTGTGTTGGGAAACTGGGTAAACATATGCAGAAAATGAAATTAGACCCCTGTCTTCTACTACTGATTAAAGATTTAAACATAAGACCTGAGGAATAGGAGTTAAGATAGTAGAGTGGTAAGATCTTTTGCTTGCCTCATCTCTCAAACACATTAGATAATTATCAAATTATTCTGAATACCCAGGAAAGAAATCTCAAACTGCACAACAGTGGGAGAAAATAGGTCACATTGTGGAAGGAAGAAGGTGTGGTGATGTAATTTGGGGGAGAAAAGAATCACAGATGCTGTGGAGGGGAGAGAGCCCTGATCAAAGAGAGAAGAGAGAGAAATAGAAAGAGAAGAGAGAGAGAGAGAAAGTAAGAAGAAATTGCACAAGAAAAACACCTCCCCCAAACCTTTGACTGGGAAGATGACAGGGGCTGATTATCTTGAGTTTTTTACAAGCAGCAGGGCTGAAAGTCTGAAGTTTGCACCATCACCACAGTTAAGCCTGCCAGGCATAGCAGTGTTCCTGCAGAGAAGGAGGGCAGAGGCCTCAGAGCAGATGCCATGTTCTGAGGATCCCCTGGGTCACACTGGGAGAGACATTTGTCCTTCCTGGAGTGCATTTAGGAGAGAAATCACTGTTTCTTGGGGAATAGAAGAGCTGGTGGGAAACATTGAGCTGAACTGTTCATTAACATAGGAGTAGAGATGCCTGCTGAGGGCAACTAACCTGGATGTCGGCTTTTTGCTACAATTTACCATAAAATCCAAGGCTCTGCCTGATTATGCAACTGCAGTTCTGGGACACACCAGGACCAGTCACAGCATGGTGAGACCCTCTCCCAAAAGGTCAGTGTGGGTGTGGTCGATGCCAGGAAAATTTGGAGATTTGAACCCCAGCTATGCATCTGAGAAAAAACACAGGACTACTGTGTGCTGCCAGGTGGGCATACAGCAAAGAAATAGACAGGGTGAAGGCAGGGATCTAACAAAAACATGGAATACAAGAGGAGAGATTGTCCACTCTTCTCTTTGGCTACCTAAAGAACAATGGGTGCACAATCCCCTCTCCCAGGAAAGGAGTGGGATGCTGCTATTTTTTCCTCTTCCCATGAGCACGGATGGACTTCAGGGAGTTGTACAGGACACACAGTGGAGGCTTGAGCCACATACACCAATCTCCACACACATGCACCTTGCAGGTGACTTTTCTAATAGGTCAAGTGTGATTGAGAACCAGAGCAACAGCAGGTCCTTCCCTGGAACACCAGCACAACCCCCACACACATGGTCTACTGATCATAGAGTGCTGCTGCAAAGCTTCAGCTCTAGTGTAATTATGACTGAACAGACGTTTTCTTAACATACAAAAGAAAGGGACCTAGATAAAATGCCAAGACAGAGGAATTCACCCCCCCCCCCAAAAAAAGAACAAGAAGTAGTCATGGCCAGGAAGTTACATCAAAAGAGATATAAGTGAAACCATATGATAATTGACTCTCTCTGCTTGACTTATTTCACTCAGCATAATCTATTCCAGTCCCATCCATGTTGCTACAAAAGTTGGGTATCCGTCCTTTCTGATGGAGGCATAATACTCCATAGAGGAGAAGGGAGCTGGGGTAAATTGGAAGGGGAGGTGAATCATGAGAGACTGTGGACTCTGAAAAACAATCTAAGGGGTTTGAAGTGGCGGGGGTGTGGGAGGTTGTGGTACCAGGTGGTGGGTATTTTAGAGGGCACGGATTGCATGGAGCACTGGGTGTAGTAAAAAAATAATGAATACTGTTTTTCTGAAAATAAATAAATTGAAAAAAAAAAAGATGAGATTGGGGGGGAGAGAAACTATAAGTGACTCTTAATCTCACAAAACAAACTGAGGGTTGCTGGGGGTAGGAGAGTTGGGAGAAGGGGTGGGGTTATGGACATTGGGGGGGGGGTATGTGCTATGGTGAGTGCTGTGAAGTGTGTAAACCTGGCAATTCACAGACCTGTACCCTGGGGGATAAAAATACATTATATGTTAATAAAATAAAAAAAATTAAAAACAAAACAAAACAAAACAAAAAAGAGATGTAAGTAATATGCCTGAACCAGAATTTAAAACAACATTAATACAGACACTACTTGGGTTTGAGAAAAGCACAGGGAAATCAAACAAACAAACAGAGACACCCATACTGCAGAGATAAATGACCTAAAAACTAGTCCTGCTGAAATAAAAAATGCTATAACTGAGATGCAAAACTGACCAGATGTAATGGCCACAAGGACAGAAGAAGCAGAAGAATGAATCAGTGATATAAAAGATAAAGTTATTAAAAAAATGAGCTGAAAAAAATGGAAAGAAAAATACTGTATTATGAATGTAGATTTAGGGAACTCACCAACTTCATAAAGCATAATGATATTTGTATCAGTGGAGTCCCAAAAGAAGAGAGGGAAAAGGGAGCAGAAGGTTTATATGAGCAAATTATACCTGAAAACTTCCTTAATGTGGGAAAACAGATACCCAAAACGAGGAGGAACAAAGATCTCCCATCAAAATAAAAAAGGCCAGACAACACCAAGACATATTGTAGTAAAATTGCAAAATACAGAGATAAAGGAAAAAAAATCCTGAAAACAGGAGGAAAAAAAAACATTTTAATGTACAAGGGAAGACAAATCAGTTTAGCAGCAGATATCTCCAAAGAAATCTGGCATATCAGAATAAAGTGACATGATATCTTCAGTATGCTGAATGGGAAAAAAATATGCAGTTAAGAATATTTTATCCAGTTAGGCTGTCATTCAGAATACAATTAAATATAAAGTTTTTCCCAGAAAAGAAAAACTAAAAGAGCTCCTGACCACTAAACCAATCCTGTAAGAAATATTAAAAGGGGCCTTTGAGTGGGAAAGTCCAAAAGTGACAAAGATTAGAAGGAACAGAGAAAATCTCCAGAAGCAAATGATTTCACATGTAATAAATTCATACCCATGAATAAATTCATACTCATGATGATTCACTTTGAATATAAATGGACTAAATGCTCCAATCAAAAGACCAAGGGTCACCCATGGTTGAGCCTGGTGGTGGGTATTAAAGAGGGTATGTATTGCATAGAGCACTGTGTATTATATGAAAACAATGAACCTTGGAAAACTACATCAAAAACTAATGATGTATTGTATGATGACTAACATAACACACACACACAAAAAGACAAAAAGTATCAAAATTGATACAAAACAAGAATAATCTATATACAGCCTACCATATACTCATTTTAGAGCTAAAGACTCCTACAGATTGAATGTGAGGAGGATAGAAAAACGTTTATTGTGCTAAGGGACATCAAAAGAAAGCTGGAATAGACAAACTTATATCAGAAAAATTAGATCTTAAGCCAAAGACTATAATAAAATATGAAGGGACACCTGGGTGGCTCAGTGGGTTAAAGCCTCTGCCTTTGGCTCAGGTCATGGTCTCAGGGTCCTGATAGAGCCCCACATTAGGCTCTCTGCTCGGTGGGGAGCCTGCTTCCCTCCTCTCTCTCTGCCTGCCTCTCTGCCTACTTATAATCTCTGTCTGTCAAATAAATGAATAAAGTCTTTTAAGATAATAAGATACAAAGAAGGACACTATATCATAATAAAAGGGTCTATAAAACAAGATCTAATGGTCATAAATATTTATATATATATATCACACATATATATGTATTCATATTTATTGTCAAATATATTAATATATTGATATAATACATATGATATGTAATATTTATTATATATTATATTGCAAATACACAATTATAATTGTATATAATTAGATTACATACTAATATTAATTATTATAGATCAATAATTGATTATATATAAATTATATTTGATTTAGTAAATGTAATCATTATATATAGAATATATTAATGTGATATATATTAAATTATATAAATTATAAAAATGTATATATAAATAGATATGTAAATATATAACTTAATAACAAACATAAAGGAACTCATTGGTAATAATATAATAGTAGTAAGGGACTTTAATACCCCACTCACAGCAAGGAGCAGATAATCTAAGGAGAAAATTAACACAGAAACAATAACTTTTAAAGACATACTGGAACAGATGGACTTAACAGAACACTTCATCCAAAAGCAGCAGGATAAGTATTCCTGTCAACTGCACATAGAACATTCTCCAGAACATATCACATACCAGGTCATAAATCAGGCCTCAACAAGTACAAAAAGAAGATCATACCATGCATATTTTCAGGATACAATGTTATGAAGCTTGAAGTTGACCACAAGAAACATTTTGGAAAGCCCACAAGCACATGGGCATTAAAAAACATCCTACTAAAGAAGGAATGGGTTAGGGGCGCCTGGGTGGCTGAGTGGGTTAAGCCACTGCCTTTGGCTCAGGTCATGATCCCAAGGTCCTGGGATTGAGTGCTGCATCTGGCTCTCTGCTCAGCAGGGAGCCTTCTTCCTCCTCTCTCTCTCTCTCTGCCTTCCTCTCTGCCTACTTGTGGTATCTCTCTGTCAAATAAATAAATAAATTCTTAAAAAAAAAAAAAGAAGGAATGGGTTAACCAGGAAATTAAGAGAATGGTTGAGTTTCACACTGCTGTCCAATTTTCCCAGCACCATTTATTGAAGAGACTGTCTTTTTTCCACTGTATATTTTTTTCCTGCTTTGTCAAAGATTATTTGACCATAAAATTGAGGCTCCATATCTGGGTTCTCTACTCTGTTCCACTGATCTATGTGTCTGTTTTTGTGCCAATACCATGCTGTCTAGGTGATCACAGTTTTGGAGTAAAGCTTGAAATCAGGCGATGTGATGCCCCCCAGTTTAGTTTTTCCTTTTCAACATTTCTTTAGCAATTCAGTGTCTCTTCTGGTTCTATACAGATTTTAGGATTGTTTGCTCCAGCTCTTTGAAAAATGCCTGTGGAATTTTGATTGGAATGGCATTGAAAGTATAGATTGCTCTAGGCAGTACAGACATTTTAACAATGTTTGTTCTTCCGATCCATGAGCATGGAATGCTCTTCGACCCTTTTTGTGTCTTCTTCAATTTCTTTCATGTGTGTTCTGTAGTTCCCCGAATACAGATCCTTTACTTCTTTGGTTAGGTTTGTTCCCAGGTATCTTATGGTTCTTGGTGCTATAGTAAATAGAATCGATTCTTCCATTTCCCTTTCTATATTTTCATTGTTAGTGTATAACAAAGCAACTGATTTCTGTACATTGATTTTGTATCCTGCCACATTACTGAATAGCTATATGAGTTCTAGTAGTTTGGAGGTGGAGTCTTTTGGGTTTTCCATATAAAGTATCATGCATCTGTGAAGAGAGAGATTTGACTTCTTCATTGACAATTTGAATACCTTTTATTTCTTTGTGTTGTCTGATTGCTGTTGCTAGGACTACTAGTACTATGTTGAATAACAGTGGTGAAAGTGGACATCCTTGTTGTATTCCTGATCTCAAAGGGAAGGCTGTCAGCTTTTCCCCATTCAGGATGATATTCACTGTGGGTTTTTCATAGATAGATTTTATGAAGTTGAGGAGTGTTCCCTCTATCCCTATACTTTGAAGGGTTTTAACCAGGAATGGATGCTCTATCTTGTCACAAGGTTTTTGTTTTTGTTTTTCCTGCATCAATTGAGAGGACCATGTGGTTTTCTATCTTCTCTTATTGATTCATTCTATCACATTGATTGATTTGTGAATGTAGAACCACCCTTGCCTCCCAGGAATAAATCCCACCTTTTGTGGTAAATAATCTTTTTAATTCACTGTTGGATCTTTTTAGCTAGGATCTTGTTGAGAATCTTAGCATCCATATTCATCAGTGATATTGGTCTGAAATTCTCCTTTTTAGTGAGGTCTTTGCCTAGTTTGGGGATCAGGGTAATGCCGGCTTCATAAAAATATTCTGAAATTTTTCTTTCTGCTTCTATTCTTTGAAACAGCTTCCGGAGAATAGGTATTATTTTCTTCTTTGAAAGTTTGGTAGAATTCCCCAGGGAATCCACCAGGTCCTGGGCTTTTGTTTTTTCAGAGGTTTTTGATCACTGCTTCAATCTTGTTACTCAATATTGGTCTATTCAGGTTGTCTGTTTCTTCCTGATTCAATATTGGAAGTTTATTGGATTCCAGGAATGCGTCCATTTCATCTAGGTTGCTTAGCTTATTGGCATATAACTGTTGATAATAACTTCTGATGATTGTTTCTACTTCCTTGGTGTGAGTCATGATTTCTCCCTTTACATTCATAATTTTATTAATTTGGGTCCTCTCTCTTTTCTTTTGAATTAGTTTGGCCAGTGGTTTATTGATCCTATTGATTCTTTCAAAAAACCAGCTTCTACTTTTGTTGATGCGTTCTACTGTATCTCTAGTTTCTATCTCATCGATCTCTGCTCTAATCTTGATTATTTCCCTCCTCATCTGTGGGGATGGTTTAATTTGTTGTTGATTTTCCAGTTCTTTAAGATGTAAAGATAAAAGGTGTATTCTGGACTTTTCAGTATTTTTGAGGGAGGATTGGATGGCTATGGATTTCCCCCTTAGGATCACCTTTGCTGTATCCCATGGGTTTTGGACTGATGTGTCTTCATTCTCATTGGTTTCCATGAATTGTTTAAGTTCTTCTTTGATTTACTGGTTAATCCAAACATTCCTAACCAAGGAGGTCTTTAGCTTTCAGGCATTTGAATTCCTTCCAAACTTTTTCTTGTGTTTGATTTCCAGTTTCAAACCATAGTGGTCTAAGAATACACAGGGAATAATCTCAATCTTTTGGTATCAGTTGAGTCCTTATTTTTTACCCAGTATGCAGTCTATTCTGGAGAAAGTTCCATGTGCATCCAAGAATGAGTATTGTGTTGTTTTAAGATGATATGTTCTGTATATATCTATGAAGTCCATCTGGTCATTCAATGTCCTTGTTTCTTTATTGATTTTCTGCTTGGATTATCTGTCTATTACTGAGAATGTAATGTTAAAATCCCCTACTATTAATGTATTCATATCAGTATGACTCTATATCTTGATTAACAGTTGTCTTATGTAGTTGGCTGTTCCCGTATTGGGGGTATAAATATTTACAATTTTATATCTTCTTGGTAGATAGACCCTTTAAGAATGATGTACTGCCTTTCTTTATCTCTGTCTACAGTCTTTAGTTTAATATCTAATTTACCTGATATGAGAATTGCTATCCCAGCCTTCTTTTGAGGCCCACTGGCATGAAAGATGCTTCTCCATCCCTTCACTTTCAGTCTGGATGTATCCTTAGGTTCAAAATGGGCCTCTTGTAGACATCATATGGACACATCCTGTCATTTTATCCAAACTGCAACACTGTGCCATTTTATGGGAGCGTTTAGGCTATTCATGTTGAGTGTGATTATTAAAAGACATTTTTATTGACATCATGTTCCCTGTGAAGTCCTTGTTTCTGTAGATTGTCTCTGTGAATTCCTGTTCTATGACACCCTTGGGTTTTTTCTTCTTTTGCTGAACCCTCCTTAATATTTCCTGTAGTGCCGGCTTGGTGGTCACATACTCTTTTAAACCTTGCCGGTCTTGGAAGCTCTTTATCTTTCCATCCATTTTGAATGTCAGCATTGCTGGATAAAGTATTCTTGGCTGCATGTTCTTTTCATTTAGTGCCCTGAATATGTCTTGCCAGCTCTTTCTGGCTTGCCAGGTTTCTGTGGACAGGTCTGATGTTATTCTGATGGGCCTTTCTATACATGTAAGGAATTTCTTCCCCTAGCTGCTTTCAAGAGCTCCTGTCTAAAATTATGATTCATCATTTTCATAATCAGGTGTCTCGAGGTCTTTCTAGATTCTATGATCTTTGGGGGTAACTTTTCTGCCTCTAGGACACAAACACTGGTTCCATTCCCCAGATTGGGAAAATTTTCATGGAGAATTTGTTCAAGTATATCCTCTAGTCTTCTTTCTTTCTCTCCCCCCTCCAGGAATTCCAATAATTCTGACTTTGGAATCTTTCATGGTGTCATTTATTTCCCTAATTCTGTTTTCATGGCTTCTAAGCTGTTTGTTCCAGGCCTCCTCCTGATCCTTTTTCTCTATCAGTTTGTCCTCTAGATCACTAATTCTATCTTCTGCCTCAGTTACCATAGCTGTTAGGTAATTTAGATAATATTGAAACTTGTTTTTAACTTCTTCCCTGTGGCTTTCACTTCTGACCTAATCGATTCTGTGTTGCCATTATGTTTTGTTTTGTTTTATTTTGCTTTTTTCCAACTCAGCCATTGCTTGGATAATTGTTACCCTAAATTCCCTTTCTGACATACTGTTTATGTTCATATCCAATAGCTCTGATGGAGAGAGTACAGTCTCTGAAATTTTCCTCTGTTTGGCATTCCTCCTCTTAGTCATTTTGTTGAAAGATGGCTGAGGGGATGTGTAGCTGAATGTATCAACCATGATGCAGGCAAGGTGTACCCTGGGATGCTTCTGAGTTATCAGGCGTCCCCACCAAGAAGAAAGAAAAAAGAAAAAAAAAAAGAGGGAAAGAGGGAGATGGGGGGGAAAAAAAAGAAAAGTCCCAGCCAGAATGAGCCCCAACGTTTAGACTTTCTTGTTTGTCAAAAATGGACAAACAAGCAACAACAACAACAACAACAAAAATGACAAAAGTAAATGACAAAAAAAAAAAAAAAGAACCCAGCCCAAATGAACCCCAGTATAAGATTTATATAATACCAGAATAAAAACAAATTCACAGAGACACTGACAGAAGAAAAAGTTGGGAGGGTGGTTATAAATCCTCAGTGTGGGTGAGGGAGGTTGTTTTGATTCTTCCTGGGTCTATCTAGATATCTTTGTTAAAGGACTCAACTTTCCAGAGATAAAAGGGGATTAAAACTGTTTTATATATGGGGTAATATTTATTAGGGAATGAGGATTACCTTCAAGCTTATCTCTATATGAAAATTTAAAAAAATAGAAAAGAGAAAGAAAAACATAGTTTTTTTAAATCAAAATTTCCAGTTAAAAGGTTATTATGGAATTTGTTGTATTGTGATGGTAAATTGGTCTAAAAATAACAAATAAATAAATAAAAAGAATGAAAGTAGTGGGAATGAATTAAAAGTAAAAGTTGTATCTATGAGGTATACAGGTTTTAGGACAATACCAGGAGCTTAATATCTTCTTTTCCCCTGATATTGGGGTTTTATAATTTTATGGGGACCCTGTGGTGGTTGTCCCCTTGCTGTTTTGTTGTCATTGTTGTTGTTTTTCTTGTTGTTTTGGCTGGCTTTCTGGGGGAGGGGCCTGAGGCATTGTTTTTAAGTCAGTCTTGTTTGGGATGAGTCCTCCTTCCCCCTATCAAGGGGTTGGGCACTGAGAAAACTGGCTTTTGTTCTCTAGAGGGTCTGCCCCCCCCCATTTTTTGGAGATTTAGAGGGAAGCAAACTGTACCCAGACCTCCGTCTAAGAGAGAAGTCTCAGTCTGTTCCCCTCTGGATGATCCAAAGCATGCAGACTCCCCTTTTGTCCCCTCCCACCAGCAGAGCACATACCCATCCACCTTCTCAGGGGTCACAGGAGCTCCGGCTTCTCTCTGCACCCTGGTTCTACTAAAGCCATGATATTGGTCCAGGGAGCTTGCTTCCATTGATTGCCTTTGCTGGGCAGCTGTCTGGGCAGGTACAGCTGAGCCCAAAGATCCCAAACAGAGACAGCCTGGTGAGATTTTCACAACCACCTGGACTGGAAGTGTTCAGACCCTAAGCTGATCCTAGCACCCATTGCCTAGTGCCCACACCGACCTCTCTCAGAGGAGTGTGTCGTGCAGCACACATGTTAAGTGCAAAAGGCTGTGGTTCCAAAGAGTGCAGGCTGGTATTTACCCAGACTCTCATGAGTGTCAGTGGCTCAGGTACCATGGCCTGGAGGCTTTGCCACACTCTCTGGCAGGGGTTTTCACCAGCAGTGGCTGTCTTGGGTCCATGGGCTTAATTCCATACCCCTGACTGCCTGATTCTACCAGTTGCCCTTTAAGATCTTTTGCTCTCTTTGAGTGCTTTTAACCAGACTCCAAGTTAATGCTGATCCCCAATCACAGGACACTCTCATATTGGGATATTAGTTTTGAGTGGGTTGCTTCTGGTGGCTCCCTCCCCTTTCTGTTTATCTTCTGATATCAGTCCAATGTACCCACTCCATGTCGCCTGTCCACTGGCATCTTCTGTCCCCATAGAGATCCAAAAGTGTATAATCCTACATTTCAGGCTAATTTCATGGGTGTTCAGAGTGTTCTGGTAGATAATCAGCTCACTTTAGGGGACTGGTTGAAACGGTATCTCCTACTTCTCCACCATCTTGCCCCCCTCCTGGACCAACCCCATAATAATCCTAACTCAAATTGAGCAGATCTACTCCATATATACAGTGAGGTAATAGGTGGAAAAAAAAATCCATTACACTAAGTATATTGACAAACTGTACACAAAATTAAATCAAATATTTTCATTGGAATATAGATATCTAGACATTGTTGAAATTTCATCATAAATGTGAGTTTTTTAAAAAAAACACATTAAAAAACAACAACAGAAAAGTAGGGGTACCACATATTACATTTCTTTTTAACATATTACCCAATTATTAGGTCTATCCTAATTCCTTATTCAGTTGATCCACTGCACTAGAAAATAGCCCATCAATACCTTTCAGTCAGTAATGACCTTGGCATCACATATACTACCTTACTTTTAAGTTCACCAAGCATAGGGGTCTATTACATCCATCTGCCACATTCTGTTATCTGAAAGTAGATTGATTTAGTGATGATCTAGTACTGCATGTGCACTGACCAGACACTGTTCTTTCATCCAATTTTCCTAACAGTGATTAGCACTTTATATTCATTAACTCACTTGGTCTTCCCATGATTTTCTTTTCATCTGTAAGTCTAAATAATTTTCTATCATCAAAAACTCTGTTACTTCCTTTTTTCTTACAGTCCCAAAAAGGCAATGAAACTACACTGGAGAGGACAACAAAACAAAGCAAAACAGAATAGAACAGCAGCTATTCCTATTATCACTTCTTTTTACATGCATTATGGGGTTTGGTAATTCAATAAAGTTTCAATAAGGGAAATATGGGTCATATTCACAATCTCACAAATGCTATATCTTGTATCTCACAGAAACTGTACCTTTTACTCTGGGCTTTTAAATTTAGAAATGAGGAGACTAAAGAGCAGTAACTGGGAGAGTTCAAGTCCAGTTTATCTACTCTTTTGCCCAGAAAAAAAAAATAGCCACACACACACACACAGCTTCCTCAACTTAGGATGAGGTTATGTCCCAATAAACACATTGTAACCTTAAATACTAAAAGCCAAAAATATATATAAGGGGTGCCTGGGTGGCTCAGTGGGTGAAAGCCTCTGCCTTCAGCTCGGGTCATGGTCCCAGGGTCCTGGGATCAAGCCCTGTATCAGGCTCTCTGCTCAGCAGGGAGCTTGCTTTCTCCTTCTCTCTGCCTGCTTGTGATCTCTCTCTGACAAATAAATAAATAAAATCATATATATATATATGTATATCTCCTTATCAACACTGTACCCAATTTTCCATATAATTAGCATCTTGCATTACTGTTATACATCTATTATAATTGGTGAAACAATTTTGATACATTTATTATTTAACCAAGCCCAGTGTTTGCATCAGGGTTCACTCTGATTTGGACATTTCTGTTTTTGACAAATACATGCTATGATATATCTGCCATTATTACATTATAAGAAATAGTTTTCCTGTCCTAAAAATCCCTGTGCCCCACCTATTCACTCCTACCTCCCTCCACCCCAAACCTCTGTCAAGCACTCTTTTTGTTTTTGTTTTTTTTTTACTGTCTCTATAGTTTTGCATTTGTCAGAATTTCAGTTAGTTGGAATCATACGTTTTTCCTACATACTGCTTTCATTTAGCATTATACATTTAAGTTTTCTCCATGTCCTCGAAGGCTTGATAGCTAAATTATTTTTGTCACTGAATAATATCCCACTGCATGGTAGTGCCATGCTTTACTCACTGATTGAAGGACAGCCTGATTGCTCTGATAAATAAAGCTATTCTAAACATTTATCTATGATTTTTTTGTTCAGACATAAGTTTTCAATTCATTTGAGAAATTACCTGGAAGCAAAATTGCTGAATAGTATGGTAACATTATGTTTACCTTTGTAAGAAAATACCAAACTGTCTTCCAAAAGTGGCTATACCATTTTGTATTTCTGTTCCTGCTACTCCACAACCTCACTAGCATTCGGTGCTATCAGTGTTTTGGATTTTAACTATTCTAATAGGTATGGTGGTATCTTCTTATTTTAATTTGAAATCCCATAATGTATAATGTTAAATATAAAAGAATAGAAAAAGAGGTCACATACTGGTAAAAAATATTTTGGTCTTTTTTTTTTTTTTTTTTTTTTTTACATTCCAGTTAGTTAACATGCAGCGTAATATTTTCAGGTGTACAATATAGTGTTCCAACAGTTCCATTACAGACCTGGTGCTCATTAGAACAAGTGTACTCCTTAATCCCCATCACCTATTTCATCCATTCCCCAACCCTTTCCCCTCTGGTAACCATATTATAAAGAACCAGTTTGTTCTCTATGGTTAAGCGTCTCTTTTTGGTTTGCCTCTCTTGCTGTTTTTCTCTCACTTTGCTCATTTATTTCTTGAATTCCATGTATGAATAAAATCATATGGTATCTGTCTTTCTCTGACCTTCTTATTTCACTTAGCTTACTACAGTCCTGCTCCATCCATGTCATTACAAATGGCAAGATTTCATTCCTCTTGATGGCTGTGTAGTATTCCATTGTGTATATATACTACCCCTTCCTTCTCCATTCATCAATAGGTGAACTCCTGGGCTGTTTCCATAGTTTGGCTATTGTAGATAATGCTGCCATAAACATGGGGTGCATGTATCTCTTCAAATAAGCATTTTTGTATCCTTCAGGTAAATAACTAGTAGTGCAATTGCTGAATCATAGAGTAGTTCTATTTTTCACTTCTCATTGAAACTACATGGTGTTTTCCTCAGTGGCTGTACCAGTTTGCATTCCCACCAACAGTGCAAAGGGATTCCCTTTTCTCAACATCCTCCCCAATACTTGTTTTTTGTGTTGTTGATTTTAATCATTCGGGCAAGTGCAAGATCATTGTAGCTTTCATTTGTATTTCCCTGCTGATAAGTAATGTTGAGCATCTTTTCATGTGTCTGTTGGCCTTCTGGATGTTTTCTTTGGGAAAAATGTCTATCCATGCCTTCTGCCCATTTCTTAACTAGATAATTTATTTTTGGATGTTGAATTTTATAAGTTCTTTATGTATTTTGGATACTAAGCCTTTATCAGATATGTCATTTAGGAATACCTTCTCCCATTTTGTAGGTTACCTTTAGTTTTGTTGATTGCTTCCTTCACTGTACAGAGTATTTTATTTTGATAAAATCCCAGTAGTTTATTTTTGCTTTTGTTTTCCTTGCCTCAGGAGACATATCTAGAAAAAAGTTGCTGCAGCCAATGTCAAAGAGTTTACAGCCTGTGTTCTCCTCTACGATTACTTTTCATTTAACAGAAAATATTTGCAGATATTTGCTAAAAGGTCTTGTGTCTAAACTATATAAAGAAAACAAAACACATTTTTAAATTGTATTTTAAATATAAGTCATTTTAGCAAATATTTGCAAATATTTTCTGCCAGTATGTGGCTTGTCTTTCCATTCTACTAACAGTGATTTTTAAACAGTAGACATTTTATTTTACATGAATTATCAAGTTTATTTTACATGAATCATGATTTGGATGTTGTATTTATAAACACTTATTGCCAACCCAAGAGTACCTACATTTTCTCATGTTATTTCCAGAAATATTATGGCCTGGTAATTTACATTTAGATATATGATCCATTTCATCCAGTTTTTTGTAAATTGTGTAATATAATTTATAAATAATTACTTCTTTTTCATATATATATATATATATATATATATGAATATTACTTCTTTTTCCTATATCCCAGTATATATATATATATATATATATATATATATATATATATATATCCCTATATATATAGTATTCCTATATATATATAGGAATACTATGCAGCCATCATAAGAAATTAAATCTTGCCATTTGCAATGATGTGGATGGAACTAGAGGGTATTATGCTGAGCAAAATATGTCAATCAGAGAAAGACAATTATCATATGATCTCCCTGATATGAGGAATTTGGGAGGCAAAGTGGGGGCTTGGGGGGTAGGTAAGGAAAAAATGAAACAAGATGGTATCAGGAGGGAGACAAACCATAAAAGACTCAATCTCACAAAACAAACAGAGGGTTGCCAGGGGAAGGGGGATATGGAGAGGGTCATTGGGTTATGGACATTGGGGAAGGAATGCACTATCGTGAGTGTTGTGAAGTGTGTAAGCCTGACAATTCACATACCTGTGTCCCTGGGACAAATAATACATTATATGCTAATAAAAAATTTAAAAAAATAAAAAACAAGGATAGTTAAAAACAATTTTTTCAGTACGTTTCTCCTTCTAGGCATGTGGAAAGAGTACACTTGTCTTCTTCCCCTGAAGTAAACTTAACCATATAAGTTTATTTGGCCAAAAAAAATGAACAGGAATGATATTTGCTATTTCTAGTTAGAGATATTTAGCAGTCAGCACATGATTTTCCATGCTTACCTTCCCTGTAATCACAACATTTAAAGTCTGATATGGAGAATTTAGTGTCCTTAAAAATGGTGGAGGATTTGTTTAGTGTATAGCCCTAAGTGAATATTTTATAGGATCCCTATAGACCTTTGCATTACAGTTAGCATAAGCAATAAATGGTATTGCTGTTTTAAGCCACTTACAGTTGCAGTTTGTTATTGCAAGACAATCCAGCATATCCTTACTGTTTATAGAGTATAACATTTTTGGTGGATCTCTCTGCTTCAGACATTATGAGTATTTTTTTCTATGTTCTTTATCTGTTTTTTCCCCTAAATATTCAGGATGGTAATAAATTATTTATAAAATAATAATGAGTAAACCTTAATAAAGAAAATTTTATATTAATGAGTTATGCTTTTGATATTTCTATAAAATTTATTTTAATAGACCACCAATAACCTCTTTATTAAAGTCAGTATTTAAAAACAATTTAGTATGTCACTCAAGAAAAATATAATCACACTCTTTTTTTAAAAAATGCTTTTTATTTATTTGACAGAAGGAGAGATAGCAAGAGAGAGAGCACAAGCAGAGGAGTAGGAGAGGAAGAAGGCTTCCCATTGATCAGGGAGCACAATACAGAGCTCGATCCCAGAACCTTGAGATCATGACCTGCACCAAAGGCAGATATTTAATGATTGAGCCACACTGGAGTACATAATCCTAGACTCTTGATAAGAACTCCTATGGATTGCTCATGGATTGGAAGAATAATCTTTGTTAAAATGTCTATGTTGCCCAGAGAAATCTATACTCTCAACACCATCAAAATCAAAATACTAATGGCATTTTTCAAACTGCTTCAACAAGAAATCCTAAAATTTTTATGGAACCAGAAAACACTCTGCATTGCCAAGGAAATGTTAAAAAAGGAAAGCTGGGGGCATTGCATTGCTTGATTTCAAGCTATATTACAAAGCTGTGATCACCAAGGCAGCATGGTACTGACACAAAAACTAACACATAGATCAATGGAACAGAATAGAGAGTCCAGATATGAACCCTCAACCACATGGTCAACTAATCTTCAACAAAGCAGGAAAATATATTCAATGGAAAAAAAGACAGTCCCTTCAATAAATGATGCTGAGAAAATTGGACATTTATGTATAGAAGAATGGAACTGGAACATTCTCTTATACCATACCCAAAGATAAACTCTAAATGTATGAACAACCTCAATGTGAGACAGGAATCCATCCAAATCCTAGAGGAGAACACAAGCAGTACTTCTTCAACATCAGCCATCAGGGAAACAAAAGCAACAATGAACATTTGTGACTTCATCAAGATAAAAATCTGCACAGCAAAGGAAACAGTCAACAAAACAAAGAAGCAACCCACAGAATAGGAGAAGATATTTGCAAATGACACTACAGATAAAGCATTGCACTATAGGTAAAGATCTATAAAGAACTTCTTAAACTCAACACCCAAAAAATAAGTAATCAAGTAAAAAAATATGGGCAGAAGACATGAATAGACACTCCTTCAAAGAAGACATACAAATGGCTCACACACACATGAAAAAAAATTTTTTCATCATTATTAGCTATCAGGGAAATTAAAATCAAAACCACACTGAGATACCTCCTTACACCAGTCAGAATGGCAAAAAATGACAAGGCAAGAAGTAACTGATGATGTGGAGAAAGGGGGAGCCTCTTACACTTTTGGTGAGAATGCAAGTTGGTACAGCCACTTTGGAAAACTGTGTAGAATTTCCTTGAAAAGTTAAAAGTGGAGCTACCTCATGAACAAACAATTGCACTACTGGGTATTTACCCCAAAGATACACATGTAGTGAAAAGAATATGCACCCTGATATTCATAGCAGCATTTCCACAATGGCCAAACTGTGGAAAGAGTTAATATTCCCTTCAACAGAGAAATGAATAAAGAAGATGTGGTCCATATATACAGTGAAATATTACTCAGCCATCAAATACCAAACTTTTGCATCAGCATGGATGGAACTGAAGTATATTATGTTAAATAAAATAAGTCAAGCAGAGAGAGTCAATTATCATATGGCTTGACTTATTTGTGGAACATAAGGAATGACATGGATAACATGAAGAGAAGGAAAGGGAAAATGAAGGGGGGGGAATCAGAGGGGGAGAAGAACCATGAAAGACTATAGGCTCTGAGAAACAAACTGAGGGTTTTAGATGTGGGGGTTGGGGAATGGGTTAGGGAAAGCACTCCTATGGATTACTGACATGTTAGATACCAAATTCTTTTTTTGTAAATATTTTATTTATTTGAGAAATAGCACTAGCAGGGGAGGGACAGAAGAAAAGCATACTCCCTGCTGAGCAGGGAGTCCAACAAGGAGCTTGATTCCAGGACACCAGGATCATGACCTGAGCTGAAAACAGATGCTTAACCCAAATCTTTATACAAAAATTTTTCCTGGTAATGTACCAACATTTGGAACTTAATTGTGAAAATTGGAAAACATCAGAACATGAAGAAGAATGGACTAAAATTATGAATAACTATCTACATCTAATGTGTTTTCTTGCAATAAGAAAAATATTTTATATGTTTAAGATTTTTTTTTCAAATATTCTTTGAAAAAAATAACAAGAAAAATATTATATGGGAAAACAACAAAATCTTCCCAGAACATAATAGCAGTTATAATTCACTGATACATACTATGTGTCAGTCATTTTAGGTTCTCCATTGCTAATCCTTACTACAGCCCTTCAAGATTAGCATTATCATTTCCATTTCATAAGTGAAGAAAAGCAACTTGTTCAAAACCATACATAAAACTAGAAATTATTAACAGCAAAAATAAAGGAATGCTCTGAGGAACTTTCTGTGCACAAATTTGATAACCTATACAAAATGGAAAAATTCCTTGAGAGACACAATTTGCAAAAAAATCTCACACAAGAGGAAAAAGACAGTCTGAAGAGGACTATATCCATTAAGTAAATTGAATTGATAATAATTTCCCAAGACAGAAAGGGCCCAGGACTAGATAGGATTACTGGTTAATTCTACTAAACATTTAAGGAAGAAATTGTGCTAATTATCTAAAATCTTTTCAAAAGTATAGAAGCAAAGTGAATACATTCTGCTACAGTCTGTATGCCCATCATTGCCATAATATCAAAACCAGAGAAAGACAACATAAGAAAACTAGAGACCAATATCCCTCATTAACATAGATGTATAAATCCTCAACAAAACATTAGTGAAACATATCCAACGATGCATAAAAATTATACACCACAACCATGTAGAATTTATCCCAGATATACAAGTAGTATAGCACAGTAAGCTGTGCTTATATGGTGACAGGAAGTATATGGAAACTCTCTGTACTCTCCTCTCAATTTTGTGTAAGTCTAAAACTCTTCTTTAAAAAAAAGTCTATTAAAATTAGGTGACAATTGAAGTAAACAAGCAATGATTCAATTTTTTTTGATAAGTGGATAAAATTGTCTCTAAAATATACAAATGCCCAATAAGTATATGAAGAGGTATCCAACATCATTAGCCACCAAGAAAATGCAAATCTAAAACCACAAAGACATTCCACTTCACACCCACTGGCATGGCCATAATAAAAAAGACAGTCAATAACAAATGTTGAAGATGTGGAGAAATTTGAATTCTCATACATTACAGTGTATAATAGTATTGTCACTCTGGAAAAGTGTTGTACTTCTTAAAAATTTAGATATCATGGTCCCTCGTGTCCCAGGAACCATGATTTTAGGTATATACTCAATTGGAAACATATATCCACACAAAAATTAATTCATAAGTGTTCATAGCATCATTAGTCAGTTTCCATAAAGTAGAATAAATTCAAATATCTATTAACTGATCATGGATATGTATGGGATATGTATCTATACAAGGTAATGTTATTGAGCCATAAAAAGAATGAAGTACTGATATATTTTACATTATTTTATTTAATTATTATTATTTAATAATATTTTACATTATGGATAAACTTGAAGACATGCTAAGTGAAAAAAATAGTCACAAAATATATAATATTGTTTGATTCTATTTATATGAAATGTGCCAAAGAGATCTACAGAAACACAAGAGATAGTGGTTTCCAGTGGCTAGGGAGGGGGAAAGTGAGAAATTACTGCTAATGAGAACATTTTTTTAGTCTCTCTGGTGTTCCATTCACTCTTTCTTCTTAGAAGTATAGACTGATAAGTTTTGTTTAACTTAACATGACACAAATGGTTAATTTACTACAGATTTACAAAAGGATCAGAGGCAATAACCGTTTGTTTTTCTTCTTGATGGGCAAAGATTTTGTGTTAGAGGATATCAATGAGAGGATGTGACTGCCAGGTGACCCACAAGATCAACCCAGGCAATCAGAACATCCTAACTCCCTCTCTTATCCTTGGAATGAGTACTACACTAGGAGCAGTTACGAGGATAAAGTGTTGAGAGAGTAAAGCGTTCTTGAGACCATCTGGATTCTATATATTACTAAACCCAGTTAAGTCTTCTGTATCAAACGTTCAAGATTCCAGCAGGTAGATGTAGCAATCATCAATTTATCTTGTAGCTGGCCAAGAGAAGTCTTATATTTGAGTTACTTTGTTTATTAAAACTTCCACCTGCCAATTTGGAGGTCTACCTCATCTTCTGGTCTCTTATTGCTCTCTGCATGGGGTCCAGTTTCAGATTTTACTCAGGGAACTCTCAAGGATGCAACTCAACATTGTGGCAGTGACAAAGACCACTCTTCTGGAACCACTACTGAAAATTCGTTGATTTTCAGAACAGCAGATATGAGTATGAAGAAAGTTCCTGTTGTTACCAGCCAAAGCCAATGAACTAACATAATTGCTGTCCTCTACACTCTTTGAGACATTTCATCTGTTTATCCAGCAACTGTTAACTGAGTCTTGATCATGTTCCAGATACTGGAGTTTGTGTGACAATGATGATTTAGTAAGATCTGATAACTAAAATATCTTGGGATCAGTGGTTTTTACAAAGCCAATTTCATTTTTTGTTGTTAATGAAGATGAAGAAGATGATGATGATGATGGGGTTATTGATGTCATTATGCTACTGATTTACCAAGAGAAGCTATTGGGATGAGTACCTTTTTGTTCCATCAGTGTTTAACAAGATTTTTTTATAATATTAATGGAACTAAAAGCATATAAGATAAAGTGCAATTACCATTCCAATGAAGAAATTACCATTTCTAATTTCCATTAGAAAATGGAAATTCATACATTGGAAGTGGGGCTTAGTAGTTGTACGACTTTAGGAATAATCTCTTCTCCTCAATTTCCTTATTTGTACATCAGTGACAATAATGCCTGTGCTAAAGGTTTTTCATGTTGAGTGAAATAATTAGCATATTAAAATACCTGGCATTTTTTTCTGGCATATAGAAGATGCTCAATAAAAAAACATTTCTGAGGGTGTCTGGGTGGCTCAGTTGGTTAAGCGTCTGATTTGTGATTTTGGTTCAGGTCATAATCTCTTTATCATAAGCAGCTCTGTGCTCAGTGAGGAGTCTGCATGAAATTATCTCTCTCCCTCTACCCTTCTCTCTGCCCCTCCCCATGGTCTCACTCTTTCTCTTTCTAAAAAAATAAATGTTTCATTTTATATATGTACAACATCTTCTTTATCCATTCATCTGTTGAAGGGCATCTCAGTTCCTTCCACAGTTTGGCTATTGTGCACAATGCTGCTATGAACACTGGGGTGCATGTGCTCTTTCTTTTTACTACATCTGTATATTTGGGGTAAATATCTAGTAGTGCAATTCCTGGGTCATAGTGCAGCTCTATTTTTAACTCCTTGAGAAATATCTATACTGTTTTTAAGAGTGCTGTACCAACTTGCATTCCCACCAGCAGTGCAAGAGGGTTCCCCCTTCTCCACAATGTTGTCAACATTTCTGGTTTCCTGTCTAGTTAATTTTGGTCATTCTAGCTGGTGTAAAATAGTATATCACTGTGGTTTTGATTTGTATTTCCCTGATGGCTAGTGATGTTGAACATTTTTCATGTGTCTGTTAGCACTGTATTCCTCAGCCACCAGAAAGGATGAAGACCCACCATTTACACTGACATAGATGGAACTGGAGGGGACTGTGTTAAGTGAAATAAGTAAAGCAGAGAAAGACAATTATGATATGATTTCAGTCATATGTGGAACATAAAGAATAGACAGGAGGGCCACAGTGGAAGGGAAGGAAAACCGAATGGGAAGAAATCAGAGACAGAGAAATCATGAGACTCTGGACTCTGGAAAACAAAATAAGGGTTACAGAAGGTAGGGTTGGAGAATAAGGTGACTGGGTGATGGCTATTAAGGAGGACACATGTTGGAATGAACACTGGATGTTATATGCAGCTACTGTATTGTTGAACATAATAAATAAATAAGTAAATAAATAAATAAAACTTTTAAAACATCCCATTGAAGAGCAATATTACTTAGTGGGAAGGGTAAAGACTCAATGAGGCATCACTTAGAGACAAACAGTAAAAAGTTAGAAAAATTAGTTAATTTTGCAAAAATCAATTTAGTGCTTAGTCTCAAATTGTACAACAAATTAGATTACATTTGAATTAAAATTCAAATATATAAAAAAATAAATAAAATAAAATTCAAATATATTACATAAAAATATAAATATATTAAAATAAAACAGAGGTCAAAGCACCTGAGTGGCTCAGTAGGTTAAGCCTTTGCCTACGGCTCAGGTCATGATCTCAGTCCTGCTATCGTGCTCTGCATTGGACTCCCTGCTCAACGGGGAGCCTCCTTCCCACTCTCTCTCTCTGCTTGCCTCTCTCCCTACTTGTGATCTCTATCTGTTGAATAAATAAATAAAATCTTTAAAAAAAAGGAAAAAATAGTCAGTATTTGTAAAATCCCTTTATAAAGATTTCCTAAATTTTAATAAATCAAATATATCCCTAAAATGGGGAGGAGTCAAGATGGCAGAGAAGTAGCAGGCTGAGACTACTTCAGCTAGCCGGAGATCAGCTAGATAGCTTATGTAAAGATTGCAAACACCTGCAAATCCATTGGCAGATTGAAGAAAAGAAGAACAGCAATTCTGGAAACAGAAAAACAACCACTTTCTGAAAGGTAGGAGCAGCGGAGAAGTGAATCCAAAGCGACAGGAAGATAGAACCCGGGGGGAGGGGCCGGCTCCCGGCAAGCGGCGGAGCAAATGAGCACAAAATCAGGACTTTTAAAAGTCTGTTTCACTGAGGGACATCGCTACAAAGGCTAAACTGGGGCGAACCCCACGCAGGGTCAGCGTGGCCTCAGGTCCCGCAGGGTCACAGAAGGATCGGGGTTGTCTGAGTGTCACAGAGCTTGCGGGTATTGGAACAGGAAAGCCGGCTACAGAGACAGAGCCGACAGTAAGCTCACAGCTCGGTGTTACCTTGAACCGGTCGCAGGCTCGGTGAGCTCGGAGCGCGGCAGGAGGTCAGGCAGACAGGAGTAACTGGGCGCTGTTCTCTGAGGGCGCACTGAGGAGTGGGGCCCTGGGCTCTCGGCTCCTCCAGGCCGAAGACCAGGAGGCCGCCATTTGTATTCTCGACTACCGGAACTCTACGGAAAACGCTCAGGGAACAAAAGCTCCTGAAAGCAAACCGGGGCGGATTACTCACCCCGCCCAAGGTAAGGGCGGTGCAATTCCGCCTGGGGCAAAGACACTTGAGAATCACTACAACAGGCCCCGCCCCCAGAAGATCAACAAGAAATCCAGCAGAGAACAAGTTCACCTACAAAGGAGTGCGGTTTCAATACCAAGGAGAGCAGCAGAATTCCAGAAGAGGAGAAAGCAAAGCACGGAACTCATAGCTTTTTCCCTGTGATTTTTTTTAGTCTTGCAGTTAATTTAATTTTTTTCTTTTTCATTTTTTGTTTTTTTTTTTTCTCGCCTTCTGGAAAAATTTTTTTTCTTTTACCTTTTTCTTTTTTAACGTTTTTTAACTAGTTTAATATATATATTTTTTCTTCTTAATATTTTTCTTTATTTGTTTTCTTTTTTTAAAATTCTTTTCTTTTTCTTTTTTTTTTCTTTCTTCCTTTTTGAACGTCTTTTTATCCCCTTTATCCCCCCTCACGATTTGGGATCTCTTCTAATTTGGTCAAAGCATATTTTCCTGGGGTTGTTGCCACCTTTTTAGTATTTTACTTGCTACTTCATATACTCTTATCTGGACAAAATGAAAAGAAGGAAAATTCAACACAAAAAAAAGAACAAGAGGCAGTACCGAAGGCTAGGGACCTAATCAATACAGACATTGGTAATATGTCAGATCTAGAGTTCAGAATGACAATTCTCAAGGTTCTAGCCGGGCTTGAAAAAGCATGGAAGATATTAGAGAAACCCTCTCGAGAGATATAAAAGCCCTTTCTGGAGAAATAAAAGAACTAAAATCTAACCAAGTTGAAATCAAAAAAAGGTATTAATGAGGTGCAATCAAAATGGAGGATATCACTGCTAGGATAAATGAGGCAGAAGAAAGAATTAGCGATATAGAAGATCAAATGACAGAGGATAAAGAAGCTGAGCAAAAGAGGGACAAACAGCTACTGGACCATGAGGGGAGAATTCGAGAGATAAGTGACACCATAAGACGAAACAACATTAGAATAATTGGGATTCCAGAAGAAGAAGAAAGAGAGAGGGGAGCAGAAGGTATACTGGAGGAATTATTGGGGAGAATTTCCCCAAAATGGCAAAGGGAACGAGCATCAAAATTCAGGAGGTTCAGAGAACGCCCCTCAAAATCAATAAGAATAGGCCCACACCCCGTCACCTAATAGTAAAACTTACAAGTCTCAGTGACAAAGAGAAAATCCTGAAAGCAGCCCGGGAAAAGAAGTCTGTAACATACAATGGTAAAAATATTAGATTGGCAGCTGACATATCCACAGAGACCTGGCAGGCCAGAAAGAGCTGGCATGATATTATCAGAGCACTAAATGAGAAAAACATGCAGCCAAGAATACTATATCCAGCTAGGCTATCATTGAAAATAGAAGGAGAGATTAAAAGCTTCCAGGACAAACAAAAACTGAAAGAATTTGCAAACACCAAACCAGCTCTACAGGAAATATTAAAAGGGGTCCTCTAAGCAAAGAGAGAGTCTACAAGTGGTAGATCAGAAAGGAACAGAAACCATATACAGTAACAGTCACCTTACAGGCAATACAATGGCACTAAATTTATATCTCTCAATAGTTACCCGGAATGTTAATGGGCTAAATGCCCCTGTAAAAAGACACAGGGTATCAGAATGGATAAAAAAACAAAACCCATCTATATGTTCCCTCCAAGAAACTCATTTTAAGCCTGAAGACACCTCTAGGTTTAAATTGAGGGGATGGAAAATAATTTATCATGCTAATGGACATCAAAAGAAAGCAGGAGTGGCAATACTTATATCAGATCAATTAGATTTTAAGCCAAAGACTATAATAAGAGATGAGGAAGGACACTATATCACACTCAAAGGGTCTGTCCAACAAGAAGATCTAACAATTTTAAATATCTATGCCCCCAACGTGGGAGCAGCCAACTATATAAACCAACTAATAACAAAATCAAAGAAACACATCAACAATAATACAATAATAGTAGGGGACTTTAACACTCCCCTCACTGAAATGGACAGATCATCCAAGCAAAAGATCAGCAAGGAAATAAAGGCCTTAAACGACACACTGGACCAGATGGACATCACAGATATATTCAGAACATTTCATCCCAAAGCAACAGAATACACATTCTTCTCTAGTGCACATGGAACAACCTCCAGAATAGATCACATCCTTGGTCCTAAATAAGGACTCAACCGGTATCAAAAGATTGGGATCATTCCCTGCATATTTTCAGACCACAATGCTCTAAAGCTAGAACTCAACCACAAAAGGAAGTTTGGAAAGAACCCAAATACAAGGAGACTAAACAGCATCCTTCTAAAGAATGAATGGGTCAACTGGGAAATTAAAGAAGAATTGAAAAAAATCATGGAAACAAATGATAATGAAAATACAATGGTTCAAAATCTGTGGGACACAAAAAAGGCAGTCCTGAGAGGAAAATATATAGCGGTACAAGCCTTTCTCAAGAAACAAGAAAGGTCTCAGGTACACAACCTAACCCTACACCTAAAGGAGCTGGACAAAGAACAAGAAAGAAACCCTAAGCCCAGCAGGAGAAGAGAAATCATAAAGATCAGAGCAGAAATCAATGAAATAGAAACAAAAAAAAAAAAACAATAGAACAAATCAACGAAAGTAGGAGCTGGTTCTTTGAAAATATTAATAAAATTGATAAACCCCTGGCCAGACTTACCACAAAGAAAAGAGAAAGGACCCAAATAAATAAAATAATGAATGAAAGAGGAGAGATCACAACTAACACCAAAGAAATACAAACTATTATAAGAACATATTATGAGCAACTCTACGCCAACAAATTTGACAATTTGCAAGAAATGGATGCATTCCTAGAAACATATAAACTACCACAACTGAACCAGGAAGAAACAGAAAGCCTGAACAGACCGATAACCAGTAAGGAGATTGAAACAGTCATTAAAAATCTCCAAACAAACAAAAGCCCACGGCCAGACTGCTTCCCGGGGCAATTCTACCAAACATTTAAAGAAGAACTAATTCCTATTCTCCTGAAATTGTTCCAAAAAATAGAAATGGAAGGAAAACTTCCAAAATCATTTTATGAGGCCAGCATCACCTTGATCCCAATCCAGACAAGGATCCCAACAAAAAGAGAGCTATAGACCAATATCCTTGATGAACACAGATGCAGAAATACTCAACAAAATACTAGCCAATAGGATTGAACAGTACATTAAGAGGATTATTCACCGTGACAAAGTGGGTTTTATTCTAGGGCTGCAAGTTTGGTTCAACATCTGCAAATCAGTCAATGTGATACA
This sequence comes from Mustela nivalis, assembly GCF_964662115.1. NCBI lineage: Eukaryota > Metazoa > Chordata > Mammalia > Carnivora > Mustelidae > Mustela > Mustela nivalis. The sequence goes on from NC_139040.1 coordinate 23,005,007, forward strand.
ACACATCAATAAAAGAAAGAACAAGAAACATATGATACTCTCAATAGATGCTGAAAAAGCATTTGACAAAGTAAAGCATCCCTTCCTGATCAAAACTCTTCAAAGTGTCAGGATAGAGGGCACATACCTCAATATCATCAAAGCCATCTATGAAAAACCCACCACAAATATCATTCTCAATGGAGAAAAACTGAAAGCTTTTCCACTAAGGGCAGGAACACGGCAAGGATGACCATTATCACCACTGCTATTCAACATAGTACTAGAGGTCCTAGCCTCAGCAATCAGACAACAGAAGGAAATTAAAGGCATACAATTTGGCAAAGAAGAAGTCAAATTATCACTCTTCGCAGATGATATGATACTATATGTGGAAAATCCAGAAGACTCCACTCCAAAACTGCTAGAACTTGTACAGGAATTCAGTAAAGTGTCAGGATATAAAATCAATGCACAGAAATCAGTTGCATTTCTCTACACTAACAGCAAGACAGAAGAAAGAGAAATTAAGGAGTCAATCCCATTTACAATTGCACCTTAAGATACCTAGAAATAAACCTAACCAAAGAGGCACAGAATCTATACTCAGAACACCATAAAGTACTCATGAAAGAAATTGGGGAAGACACAAAGGAATGTAAAAATGTTCCATGCTCCTGGATTGGAAGAATAAATATTGTGAAAATGTCTATGCTACCTAAAGCAATCTACACATTTAATGCAATTCCTATCAAAGTACCATCCATCTTTTTCAAAGAAATGGAACAAATAATTCTAAAATTTATATGGAACCAGAAAAGACCTCGAATAGCCAAAGGGATATTGAAAAAGAAAACCAACGTTGGTGGCATCACAATTCCAGACTTCAAGCTCTATTACAAAGCTGTCATCATCAAGACAACATGGTACTGGCACAAAAAGAGACACATAGATCAATGGAACAGAATAGAGAGCCCCGAAATAGAAAAGGTGCTCCATATCACTCGGCATCAGGGAAATACAAATCAAAACCACAATGAGATATCACCTCACACCTGTCAGAATGGCTAAAATCAACAAGTCAGGAAATGACAGATGCTGGCGAGGATGCGGAGAAAGGGCAACCCTCCTACACTGTTGGTGGGAATGCAAGCTGGTTCAACCACTCTGGAGAACAGCATGGAGGTTCCTCAAAATGTTGAAAATTGAACTGCCCTATGACCCAGCAATTGCACTATTCGGTATTTACCCTAAAGATACAAACGTAGTGATCCAAAGGGGCACGTGCACCCGAATGTTTATAGCAGCAATGTCCACAATAGCCAAACTATGGAAAGAACCTAGATGTCCATCAACAGATGAATGGCTCAAGAAGATGTGGTATATATACACAATGGAATACTATGCAGCCATCAAAAGAAATGAAATCTTGCCATTTGCGACAACATGGATGGAACTAGGGCGTATCATGATTAGCGAAATAAGTCAAGCAGAGAAGGACAACTATCATATGATCTCCCTGATATGAGGAAGTGGTGATGCAACATGGGGGCTTAAGTGGGTGGTAGAAGAATCAATGAAACAAGATGGGAATGGGAGGGAGACAAACCATAAGTGACTCTTAATCTCACAAAACAAACTGAGGGTTGCTGGGGGGAGGGGGTTTGGGAGAAGGGGGTGGGATTATGGACATTGGGGAGGGTATGTGCTTTGGTGAGTGCTGTGAAGTGTGTAAATCTGGTGATTCACAGACCTGTACCCCTGGGGACTAACAATATATGTTTATAAAAAATAAAAAATTAAACAAAAATCCCTAAAATGTTATATTTCATTACATTTAGATGGAACTTTTACAACAAAAACATAAATGAACTAAAATTATAATATAATAGGCTTACATGAAGATGACAATATGAATATTAAAATCACAGATTTTTCTTTCTGCTCTATGTAATTTTCCATACTTCCTATTTTTTAACAATGAGTGTTGTCTGTAATTATAACCAGAGAAAATATAAATATGCACAAACACAAACAAACAAAACAAAAGTATTTATTGTCAATGACCTGAGTTCAGACCCCACTTTTATCACAGTATAATATTTTGTTCTGCATAATTCTTTATAAGTGTGAAATCTGTGTAATCTTTATTTTTTTATATAAAGGCTGAGGGAAAGAGAACTTCTGAGCAGGGAGGAGGGGCAGAAGGAAAGGGAGAGTAAGTATGCTCCATGTATAAATGCTCAGCTCATTTGTACAACACTGAGATCATGACCTGAGCTGAAATCAACTGATTAACTAAGGCACCCAGGAATCCTTATTTAATATTTATTTAGCAAGTTACTTAATTTCTCTGCTCCTTTGATTGTTCATTTGTAAAAAGAGGAATGGGGGAGGCAGCAGCAGTGGTAGAGCATCGGGGAAGCTGGTCAGTGTAGAAATAGATAGGAGAAGCAAGGTGGCAAAGAAGTAGCAGAATAAAATGACATCAGGTCCCAGGAGATCAGCTAGAGAGTTATCAAACCATTCCAAACACCTACAAACTCAACAGGAGATTGAAGAGAAAAGGATCAGCAATTCTAGGAACAGAAAAGCTACCACTTTCTGAATGGTAGGTCATACAGAGAAATGAATTAAAAATGATGGGAATATAGACTGTAGATGGATGGGCCAGTTTCTGGCTCCTGGTGGAGCAGTAGAACACAAAATCAAAATATTTAAATGTCTGGTCCACTAAGGGACATTGCACCAAAGGCTAAGCAGGGGTGGAGCCCTCATGGGGAGAGTGTGCTCTCATATCCCTGTTGGGGGGTCACAGAAAAATCAGGGGTGTCTGAGTGTGGCAGAGCTCCCAGGTATGAGAGCAGGGTAGCCAACTACAGAGACAGAACCAAGGAGTGAGTTTTCAGATCAGAGTTACCTTAAACCATGATCCAAGGCACAGTTGGACCACTTCTCCTCAAGCAGGGACTCCACAAGTAGCAGGTTAGGAGAGCCCTTCTCCTTTCTCCTACAGTGGGAGTGGTGCAGGAATCTTCTGGGTTTGGATACCAAATGGAACTGTGTGACAGAGCTAGAAACAATGACAGACCAGGTGAGCACAGACTGTGGCCAGAGACCAGAGAGACAGGAGTGATTGACAGCCTTACTGAGGGCACACTGAGGAATGGGGCCCTAAGCTCTCAGCTCCTTCAGGCCAGAGATTTGGAGGCCACCATTTTCATTCCTGTCCTCCAAGACAGAGATTGGGAGGCCACAATTTTCATTCCCATTCAGGGAACAAGCTCCCAAGAGCAAACCTGAGCAGATAAATCCACCTGGCCTGTGGCAAAGGCAGTGCAATTCCGCCATGGGAAAAGACCTTTGATACTCACAGCAACGGGCCCCATGCCCTGAAGATCAGCAAGAACATCCCGCCAATACCAAGCTCAATGATCAAGAGAACAGTGGAACTCCAGAGCTAGGGTAAAGCAAAGCATAGAATACATGGCTTTTTGCCATGATCCTTTACTCTTCCAAATTTTTTTTTATTTTATTTTTTCTTTTTTTTAACTTTTCCTCTTTCCTCCTTTAATGTTTTTTATGTAGTTTATCTTAACAATAAATTTCTGAAAAAGATTTTTTAAACCATCATTAGTATAGTCATATTTTATCCCTTCATTGTACTTAACCTTATTTTTATGTACATATAGTTTTTTTTCATTAAAATTTTTTGATACAATTTCTACTAATAGATTAAAATATAACCTAAATCTAGCACATGGCTTTGTTTGAGTCTCCAGCCTGAGCACACTCTCTCCTCTTTTTTTTTCTCTTTTTCTGACCAACTTATCTAATCAATTCCATTTTAGATTTTGTTTTTAAATTTTATCTTTACAGTCATATTTCATCCCTTCATTGTGTCCACCCTTATTATATATATATATATATATATATATATATATATATATATATATATAATTTCTTTAAAATTTTGGGAGGAAGTTTCCTCTAAGAAACCAGAATACACCCAAAATAAAGTGGGTGGCTCTGTTCTATTTACCAGTCATATAGATAGATATAGATATAGATATGGATATAGATATAGATTTTTCTATTTTCCCCCATTCTTCTCCCGCCCAGTTTTGGGTCTCTTCTGATTTGATTAGCGTAAATTTTTCTGGGGTCTTTGCCACCCTTTAAGTATTTTATTCTCTCATACATATATTCTTACCTGGATAAAAAATAAAAGGCAGAAAAACGTACCACAAAAAAGATCAAGAGGCACTACTGAAGGCAAGGGACCTAATCAATACGGACATTGGTTAAATGTCAGAATTTGAATTCAGAATGACGACTCTTAAGGTGCTAGCTGGGCTCAAAAAAGGCATAGAAGATATTAGAGAAATGCTTTCTGGATAAATAAAATCCCTTTCTGGAGAAATAACAAAATAAAATCTAACCAAGTTGAAATAAAAAAAGCTATTAATGGGGTACAATAAAAAATGGAGGCTTTTACTGCTAGAATAAATGAGGCATAAGAGAGAATTAGTTATATAGAAGACCAAATGATGGAGAATAAAGAAGCTAAGCAAACAAAAGACAAACACCTACTGGACCACGAGGGGAGATTTCAAGAGATAAAGTGATACCATAAGACTAAACAATATTAGAATAATTGGAATTCCAGAAGAAGAAGAAAGATAGAGGGTCAGAACATAAATTGGAGTGAATTATAGTAGAAAATTTCTCTGATAAGGCAAAGGGAACAAACATCAAAATATAGGAGGCACAGAGATCTCCCCTCAAAATCAATAAAAATAGGTCCACATCCTGTCATCTAATAGTAAAACTTACAAGTCTTAGTGACAAAGGAGAAAGCATGAAATCAGCTTAGGACAGGAAGTCTGTAACATACAATGGTAAAAATATTAGATTGGCAGCAGACTTATCCACAGAGACCTGGGAGGCTAGAAAGAACTGACATGATATATTCAGAGCACTAAATCATAAAAAAAAAAATGCAGCCAAGAATAATATATCCATCTAGGCTGTCATTGAAAATAGAAGGAGAGATAAAAAGCTTCCATGGTGAACAAAAAGGAAAAAAATTTGCAAACACCAAACCATCCCCACAGGAAATATTGAAAGGGGTCCTCTAAGCAAAGAGAGAACCTAAAAGTATCAGACCAGAAAGGAGCAGAGACAATATACAGTAACAGTCACCTTACAGGCAATACAATGGCACTAAATTTATATATTTCAATAGTTAACCTGAATGTAAATGGGCTAAATACCCCAATCAAAAGACACAGGGTATCAGAATGTATTTAAAATAAAAAAAAGGCCCATTGATATGCTGTCTTCAAGAAACTAATTTTAGACCCAAAACCACTCCAAATTTAGAGTGAGGAGGTGGAAAACCATTTACCATGCTAATGGACATCAAAAGAAAGCTGGAGTGGCAATCCTTATATCAAACAAATTCAATGTTAATGCAAAGACTATAATAAGAGAGGAGGAAGGACACTATATCATACTTAAAGGGTCTGTCCAACAAGAAGATCTAAAAATTTAAAATATCTATGCCCCTAACATGGGAACAGCAACTATATAAACCAATTAATAACAAAATCAAAGAAACACATTGAAAATAATACAATAATAGTAGGGGACTTTAAAAACCCCCTCACTGAAATGAACAGATCATCTAAGCAAAAGATCAACAAGGAAATAAAAGTTTTAAATGACACACTGGACCAGATGGACGTTACAGATATATTCAGAACATCCCATCTCAAAGCAACAGAATATAACTTTTTTTCTTGTGCACATGGAACATTTTCCAGAATAGATCACATCCTGGGTCACAAATCAGGTCTTAGGCAGAACCAAAAGTTCTGTATATATATATAAGTATATATAAATACAAGCCTTTCTCAAGAAAGAAGACAGGTCTCGAGTGTATAACCTGACACTACAGCTAGATGAGGTGGGGAAAGAACAGCAAAGAAAACCTAAACCCATCAGGAGAAGAGAAATTATAAATATCAGAGGAGAAATCAGTGAAATAGAAACCAAAAGAACAGTAGAACAGATCAACAAAACTAGGAGTTGGTTCTTTGAAAGAATGATTAAGATTGATAAACCCCTGGCCAGACTTATCAAAAAGAAATGAGAAAGGACCCAAATTATTAAAATAATGAATGAAAGAGGCGAGATTACAACAAACACCAAAAAATACAATTATAAGAACATATTATTAGCAACTATATGTCAGCAAATTTGACAATCTGGAATAACTGGATGCATTCTTAGAGAGATAAAAACTACCAAACCTGAACCAGGAAGAAACAGAAAACCTGAACAGACCAAGCAGTAAGGAGATTGAAACAGTCATCAAAAATCTCCCAAAACACAAGAGTCCAGGGCCAGATGCCTTCCTAGGGGAATTCTACCAAACATTTAAAGAAGATTTAATTCCTATTCTCCTGAAACTGTTCCAAAAAATAGAAAGGGAAAGAAAACTTCCAAACTCATTTTATGATGCCAACATTACTTTGGTTACAAAATGAAAGATCCCATTAAAAAAGAGAATTACAGACCAATATCCTTGATGAACACAGATGTGAAATTTCTCACCAAAATATTAGCCAATAGGATCAAACAGTACTTTAAAAGGATTATTCACCATGACCAAGTGGGATTTATTCCTGGGCTGCAAGTTTATTTCAACATCTGCAAATCAACCAATGTGATACTATACATTAATAAAAAAAGAACAAGAACCATATGATCATCTCAATAGATGCTGAAAAAAAAATTTACAAAGTATAGCATCCTTTCTTGATCAAAACTCCTCAAAGTGTAGGGATAGAGGGTACATACCTCAATATCATTAAAGCCATTTATGAAAACCCCACAACAAATATCATTATCAATGGGGAAAAACTGAAATTTGTTCCCCTAAGGTCAGGAACACTGCAGGGATGTCCACTATCACCATTGCTATTCAACATAGTAATAAAAGTCCTGGCTTCAACAATCAGAAAACAAAAAGAAATAAAAGGTATCCGAGTCAAGAAAGAAGAAGTCAAACTCTCACTTTTTGCAGATGATATGATACTTTATGTGGACAACCCAAAAGTCTTCACTCCAAAATTGCTAGAACTCATAAAGGAATTCAGTAAAGTGTCATGATATAAAATAAATGCACAGAAATCAGTTGCATTTCTATACACCAAAACCAAGACAGAAGAAAGAGAAATTAAGCTGATCCCATTTACAATTGAATCCAAAACCATGAGATAGCTAGAAATAAACCTAACCAAAGAAGCAAATAATCTGCTTGCAGAAAACTATGAAGTACTAATTGAGGAAGACACAAAGAAATGGGAAAATGTTCCATGCTCATGGATTGGAAGAACAAATATTGTGAAAATGGCTATGCTACCTAAAGCAATTACACTTTTAATGCAATCTGTATCAAAATACCATCTTTTTTTCCTGAAGAAATGGAACTAAAATTTTTATGGAAGAAGAAAAGACCTCACATAGCCAGAGGAACATTGAAAAAGAAAGCCAACATTGGTCGCATCACAATTCCAGACTTCAAGATCTATTACAAAGCTGTCATCATCAAGACAGTATGTTACTGGCACAAAGACAGACACATAGATCAATGAAACAGAATAGAGATCCCAGAAATAGATCCTCAACTCTATCGTCAACTAATCTTCAACAAAGCAGGAATGAATGTCTGATGGAAAAAAGACAGCCTCTTCAACAAATGGTGCTGGGAAAATTGGAAAGCCACATGCAGAAAAATGAAATTGGACTATTTCCTTACACCACACATGAAAATAGACTCAAAATGGATGAAGGACCTCAATGTGAGAAAGGAATCCATCAAAATCCTTGAGGAGAACACAGGCAGCATGCTCTTTGACCTCAACGGCAGCAACATCTTCTTAAGAACATCGCCAAAGGAAAGGGAAGCAAGAGCAAAAATGAACTATTGGGATTTCATCAAGATCAAGCTTTTGCACAGCAAAGGAAACAGTTAACAAAACCAAAAGACAACAGACAGTATGGGAGAAGATATTTGCAAACGACATATCAGATAAAGGGCTAGTGTCCAAAATCTATAAAGAACTTAGCAAACTCAACACCCAAAGAACAAATGATCCAATCAAGAAATGGGCAGAGGACATAAACAGACATTTCTGCAAAGTAGACATCCCGATGGCCAACAGACACATGAAAAAAATGTTCCACATCACTCGGCATCAGGGAAATACAAATCAAAACCACAATGAGATACCACCTCACACCAGTCAGAATGGCTACAATTAACAAGTCAGGAAATGACAGATGTTGGTGAGGTTGCAGAGAAAGGGGAACCCTTCTACACTGTTGGTGGGAATACAAGCTGATAAAACCACTCTAGAAAACACTGTGGAGGTTTCTCAAAAATTTGAAATTAGAGCTACCCTATGACCCAGCAATCCCACTACTGGGTATTTACCCTAAAGATACAAATGTAGTGATCCAATGGGGCACATGCACCTGAATGTTTATAGCAGCAATTTCTGCAATAGCCAAAACTATGAAAAGAACCTAGATGTCCATCAACAGATGAATGGATAAAGAAGTGATATATATATATATATATATATATATATATATATATATATATATAATTGAATACTATGCAGCTATTAAAATATGAAATCTTGTCATTTGCAACAGTGTGGGTGGAGCTAGAGGGTATTATGCTGAGCGAAATAAGTCGATCAGAGAAAGACAATTATCATATAATCTCCCTTACATGAGCAATTTGAGAGGCAGGCAGGGTAGATTTGGGGAATAGGGAAGGAAAAAATGCAACAGAGACAAACCATAAGAGACAATAAAAACATAAGGGATTTGGGAGATAGGGAAGGAAAAAATGCAACAGAGACAAACTATAAGAGACAAACCATAAGAGACTCTTGTTCTCACAAAAAAATTAAAAAAAAAATTAAAAAAATTAAAAAAAAATCCTGAGGTTTGCTGAGGGGAGGGGGGTATGGAAAGGGTGGTTGGGTTATGCACATTGGGGAGGGTATGGGATATGGTGAGTACTGTGAAATGTGTAAGCCTGATGATTCACAGACCTGTAGTCCTGGGGCAAATAATATGTTATATGTTAATATAATAATAATAATAAAAAAAGAGGAATGGTCTCTATCTTTCAGGAGTATTTTGAGAATTGTTAAATAAGTCTTTGCTTCCTAACAAAATGTGCAAAAATAATGAGACTGCCCTCTTTTTCCTACTATTTATATTTTCTTGTCCTATACTCCACCTTTGGCCCATTTGGTATCACACATTAAAGATACCTTTAAAAAATGTTCGAATTAAGCTAGTTAGTGCAAATGAATATGGATTGTCCCATTTAGACAGTTTGGAACAAGGCCAATTTATAGTCTACTGATGTCCATGATGATATAGGACTTACCATGTTGACAATGCATTTCCTAGTAATGTGTAAACTAAGCAAACTATATAAGGTTTTCAAGTTAGTGGGTTGAGAATGTTGCTGCAGACAATTACCACTGATTAGGAAGTCTTTACTTGGTTCAGTTAGTTACAAAAGATAAAATGCATGGCATAGTTCTACAAACTGTGGAGACAGACATTTAGTCTTACTAGCTCCTCTCCAGAACATAAAACAACCAAGTTTCTGGTAGTATCTCATGTGGCTCTGTCCTCGTCCATATGAGTGAAGATTCTATAGGTGACTTCAATGTTAACAGAAAAAATAGTCTATTAAATTTTCCAATAATATACAACTAAAATTCACAGTTATATTACTTAATAGAGTTGTGATTCAATATGGCCTTCATAGGCTGAGGTGACTAAGGAAAATAATTAATGTTAAGTTTTTCATTTCTGTTTATAAATACACACTTGAAAAAGTGTTGCATACAATATAATGTGAACGGTTTTAAGGACTATCCTAGAAAGAATTTCTATTCAGAACTAGAGGTTACACAGGATGATCAACCAGGGCCCTTGTGACTTAATTTCCTTGAGACTATGTTTCTAAAAAAAATCATCTCCTTTCCTTCTAGTCATCTCCTCTAAAAGTAAATTCTTTGCCTAAGGTTTTGCCAAAAGTTACCAGTTCTCCAGTTCAGAATGAGACTGGGAACACACAGAAGCTCCCCTATATGTCAGCAGAGCTTTTTCCACCACCACACTAAGGCTTCCCTTATCAGTTACATGGAAAAATTACTACTAGGATATTCATTCACCTTTTCTCTTTTTGTTCCACCTATTTCTCTCTACTTAATCTACTTTTAATAAATTTTTGTAGTGACTCGTATATTTCTGGGCACACACCAGCAACTGATAAATATACTTAGAAAGAATCCATACACTTACTGTTTTTATGTCAATTTTTCCTATTTCTGCTTGTTTTTTTAACTTTTTATTTGTTTTATTTAATTTAAATTCAATTAATTAACATATAGTGTATTATTAGTTTCAGAGGTAGAGTTCAGTGATTCATAGGTCTCATATATTACCCAGTGCTCATTACATCATGTGCCCTCCCCAGTGTTCATCACTCAGTAACCTCATCCATCCACATCCCTCTCCTCTAGCAATCCTCACTTTGTTTCCTATGATTAATAGTTTCTTATGGTTTATGTCCTTCTCTGATTTTGTCTTGTCTTATCGTTCCCACTCTTCCCCTATGCTCCTCTTCTTTGTTTCTTAAATTGCACATATGAGTGAGATCATTAATAATTATCTTTCTCTGACTTATTTCACTTAACATAATACCCTCCAGCTCCCTCCACACCTTTTCAAATGGCAAGATTTAATGTTTGATGGCTGAGTAGTATTCTATTCTGTGTGTATAAAGATATACATCACCTCTTCTTTACCCATTCATCTGTCAATGGACATCTGGGCTATTTCCATAGTTTTAGGATATTGTGGACATTGCTGCTATAAACATTGGGGTTAAAGTGTCCCTCCAAATCATTACATTTATATCTTTGGGGTAGATACCTAGTAGTGTAATTGTCAGGTCATAAGGTAGCTCTATTTTCAACTTTTTGAGGAACGCCCATACTGTTTTCCAGAGTGGCTGCACCAGTTTGTGAGTGTAAGTGTGTTCCCCTTTTTTTGCATCTTGCCAGCAACTGTCCTTCCCTGACTTGATAACTTTAGGCATTCTGACCAGTGTGAAGTGGTTTCTCATTGAGATTTTGATTTCTATTTCCCTGATGCTCAGTGATATGGAGCATTTTTTCATGTGTCTGTTGGCCATCTGGATGTCTTCTCTGGAAAAATGTTTGTTCATGTCTTCTGCCCATTTATTGATTGGATTATTTGTTCTTCAGGTATTAAGTTTGATAAGGTTTTATTATAGATTTTGGATATTAGCCCTTTATCTGATAAGACCTTTGCAAATATCTTCTCCCATTATGTCAGTTGTCTTTTGGTTTTGTCAACTATTTCCTTTGCTGTGCCAAAGATTTTGATCTTGATGAAGTCCCAATGGTTCACTTTTGCCTTTGTTCCCCCTGCCTTTAGGTATGTGTCCAACAAGAATTTGTTGCAGCTGAGGTATAGAGGTTTGTGCCTCTGTTTTCTTCTATAATTTTTATGGTTTAATCTCTCATATTTAGTGCAACCCCTATCAAAATACCATGGAGGTTTTTTTTCACAGAGATGGGGAACAAATAAATTCTAAAGTTTGTGTGGAACCAGAAAAGACCCTGAATGGCCAGAAGAATGTTGAAAAAGAAAACCAAAGCTGGCATAATTACAATTCCAGACTTCAAGCTCTATAATAAAGCTGTAATTACCAAGACAGTATGGTACTGGCACAAAAACAGACTCATAGATCAATAGAACAGAATAGAGAGCACAGAAATGGACCCTCAACTCTATGGTCAACTAATCTTTGACAAAGCAGGCAAGAATGTATAATGGAAAAAAGACAGTCTCTTCAACAAATGGTGTTGAGAAAATTGGACAGCCATATGCAGAAAAAAGAAACTGGACCATTTTGCTATACCATATACAAAAATAGACTCTGATGTGTTTTTCAATAAAATTTTTTAAAATGCTATCAAGAATGGAACTCATACGTTACTCTTTATTCTCTATGCATTTATATTTTTAAAAATCTCAGTCTGGGACAGCTAGGTGTCTTAATCAGTTAAGTGTCTGACTCTTGATTTCAGATCAGGTCATGATCTCGGAGTCCTGAGATGGAACCTCATGTCAGGCTCCATGCTCAGCACAGAGTCTGCTTGAGATTTTTTCCCTCCTCCTTTGGCCCACCACCCCCACTTTCTCTCTCTCTAAATTAATTAATTAATTAAATCTATTAAAAAAAAATCTTGGTCTTATTTTTTGTACCAGAAAGTGTAAGTAATATGAAATTGCTTCCATAGGCTTTACATTCATATAAACATTTTTACACTAAGCACTTGCATAACCTGGAATTTGTTTAATTATTGATATTCATACAGGATCTTGTAGACATTTGAATACCTCCTATTGAGAAAAGGTTGAATTGGTCAGAATACTCTGAATTGCATAGGTAAATATGAAATACATGAAATGTAAATATGTAAGCTATGTAAAATGTAAATATGTATGTATGTAAATGTAAAATATAAATACGAAAGCTATGTCTTACAATTTCAGGTTTAACAACATGAAAGTGCATTATCCTATGTTTACATGGTGCATTTTACAGTACAGTCATGTTACTTCAGATCTATGTGAACTTAAAGCAATGGAGAATTCAAAAGCTTTGACATGACAGCCACTATAAAAGAGCAATAAGAAAAACTGCCTTGCAGTTTTCCATTTAACTCTTAGAAGTGATAGTTGACAGTTCACTTTTATTTTTTAAGATATTATTTATTTATTAGAGAGAGAGAGAGTACATGCACACAAGCAGGGGGAAAGGAAGAAGGAGAAGCAGGATCCCTGCTGAGCATGGAGCTCCATCCCAGGACACTGGGATCATGACTCTATCCAAAGGCAGATGCTTAACTGAATGAGGCACCCAGGCACCCCAACAGTTTACTCTTAGTATAAGTAAATTATTGAGGTGATTACATTTTGCTTAAAAGACCCATACATTCTTTGGACACTTGTGCACAAATACATTTGGAGCCTAAGTGGCCATTTCATCTCTTCATTCTACACCTTCCGTTAAGAAAAAGGCTTGTGTTGACTTTTCTGAACATCGTATCCTGCAGTAGGAAGGACAACAGCCAAGGATGTAGTATGGGAAAACTCTTTCTCAGTGTAGCTCTTTTTAATGCTCCTCCTTTTGACTCTGTTGTGTTTCTGTCTCACTGAGCTTTCTTTTGACAATCTCTGAAGTGTGTGTTTCCCTAGAAAGACAGATTGGCCCTGCCAGATTCCCATCAAAAACACATAAATGAAAAATGTGGCATTAATACTATCATCACCCCAATAAGAAAACCTAAAATGATAATGTTAACTTTCCTCTTCCCCTTCTAATATTTATATCTAGATAGGGTGGAAAATGACCCCTTCATAAATGAATTCCTGTTGATTGACATTATAGCATTACCATGGGTGCCAAACTTATTCTTTACAGACTCCTTGGGGTCCAAATCTTTAAGTGCTGTCTGAAAAATGTATCATGATAAAATAATATTCCGGTCAAAAGCACAAGCAAAGCTGCTACATCCACACTGTCCTGAAGCACAGTGCAAATGAGAAAGAATGAAAATTTGTTGAGCCCTCCTTTTCCAACTGTTTCTAGTTCATGGTGTTCAATCTCTCTGAGAGTTTGTTTTCTCTGAGCTGGATTATTTCTAGATAAGTGACTGATTGATACTATGCTGCAAATATGATAAAGAATGAGCATGACTTCAAGTTTCATGCTTCCAAGAAGAGAGTGACATCTTTCAGGCACTTTGGCAAATAGATAAGAAGGCTCTTTCTTTCTCTTTCTTTCTTTCTCCTTTCTCTCTCTCGCTCTTTCCTTCTTTCTTTTTCCTTCTTTCTTTCTCCTCTTCCTCCTCCCCCTACTCCTTCTTCTCCTTCCTGCTTCTTCTTCTTCTTCTTCTTTTTATTTTTTTTTTAAATATAGTCTCTTCAAAGCAAACACACTGAGATGCATTCCTTACTCCCCCACCCCGGTATAGACATAGTCCTGCTTCTATGTAAAAAAAAAAAAAAAGAAGTATAGATTAGGTTTTATATTAGCTGAAATGTGTATTTATTTTTTAAGATTGTTTGTTTGTTTGTTTGACAGAGAGAGTATGCACGTGTAGGGGGAAAGGCAGGCAAAGGGAGCTGGAGAAGCAGGTTCCTGGCTGAGTAAGGTGCTAGACGTGGTGCTCAGTCCCAGGACTGACCTGAGTCAAGGGCAGATATTCAACTGGCTGTGCCACCTAGGCACCCCAAATTGTTTATTTTTAATATCATGTATGTTTGACAGCAATGTGACTATCACCAACTAATCCTATCACCTTTATTTAATCTACCCCCTCAGGGAACCTTTGATTTTCCCTTTCATTCTGCCTTGCTTAGGACATGTTTGTGACATTAACAGAAAACTAAAGTGCCATGATCACTTGAAAAGATTTCAGTGAATTTGAATCTTCAAAAAATGTTTGGATCTTAATTTTTAAGCTCAGCATATCAATTTTTCTCCAGCAAAAATAAAGTATTTTTTCCAGATACCCTGTTCATATGAATATATATAACAAGCACATTCATAAAAATAATCCATATTGTAAGATGATATATTCAAGGGAAGTTATTTTTAAATTCAAAATTTCCCAAGCCTACTTCATGATTGATATAATTGAGCAATGTTCAGTTTTACCAAAATAAGGCAGTGTTATGCAGTGGTAAAAAGTACAGGTCTTCAAGTCAACTATAAAGAATTTAAACTAACCTTACCAGGTCTACTCTTCTGTAAAATGGGAAGAATAATAACTAGCTCAAAGGAGTGATGTTAAGATTAAAGTATTAGTACACTGCCTTACAATCCGTAAATGTTCAATAAATGATAGCTTAACAACAAAAACAAAAGAGCAAATTGATTGTATACAAATAAAGCAGACTTGAAATACAGAATTTTCTGATGTAACACACACACACAATGATAATTGTGACCTTCATTTTACTAGGACATATACTCCATAAATAACTGTATCAATGGATCATTTGGATGGAAGCAAATTTGTCCTTTGTCCTTTGTCGTTTGTCCTTTCTCCATTTGAATGTTTGTTTTTAAGATAGTTTTATAATTTAAATCACAACTTGATAAACTGCCACTGCTTTTCAGAAATGCCTAAAGAATTGTCATCTGTGGCTGTGTGATCCTGCAAAGGGGACAGAAAAGGAAATTTGTCATAGGCCTGCACTCTATTGAGTTCCAGAGAAAGGAGTTGTTCTAACTGCTTTATACTCTCACCACTATTGTGGGAACAGGCTGAAGGTAAAGAAGACTTAGGGGAAAACAACTTGATGCTGCAAGTCAGTCAGAATTTCTCACTTGTTTCCTGGGACTGGGGATGTTAAACAAGGCCATATTTAAAGTGACAAGAAGCTTTGGAAACTCAAGTGAAAAAAGTTTATCTCAGGTTTCTTAAAAATCTAGGCCATGATCTTCATGGCATTTTAGTTTTCTGTTAAGATCACAAAGGTGTTAAGTACACACATTTTCCTGTGCTTATCAAGGAGCATAAGGACTTAATAGAAATGAGGGACTTTATATAATATTGTATACATTTATTAGAGTGCCAAGAAGTGAAAAAAAGAAGTTGGAGAAAAGATAATTGAATTGGCTGCTGGAAGAGGGACATGATCTGGATGCAAAAAAAAAAAAAAAAAAAAAAAAGAATAGCAAAATAGAAATATTGTTTATGTGAGAGAGGGAAAATCAACTATACTTCTTTATAATGAAGGAAAGAGAAGACTGAAAATAAATCCATAATTTAGCATTAAAAATAAATATTATCTTTGACTATGCTTCTGCTGCAATATAGTTGAAGAATCTCATTATTGGCACACAGTAGGTGGGTAATAACTATGTAATGAATGAACAGAAACTCCAATAATTTGTGTGATCTAATTTAGGGAAATCAGTTCAACAAGCATTTATTGAGAACCTATTATGTACAGTTAGATGAAGGATAAAATTACAAGTCACCTAATCTCCAAGGTCTCAACATGTATGATAATTAGTCAAAGTCTTGTTTTACTGATATGCCTTTTTTCACCCTGGTAAACCTGCAAGACTTCTTGAAATAGAGCAAAACTTTAGTATGCTGATAAGAGCTTATAAGAACATCTGCACAAGAAACATCTCCCAACTAGATTGCACTGTGCTAGACATTTACAAAACAATTATCAATTATTTTTTCAATTAAATTAAAACAATGTGCTATCTGAGAAGGTTAAACATTATCAGAAATAAGTTTGACAAACAAATCTATTATCATCCAGTTATAGATAGTCTGGTAAGGGGAAAATAATATAGATAAAATTTAATTTTGTAGAAGTTAAGAATTATAGGATTATGGAACTGAAATAATCGTTCATCTTATTTTATTTTTCAAGATTTTATTTATTTGTTTGTCAGAGAGTGGAGGGAGCAACAGGCAGAGGGACAAGCAGGCAGAGGGAGAAGAAGGCTCCCTGCTGAGCAAGGAGGCTAATGTGGGACTTGATTCCAGGATTCCGGGACCCAGAGATTATGACCTGAGCTGAAGGCAGATGCTTAACCAACTGAATCACCCAGTCATCCCTGAAAAATACTTTGACTATATAATGCAATCATCAAATTTTATAAAAGTGGATATTAAGAACCTATAAGACTGAGAGTCAAAAATGAGCTAAAAAGGAAATAAGATTTAAACTAAAACAATCTGAATCTCAGTTCTATGCTATATCTTCTATTCTTGCCATCTTGAAGGGGACTTTCAGTTCCATATTTTATTTTAATGCAAGTAATGAACAAAAGTTGCTAAAGATCAACTTACTATACCTAACCATTTTGTCTACAGATAACTTTGAAAATGATGACCTCATAGGCCAAATTGTGTCACAACATGTTTGACCTACACATTAAGCAGCTTTTGTATTATTTGCCAATGTTTTATTTTTAGTTAATTTGTTTTAATATTTTGTTTTTATTTAAACTTTAGTTAGTTAATATGCAGTGCAATATTAGATTCAGGAGTAGAATTTCGTGATTCCTCACTTACACGTAATACCCAGTGCTCATCACAAGTGCCCTTCTTAATATCCATCACTCATTTAGGCCATCCTCCACCCACCTTCCTCTATCAACTCTTAGATTGTTCTCTATAGTTAAGAGTCTCTTTTGATTCACCTCCCACTCTTTCATCCCCCTTTCCCTATATTCAACTGTTTTTTTTTAATTCCACATATGGAATTTGTGGTATTTGTCTTCCTCTGACTGACATTTCATTTAGTAAAATACATTCCAGCTCCATCCAAGTTATTGCAAATGGCAAGATTCCATTTCTTTAAATGTCTGGGTAATATTCTTATATACATATATACCACCTCTTCTTTACCATTCATCTGTTGATGGACATCTGGGCATCTTCCATACTTAGGCTCAAAAATTTCTCAAATACACAACCTAATGCTACACCTAAAGAGCTGAGGAAAAAACAACAAAGAAAGCCTAAAACCAGCAGGAGAAGAGAAATCATAAAGATCAGAAAAGAAATCAGTGAAATAGAAACCAAACTAAACCAAACGAAAACAAACAAAAACAACAATCGAACAAATCAGTGAAACTAGGAGATGGTTCTTTAAAAGACTTAATAAGATTGAGAAGCCCCTGGCCAGACTTATCAAAAAGAAAAGAGAAAGGACCCAAATAAATAAAATCATGAATGAAAGAGGAGAGATCACAACCAACACCAAAGAAATACAATTATAAGAACATACTATGAGCAACTCTACACCAACAAATTCGACAATCTGGAAGAAATGGATGCATTCTTAGAGACATATAAACTACCACAACTGAACCAGGAAGAAATAGAAAACCTGAACAGACACATAACCAGTAAGGAGATTGAAAAAGTCATCAAAAATCTCCAAACAAACAAAAGTCCAGGGCCAGATGGCTTCCCAGGGGAATTCTACCAAACATTTAAAGAAGAATTAAGTCCTATTCTCCTGAAACTGTTCCAAAAAATAGAAATGGAAGGAAAACTTCCAAACTCATTTTATGAGGCCAGCATCACCTTGATCCCAAAACCAGACAAGGATCCCATGAAAAAAGAGAGCTATAGACCAATATCCTTGATGAACACAGATGCGAAAATACTCAACAAAATACTAGCCAATAGGATTCAACAGTACATTAAAAGGATTATTCACCACAACCAAGTGGGATTTATTCCAGGGCTGCAAGGTTGGTTTAACATCCACAAATCAATCAATGTGATACAATACATTAATAAAAGAAAGAACAAGAACCATATGATACTCTCAATAGATGCTTTAAAAAGCATTTGACAAAGAACAACATCCCTTCCTGATCAAAACTCTTCAAAGTGTTGGGATAGAGGGCACATACCTCAATATTATCAAAGCCATCTATGAAAAACCCACCGCAAATATCATTCTCAATGGAGAAAAACTGAGAGCTTTTCCGCTAAGGTCAGGAACACGGCAGGGATGTCCATTATCACCACTGATATTCAACATAGTACTAGAAGACTTAGCCTCAGCAATCAGACAACAGAAAGAAATTAAAGGCATCCAAATTGGCAAAAAGAAGTCAAACTCTCACTCTTTTCAGATGATATGATACTATATGTGGAAAACCCAAAAAGCTTCACTCCAAAACTGCTAGAACTTGTACAATAATTCAGTAAAATGTCAGGATATAAAATCAATGCACAGAAATCAGTTACATTTCTTTACACCAACAACAAGACAGAAGAAGGAGAAATTAAGCAGTCAATCTCATTTACAATTGCACCCCAAACCATAAGATACCTAGGAATAAACCTAACCAAAGAGGCAAAGAATCTATACTCAGAAAACTTTGAAGTACTCATGAAAGAAATTGAGGAAGACACAAAGAAATGGAAAAATGTTCCATGCTCATGGATCAGAAGAACAAATATTGTGAAAATGGCTATGCTACCTAAAGCAATCCACACATTTAATGCAATTCCTATCAAAATCCCATCCATTTTTTTTTTCAAAGAAATAGAACAAATAATCCTAAAACTTATATGGAATCAGAAAAAACCTCGAATAGCCAAAGGAATACTGAAAAAGAAAGCCAACATTGGTGGCATCACAATTCCAGACTTTAAGCTCTATTACAAAGCTGTCATCATCAAAACAGTATGGTACTGGCACAAAAACAGACACATAGATCAATGGGACTGAATTGAGAGCCCAGAAATAGACCCTCAATTCGATGGTCAAATAATCTTCAACAAAGCAGGCAAAAATGTCCAATGGGAAAAGAAAGCCTCTTCAACAAATGGTGCTGGGAAAATTGGATAACCACATGCAGAAAAATGAAATTGGACTATTTCCTTACACCACACATGAAAATAGACTCAAAATGGATGAAGGGCCTCAATGTGAGAAAGGAATCCATCCAAATCCTTGAGGAGAACACAGGCAGCAACCTCGTTGACCTCAGCTGCAGCAACTTCTTCCTGGGAATATCGCCAAAGGCAAGGGAAGTAAGGGCAAAGATGAACTATGGGGACTTCATCAATATGAAAAGCTTTTACACAGGAAAGAAAACAGTTAATAAAACGAGAAGATAACTGACAGAATGGGAGAAGATATTTGCAAATGAAATATCAGATAAAGGGCTAGTATCCAAAATGTATAAAGAACTTATCAAGCTCAACACCCAAAGAACAAATAATCCAATCAAGAAATGGGCAGAGAGCATGAAAAGACATTTCTGCAAAGAAGACATCCAGATGGCCAACAGTCACATGAAGAAGTGCTCCACATCACTCGGCATCAGGGAAATACAAATTAAAACCACAATGAGATATCACCTCACATCAGTCAGAATGGCTAAAATTAACAAGACAGTAAATGACAGATGCTAGTGAGGATGTGGCGAAAGGGGAACCCCCCTACACTATTGGTGGGAATGCAAGCTGGTGCAACCACTCTGGAAAACAGTGTGGAAGTTCCTCAAAAAGTTGAAAATAGAGCTACCTATGACCCAGCAATTGCCCTACTGGGTATTTACCTTAAAGATAAAAACATGATCCAAATGGGCACGTGCACCCAAATGTTTATAGCAGCAATGTCCACAATAGCCGAACTATGGAAAGAACCTAGGTGTCCATCAACAGATGAATGGATTAAGAAGAAGTGACACACACACACACACACACACACACACACACACACACACACTCAATGGAATACTATGAAGCTATCCAAAGAAATGAAATCTTGCCATTTGCAATGATGTGGATAGAACTAGAGGGTATTATACTTAGTGAAATATGTTAATCGGAGAAAGACAACTATCATATTATCTCCTTGATATGAGAAAGTGGAGAGCAACATGGGGGGGGGTAGGGGGGTAGAAAAAGAAGAAATTAAACAAGATGGGATCGGGAGGGAGACAAACCATAAGTGACTCTTAATCTCACAAAACAGGCTGAGGGTTGCTCAGGGGAGGGAGGTTGGGAGAGGGTGGTGGGTTTATGGAAATTGGGGAGGGTATGTGCTATGGTGAGTGCTGTGAAGTGTGTAAACCTGACGATTCACAGACCTGTACCCCTGGGGATAAAAATACATTATATGTTTTCTGATGGAAGCATAATACTCCGTAGTGTATATGGGATTAATTCCAGAGATGCATGGAGAATTCGATATTTACAAATCAATTAGCAAGATACATCACATTAAATGGAATCGATTCTCTAATTTCCCTTTCTGTATTTTCATTGTTAGTGTATAAGAAAGCCACTGATTTCTGCACATTGACTTTGTATCCTGCCACGTTGCTGAATTGCTGTATGAGTTCTAGTAGTTTGGGGGTGGAGTCTTTTGGGTTTTCCATATAAAGAATCATGTCATCTGCAAAGAGAGAGAGTTTGACTACTTCATTGCCAATTTGGATACCTTTTATTTCTCTTTGTTGTCCTTATTTCTCTGATTGCTGTTGCTAGGACTTCTAATACTATGTTGAACAAGAGTGGTAAAAGTGGGCATCCTTCTCTTGTTCCTGATCTCAATGGGAAGGCTGCAAGCTTTTTCCCATTGAGGATGATATTTGTTGTGGGTCTTTCATAGATAGATTTGATGAGGTTCAGGAATGTCCCTCCATCCATATACTTTGAAGCGTTTTAATCAAGAACAGATGCTAGATTTTGTCAAATGCTTTTTCTGCATCAATTTAAAAACCATGTGGTTCTTCTCTCTTCTCATATTAATTTGTTGTATACATTGATTGATTTGTGAATGTTGAACCATCCTTGTAGACCAGGAATAAATCCCACCTGATCATGGTGGATAATCTTTTTACTGTGCTGTTGGATCCTGTTTGCTAGGATCTTGTTGGGAATCTTAGCATCCATATTCATCAGTGATATTGGTCTGAAGTTCTCCTTTTTGGTAGGGTCTTTGCCTGGTTTGGGGATCAGGGTAATGCTGGCTGCATAGAAAGAGTCTGGAAGTTTTCCTTCTGCTTGAAGTTTTTGAAACAACTTCAGGAGAATAGGTGTTATTTCTTCTTTGAAAGTTTGGTAGAATTCCTCAGGGAATCCATCAGGTCCTGGGCTCTTGTTTTTGGGATGTTTTTGATCACTGCTTCAATCTCGTTACTAGATATCGGTCTATTCAGGTTGTCGATTTCTTCCTGGTTCAATTTTGGGAGTTTATAGTTTTCCAGGAATGCATCCATTTCATCTAGGTTGCTAAGCTTATTGGCATATAACTATTGATAATAACTTCTGATGATTGTTTCTACTTCCTTGAAGTTAGTTGTGATCTCTCCCTTTTCATTCATAATTTTATTAATTTGAGCTTTCTCTCTTTTCTTTTGGATTAGTGGGGCCAATGTTTTATCGATCTTATTGATTCTTTCAAAAAACCAGCTTCTCGTTTCATTGATACATTCTAATGTATCTGTGGTTTTTACCTCATTGATCTCAGCTTTAATCTTGATGATTTCCCTTCTTATGTGTGGAGTTTGTTTGATTTGTTGTTGATTCTCCAGTTCTTTATGGTGTAGAGACAGCTGGTGTATTCTGGATTTTTCTATTTTTTTGAGTTAGGCTTGGATGGCTATGTATTTCCCACTTAGGACTGCCTTTGCTGTAGCACAAAGAACCATAAGATACCTGGGAAGAAACCTAACCAAAGAGGTAAAGGATCTGTACTTGAGGAACTACAGAACACTCATGAAAGAAATTGAAGAAGACACAAAAACATGGAAGACCATTCCATGCTCTTAGATTGGAAGAATAAACATTGCTAAAATGTCTATACTGCCTAGAGCACTCTATACTTTCAATGCCATTCCAATCAAAATTCCACTGGTATTCTTCAAAGAGCTAGAGCAAATAATCCAAAAATTTGTATGGAATCAGAAGAGACCCCGAATCACTAAGGAAATGTTGAAAAACAAAAATAAAGCTGAGGGCATCACGTTACCTGATTTCAAGCTTTATTACAAAGCTGTGATTACCAAGACAGCATGGTACTGGCATAAAAAGAGACACATAGAGCAGTGGAACAGAGTAGAGAGCCCAGATATGGACCCTCAACTCTATGGTCAATTAATCTTCGACAAAACAGGAAAAAATATGCAGTGGAAAAAAGACAGTCTCTTCAATAAATGGTGTTGGGAAAACTGAACAGCTATAAGTAGAAGAATGAAACTCGACCATTCTCTTACACCGTACACAAAGATAATCTCAAAATGGATAAAAGACCTCAACATGAGACAGGAATCCACCAGAATTCTAGAGGAGAACATAGGCAGTAATCTCTTCGATATCAGCCACAGCAACTTCTTTCAAGATATGTGTCCAAAGACAAAGGAAACAAAAGCGAAAATAAACTTTTGGGACTTCATCAAAATCAAAAGCTTCTGCACAGCCAAGGAAACAGTCAAGAAAACAAAGAGGCAACCCACGGAATGGGAGAAGATATTTGCAAATGATAATACAAACAAAAGGTTGATATCCAGGATCTATAATGAACTCCTCAAACTCAACACACACGAAACAGGCAAACATATCAAAAAATGGGTAAAAGATATGAACAGACACTTCTCCAATCAAGACATACAAATGGCTATCAGGCACATGAAAAAATGTTCATCATCACTAGCCCTCAAGGGGATTCAAATTAAAACCACATTGAGATATCACCTTACACCAGTTAGAATGGTCAAAATTAACAAAACAGGAAACAACATGTGTTGTAGAGGATGTGGAGAAAGGGGAACCCTCTTCCACTGTTGGTGGGAATGCAAGTTGGTGCAACCTCTTTGGAGAACAGTGTGGAGGTTCCTCAAAGAAATTAAAAATTGAACTTCCCTATGACCCTGACATTGCACTCCTGGGTATTTACCCCAAAGGTACAGATGTCGTGAAAAGAAGGGCCATCTGCACCCCAATGTTTATAGCAGCAATGGCCACGGTCGCCAAACTGTGGAAAGAACTACGATGCCCTTCAACAGACGAATGGATAAGGAAGATGTGGTCCATATACACTATGGAGTATTATGCCTCCATCAGAAAGGATGAATACCCAACTTTTGTTGCAACATGGACTGGACTGGAAGAGATTATGCTGAGTGAAATAAGTCAAGCAGAGAGAGTCAATTATCATATGGTTTCACTTATTTGTGGAGCATAACAAATATCATGGAGGACAAGGGGTCTGAGAGAGGAGAAGGGAGTTGGGGTAAATTGGAAGGGGAGGTGAATCCTGGGAGACTATGGACTCTGAGAAACAACTGAAGGGTTTGAAGTGGCGGGGTGTGGGAGGTTGGGGTACCAGGTGGTGGGTATTATAGAGGGCACAGTTTGCATGGAGCACTGGGTATGGTGAAAAAATAATGAATATTGTTTTTCTGAAAATATATAAATTAATTTAATTTAAAAAAAGATACATCACATTAATAGGGAAAAACAATAAAAACCATATGATCATTTCAATAGGTGTAGAAAAAGCATTTGACAATGTATAACATCCCTTCATGATTAAAAAAAACCAAAACTCTCAAAAAAGTGGATTTAAAGGAAACATATATCAGCACAATAAAGGCCATGTATGAAAAAACCTGCAGCTAACATAATACTCAGTGGGGAGAAACTGAGAGCTTTTCTTCTAAGATCAAGAAAATGACTAGCATGTCTACTCTCACTACTTTTATTCAACACAGTAATGGAAGTCCCAAACATATCAATCAGAAAAGAAAAAAATAAAATGTGCCCAAATTGGTAATGCAGTAAAATTTTAATTATTTGCAAATAACATAATATTATGTATAGAAAACCCTAAAGATGTCACTAGAAAACTACCAGAATTGATAAATGAATTCAGTAAAGTCACAAGATACAAAATTATTATCCTTTTGCATTCCTATATATCAATAATGAATATCAGAAAAAAGAAGAATATAATTCCATTTATAATTGCACCAAAAATAATAAAATATCAAGAAACAATCTTAACCAAGTAGGTGAAATACCTGTACACTGAAAACTATAAAATACTGATGAAATAAAGTGAAGATTACACAAACAAATGGAAAAATTGTCCATACTTATGGATTGGAAAAACAAATATTGTTAAAATATCCATACCACACAAAGTGATCTATAGATTTAATGTAATTCTTATTAAAATATGAACATTTTCCAGAGCTATAATAATCCTAAATTTATATGGATCTACAAAAGACCCAAAGTAATCAAAGCAATCTTGAAAAAGAAAAATAAAGTTGCAAGTATGCAAGAATATACAGTAGGAAAGAGACAGTCTCTTCAACAAATGGTGTTGGGAAAACTGGGCAACAACATACAAAATAACGAAAGTGGACCACTTTCTTACACCAAACCAAAAAATAAGTAAATAAATTCACAATGGATTAAGGACCTAAATGTGACACCTGAAACCATAAAAATCCTAGATGACAGCAGGGAGTAATTTCTCTGATTTTGGTCCTAACAATATCTTTCTAGATATGTCTTTTGAGACAAGGAAGACAAAAACAAAAATAAATTATTGGGATTACATCAAAATAAAAATCTTCTATGCAGCAAAGGAAACCAACAAAAGAAAAATACATCCTACTGAATGGGAGAAGACATTTACAATAACCCAATAAAGGGTTAGTATCCAATATATTTAAAAACTCCTACAACTCAACATACACACACACACACACACACAAAATAATAATAATAATAATTCAGTTAAAAATGGGGAGAAGACATGAACAGACATTTCTCCAAAGACATCCAGATGACCACTAGACACATGAAAAGATGCTCATCACTCATCATTGGGGAAATGAAAAACCACAAAGAGATATCACATTATACTTTTCAGGATGGCTAAAATCAAAAGACAAAAATTTGTAATTGTTGGTAAAGATATGGAGAAAAAAGATTCTCATACACTGTTGGTAGGAATGTAAATTGTGCAGCTACTGTGCAAACAATATGGAGGCTCCTCAAAAATTTAAAAATATAATTACCATATAATCTAGTACTCCCACTACTGGGTATTTAGCCAAAGAAAATAATAACACTAATTTGAAAATATATATGCATCCCTATGTTTATTGTAGCATTATTTAAAATAGCCAAGATATGAAAACAAGTGTCCATTGATAGATGAATGGATAAAGAAGATTATACATATATATATATATATATATATATATATATATATATATATATGATGAAATTTTATTCAGCCATTAAAAAGAAGGAAATTTTGTCACTTTCAACAACATGGATGGGCCTAGAGGTTATAATGCGAAGTGAAATAAGCCAGTCATAGAAAGACAAATACCACATGATTTCACTCATATGTTGAGCTTAAGAAACAAAACAAATGAAAAAAGAAAAAAGAGAAACAAAGACAGACAAATACAGAGAACAAACAGGTGATTACCCAAGGAGAGGTAGATGGAGGGATGAGTGAAATTAATAATGGGGGTTAAGAATATATTTACTGTAATAAATTTATAGCACTTAGAAATGTATAGAATTGTTGCATTATTGCATTGTTCACCTGAAACTAATATAACATTGTATGTTAATTTTACTTGAATAAAAAATTACAGCTAAAAAAGATGTTAAACAAGATGCCCAGTAATGAAATAATTTACTATGATATATTTACATGTTTATCAAAGGATAAAGGAAATTTCTAACATTGAAAATAATGTATGCTTTGGTTGCAAAACATATAATGTGAAAAATATTTCAGTTAAACTATGGTACAATAGACAGTTTGAGGAAATATTATTGTTTCAGGATTCCAAGCTGCAACTTATATACTTACAGTGCAACAATTTACTACAGTGCTAATAAGGCCTAGTATAAGCAGATAATTAATCAATTATTGGAAATACAAAAGTTTAAGTAGAGATGGCTACCATGTAATCCAAGACCTTTTAACCAAAAAAGTAAGTAAATGCATTAATCATTTATTTTGTCTACATAATGTTCTAAAACTGGCTTGACTACTTTGAGAAAAAATATTTTCCTGCAATGATCTGACTTCTTTCTCTTTTTAAAAATATTTATTTATTTGAGAGAGAGATAAAAAGATATCATGAGTGAGGGAAGTGCAGAGGAAGAGAATAAGAGAGAGAAATAATCTCAAGAGGACTCCTCACTGAGCACATATCCTGACATGTGTCTCAGTCCCACCACCCTGAGATCATGACCTGAGCCAAAATCAAGAATTGGAGCTTAACCAACTGAGCCACCCAGGTGCTCTGATCTGATATTTTAGAATCATATTTGTGGAGCACTGTAGTGGTCTAGTGGAATTATAATTTTATCTGAAATAGAAGACATTTTCTATTTTTTTTTAATTCTTTTTCTTTAAGGCCAAATAATTTAAAAAAAGAAAAAAAAATATCTCATGTATTCTTGGCCTTAGTATTATCAATTCCCCCACTTCTGCTAAAAATTTACTTTTGCCTCTCTGTATTCCTAGTAAGAGGATTCTCCTATCACTGTCTCTTTCACTCAACATACTTCTTCCTTATAATTAAAAGGTCTTATTTAGGGCTGTACTTAAAAGTGTAGAATTAAAATAAAATAAAATAAAATAAAAAACTGTGGAATTAGTTTCCATTCAAAGTAATTCCACTTTGAGTTTGACAATTTTTGTTTGTTTCTTTGTTTGTTTTTTATAGATTCCCTGAATATTAATTTCAAAGTTGGTTTAGTTTTTTTAATTTTTAATTTTTATTCTTTATTGTGTTATATTAGTCACCATAGAGTACATCATTAGTTTTTGATGTAGTGTTCCAAGATTCATTGTTTATGTATAATACCCAGTGTTCCATGCAATACATGCCCTCCTTAATACCCACCACCAGGGTCACCCATCCCCCAAACCCCTCTCCTCTAAAACCCTCAGTTTGTTTCTTGGAGTCCACAGTCTCTCATGGTTCATCTCCCTCTCCAATTTCTCCCTATTCAATTTCCCTTTCCTTCCCTAATGTTCTCCATGTTTATCCTTATGTTCCACAAGTAAGTGAAACCATATGATAATTGACTTTCTCTGCTTGACTTATCTCACTCAGTGTAATCTCTTCTAGTCCCATCCATGTTGATCCAAAAGTTGAGTATTCATCCTTTCTGATGACTTAGCAATATTCCATTGTGTATACGGACCACATCTTCTTTATTCATTCATCTGTTGAAGGACATCTGTGCTCTTTCCATGGTTTGGCTCTAGTGAACATTGCTGCTATGAATATTGGGGTATATATGGCCCTTCTTTTCACTACATCTGTATCCAGTAGTGCAATTGCAGGGTCATAGGGTAGCTCTATTTTTAATTTTTTGAGGAATCTCTGCACTGTTCTCCAAGGTGGCTGTACCAATTTGCATTGCCACCAACAGTGTAAGAGGCACATGAAAAAATGTTCATCATCATTAGCCATCAGGTAAATTCAAATCAAAAGCACATTGAGATACCACCTTACACCAGTTGGAATGGCAAAAATTAACAAGAGAGTAAACAAGTTTTGGAGAGGATGTGGAAAAAGGGGAACCCTCTTATACTGGTTTGCAAATTCTTAAATTGCCAATTGGAGGGCCCCTGAGTTAACTGGAATATTGCAATTCTGATGGAACATTATTCAAATTTTAGAAAATCATGCAAAGTAAACTTGTAGAGCATTTGCAAGAATCCCAAACTAGATATCTTTAATATGTTGTCTTATTTTCCATATTCCTATTTAAAATTATCCTTATTTTCCCAAAATTTGCTTTGTAAACCTCATTTTGACCTTGATCCCACAACAATCCTTATGATAGGAAAATTATAAATGACTATATTTTAATAGCTTTAACATCCTTCTCTCATTTCCTATGCAGCCAATGAGTAATACAGTTAACTATGCTGGAGCCTTGGACATTGAGTATATAATATTGAACTTTCAAATAAAATGTATTTTGTAACTAGTTAGTAAGTATTTGGTGGATCAATTATGGTGTTATAAGTGATTCCTTCCATATTAAAAGAGATTATATTAATATAAAAATAATATTCTATCCTAATAGAGTCTTAATATTTCCAAAAATCAAGCCTTATAAAAGGAGGATGACTATTTCCTAATGAAATTTCATGGCCTGATACTTTTCTTCATGACCATATACATGAGCAGATGACAGTCAAGAAGCATCATGTGACTATCACTATATAGAGAGACATGGATTGAAGAAAGTATCTCTGGCTTCATAAAATTTAGATTCATATTAGAATGTGTGATACACATGGAGGTATGCATACATAAATAAAATTAAATAGGACTATAGTATGAAGAATAATAATCAGTTCAAATTTTATTAGCCTCACTAAGTTTTGATAATTGAAACTGATGGATAATTCCAAAACTGAAGAGCTTACCTTGTCATGAGATAACTCAAATTTTATAAATTTTTTGGAGGATGTCTATCTCTTATACTAAATTAGAAATGTAATGCAAGATTCCCAGCACTTGGTTCCTGGAACATGGTATGTACTCAATAAAATTTTGTTGAGTTAATGTACTTTTTATATCAAGTCAATAATTTACCTCTGAAATGTATTTTTTCTATTACTACCTAGATTTGCTCTCTGGACAAACATAGAACAAGCCTGATCTCTTTTATACAATATAACTTTTAATATTTAATGTCACTTTTTAAATTCAGAGTTCTGAAGCTGAAGGAGTTCCCTGATTTTCAAATAAGAGTATTCAGGCACCAAGATATGTGCCAGGGAATAAAGAAAGCTGCAAGAAAGAGAAATAGAGCCACATTGTTTGCCATATCTATTCAATTGGGACATGAAAATATTTTATTTTAAAATACAGGTTCATGGTAGACTAGTATGAAAAACTCACATGAATTTGTCAAATAAAATAAGAAATTTCAATGAAATGATATATTTGAAGAGGTCTTCTGTCAGAAAACTTGGTCTACAGAGAAATCATAGCTATTTTCCTTAGGTACCACAGGCCTACTTGTAGAAATTTTTGAAAAGACAGTTTAGTTGACTGTTATACTGTATCAATGAAGACACTGCCATCCAGAAGAAGGAAGTGACTTCACAGAAGGCACAAAATATAATAGCATATCCTTCACAAGAATCTATGTAACATTACTCATACTCAATAAATTCCTTCAACTGTGTGTGACACATTTTAAGATCTTCATTGTCCAGATTAACCTCCGGCCCATATCTCTTAAAATATAATGCCTCTCCAAGTTATCCTTTAAATTGTCAACAGAGATTCCTTTCTAAAATACAAATCAATACATGAAAATTTTGTTTCCATAAACATTCAGTAGTAGAAAGTATGAAGTATTTTAAAAAGCAAAAGAATAGGAACATGTTAAAGGATCATGGGAGGCAACCTGAAAAAGTCCCCAGTGGCCAAAGCTTAAACAATATAAACAACAAATTAAATAACAAAGTTAGGCTGCAACTCAAAATCTAAAATTAGTATGCAAGAGTTGACAAATGAACAGATTGATACATAAATAAATAAATAAATACACAAATTTCTTTACAGAAAAATTCCAAAGAATATGTGAAGATATAATTCCTCTAAGAGGTAGAGATTAACTGTCTCATTGAGAGTGAGCTGGATTGAGTGTCTTCTGTAGAATAGAGAAGCCTTTCAAATATAACTTTAAATATGAGATGACGTTAATAGAACCACCGATGTCATAGGAATATCATAAACCCTCTTACAAGGTGTGATAAGGCTAATTTACTTCTGAGATATTCTTCCCCAATTCCGTAAACTCAGTCTTATCATGAATAAAACACAAACTTTAGACATTTTGCAAAATACCTGACCAGTATTCCTCAAAACGGTGAAGGCCATCAAAAGGTCTCAGAAAAAAAAAAAAAAATCTGAGGAAAAGTCACAATCAAGAGGTCTAAGGAGACCTGATGACTAAACTTAATTTGGTATCCTGAATAGAATCCTTAGATTATGAAGAAAAATACAGTAGTTCTAGAGAGTAATGTTGATAATGGGGAAGACTATGTATGTGTGGGGAAGAGGGTATATGGTAAATCTTTGTACCTTCCTCTCAATTTTGCTGTAAACCCAAAATGCTCTTTGAAAAAGTATTTTATTAAAAATAAATAAATAAATAAGACTGTAGGAAAAGAGTAGTGAAACCCCAATATGTGTAACTTTCTATTAACATGATATGCCAATTTTTTCTTAGTTTTGACAAATGAATCATGGTAATATAAGATTTTAACATTAAGAGAAACTGGATGAAGAATATATGAAATTTTCTATACTAGGCTTTCAGGTTTTCTATAAATCTATTTTTTAAATGTTTATTTGTTTTTTTTAAGATTTTATTTATTTGTCAGAGACAGAGGGAGAGAGAGCGAGTGAGCACAGGCAGACAGAGAGGCAGGCAGAGGCAGAGGGAGAAGCAGGCTCCCTGCCGAGCAAGGAGCCCGATGTGGGACTGGATCCCAGGACCCTGGGATCATGACCTGAGCTGAAGGCAGCTGCTTAACCAACTGAGCCACCCAGGCGTCCCTATTTTTTTAATGTTTATTAAAAGAATAAACAAACATGACATCACCAAAGACAGAATACAGAATTCCAAGGACTAGTCCGCCTACAAAAACACCAAAATTGCTGAGCAAGAACTATCAGAATCAAGTCATCAGAACTCTATGAAGTTGTCAAAGGTTTATAGCATTCAGTGAATGTTCAACCAAGAATAGGGTGACTTAAATATGTTAGGAGAACTTTGTGGTGTTTTAACTTAGACTTGTCCTACCACCCTCACCAGGATGCTGGTGATTTTGAAGATGAGAGTTCATGTTCCTGATGCAGTTTCCTGCCACTCACCGTCGCCTAATAGATCATGTTCCAAAAAAAAGTTGTGTTTCTGTTTTGACCTCTGGAGGTCTCATGAAGGACTAAAGCTGGGTGCTTACATTTGTTCCTGTTAACCTGGAACTCTCTTGAGGCAGGAAAGTGGCTGTGTGTAAATCATTCCTCAAGACATTGAAAGGCAAATGAAGGACCTGCTGCTTCCTGTGGTTAAGTTTACATTTGGCACAAACAAGGGGCCAGCACAGCCCGGAGGTAAACGCAGGAGAATTACTTTGGAGGAAAAGGGCTTTGAGGAACACCCAAATATAGTGGGGAATCTAGAAAGCCTGGACACATGTCCAGGAATAGACACATGCTCAAAAAAGACCTGAGAAAATCCTAACCTTTACCTTTACCTCCAGGAGATCTTTAAGTTAGGTTAGAACAGGAAGTGAAAGCTAAGGCAGTACCGCAAATCACTTACCTAAGCTTTTCCCTGAAACAGAGTCAAGCTGCAAAGACTGGTAGTGCATTTTCTATTCTTTTTTTTCCTTTTCTCCAGTTTTTTTCTTTTTTACTACTTGGCTTCATGTATTTAAAGATATCTCTGTCAAACCACTAGCTGACTACAAGCTAATGCAAAAGAAACTGTAAAGACCACATACACAAAAAAGAATTTTGAAAAATTACTGAATGAACAACTATAACTCACAGTAAGCAAGAACAATAACCCTGAGGAGATAAGGAACTATATTTCCAGAGTGACCATTTTGGAATCTCCATAATGTACAGTTTTGAACAAAGAAACAAGAAATTATGGCCCATTCTCAGGGGAAAAACAAATAGTCCTGATCATTTCAATATAGAGATGTGGTAGTTACTAGGAAATAACTTTAAATCCACTATTGCAAGTTTGCTCAAGGAGCTAAAGTAAACTTTAGATAAAGAATTGAAATAAACTGGGAGAATGCTCCCTCAATTAAAAGAGAATAACAATAAATAAAGAGAAATTATTAAACAGAAGCAAACAAAAATTCTGATACTGAAAAGTATGATAGCTATAATGAAATATAAATTCACTAAATGGTTTTAACAGATTTGAATAAGTAGAAAAAAAATCAATGAACTTGAAAGTAGGTCAATTGAAATTATCCAGTCTAAGGAACATAATAAAAACATAATGAAGATAAAATGAATGAATCCCAAGAGATGTGTGGGATTCTACCAATCATACTAACATATGCTTAATGAGATTCCTGGAAGGTTAAAAGAGAAAGAAAGGAAATATATATATATATATATATATATATATATATATATATATATATATAAAATACTGGTGATACACTTACTAGATTTTATAAAGAAAAAAATTTACATATCCAAGAAGCTGAACATACTTTAAGTAGAGAAACATATATAGATCCCCACTGAGACAAATTATAATCAAATGGTCAAAAGGCAGAGACTCTTGGAAGTCAAGAGAGAGAAGCAACTTCTTATGTACTTATCTTCAATAAGATTACAATTTCTCATTAGACCTTGGGTGTCAGAAACCAGTGTGGTGACATATTTAAAATATGTAAGAAAAAAAATTCTACCCAAGGATTCTGGCAAAAACTATCCTCCAATCATGAAGGGAAAATTAATTCCCAGACAAACAAATGCTGAGAATATTTGTCGTTAGGAAATCTTTCCTACAGGAAGTACCTCAAACCACAATGAAAAAACATTAGACAGCAACTGAAAATCATATAAAAAATTATAAAACTAATTGCAGGGTGCCTGTGTGGCTCAGTCAGTTAAAGTTTCCTGGGATTGAGTCTAAAACTGGGCTCCCTGCTCAGCAGGGAGTCTGCTTCTCCCTCTGAACCCTGCCCCCCCCAACAATGTTCTCTATCTTGTTCTCTCTCTCCCAAATAAATAAGATCTTTTAAAAATTTTTAAATAAAAAAATTTTTTAAAAATTCAAAAAAATTGGCAGAATGTTTAAAACAACATGATCTACCTATATGCTGGATATTAGATGCTCTAGATTCGAAGTTACAAATAAGTTGAAAATTAAAAAAAAAAAGAAATTCCATGCAAATTGTAATTAAGAGAGCAGAGGTGGGTATTACTCAAGACAGGCTTAGATTGAAAATTGTTACCAGAGGTAAAGAGGAATATTTTATATCGATAAAACAGTTAACTTATCAAGAAGATATCAATTATAAACATGCACAGCTAACCATAGTGCTCCAAAATATTTGAAGCAAAATTTGAAGGAATTAAAGTAAAAAAACCAGAACAATTCTACAATGATAATTGAAGATTTCAATTACCCATTTATAATAATTGATAGTGCAATGAAATAAATGATCAATAAAAAACAAAATGAAACAGTGGACTTGGAAAAAATAGAAGAGTTGAATGACACTATACAACAAGACCTAATGGGTATAGAGAGAAACACTCTCTTTGGAAAGAGTAGGATAAGCATTCTTCTTAAGCACACATGGAACATTATCCATGAAGAATTTTGTGTTAGTCCACAAAACAAATCTTAAAAAAAATTAAAAGATTAAAATCATGCAAAGTATTTTTCTGACAATGAGGTTTGTTGAATGAACATAAAGTCAATATCAGGCAAAATCTGGAAAATTTACAAATATAAAAAATGAAACAAAATGAAGAATGAGTTGAAGAAATCACAAGGGAAATTAGAAAATAGTTAACGGCCAATCAAAACAAAAATACAATATACCAAACATTTTGGATGCAGCAGAGGCAGTATTCATATGAAAATGCATACTGTAAATAATTGCATTAAGAAACGTGAAAGGTCTCAAACCAAAACCTAACTTTATACCTTGAGGGACTAGAAAAAGCAAACTAAACCAAACCTGGCAGAGGGAAGAAAATAATAAAATATAGAGAAGAGATAGAGAATTTTTGAAAACTTAATCAATGAAACCACAAGTTTGTTCTTTGAAAATATCAACAGAATTGATTACTCTTTAGCTAGAATATTAAAGAAAAAGGAGAGAAAATACAAATAATGGAAATCAGAAATTTAAAAAGGAGGCATAACTACTGACTGTATAAAAATAAAAAGGATTATCAGAGAATACTAAGCAAATATCAGCAAATTATACAACCAAGATGAAATGGACAAACTCCAAGAAACACAAAACTTACCAAAACTGACTTAATAAAAAATAAAGAACCTGAACATGTCTAAAAATATGGAGATTAACTAAGTAAACAAAAACTTTCTACTGACAAAAAAGTCCAAGAGCAAATGACTTCACTTGTGATATGGAAGAATTAGGAGAAACCCTTCTAATTTTTCTTCCAAAAAATAGAAAAGGATGTATTTTTTTCCCCTTATTCTATGAAGACAGCATTACCCTGATATCAAAGCCAGACAAGAACAAAACAAGGAAAGCACAAAGTAATATCCCTCAGGAAAATAAATATAAAACCCTCTACTAAATACTAGCAAATGGAGTCCAGCAGCATACTAAAAGAACTATGTATCATGACTAAGTGGCTTATCCCAAAGTACAAGGGTAATCCAACCTGTAAAAATCAATTAATGTAATATACGATTATATTACAATTACCAATATACCTTCATTAATAGGATGAAGGGAAAAAAATGATGATCTTGACTGATGAAAAAAGCATTTGAAAAAATCCAATACTTTTTCATGATAAAAACACTTAAAAAACTAGCAATGTAAGGGATCTTTTTCAATATGATAAAGGTAGTAATGAAAAACCCACAGCTAACATTATACTAAGTGGTAAAAGACTGAAAACATTTCCTCCATGATCAAGAACAAGACTAAGAAGCCCACTTTGACCCTGTTATTAAACAGTACTGGAAGTTCTAGCCAGAGAAGTTGAGCAAGAATAAGAAATAAAATTAACTAAATTGAAAAGGAAGAAGTAAAACTACATATATTCACAGATGTCTTACATATAGAAAACACCAAATAATTTGTATATAACAAACAAAAAATACATTATAGCTAATAAACCAAATCAGTAAAACTACAAGATACAAGGCGAATAAAAAAAAAATCAGTTGTATTTGTACACAATACCATTGAACAATCAGAAAAGGAAATTAAGAAAACAATTCAATTTACTATACAATCCAAAAGAATAAAATATGTAGGGATCAATGTATAAGAATTTTATAGTGAAAAGAATAAATTATTGTTGAAATCCATTTGAAAGACCTAATTAAGTGGAAAGATATTCTGTGTTCACAAATAGGAAGATAAGATTTATTGTAAAGATGGTAACACTCTATGACCTTAAACAGATGAATGGATAAAGAAGAGTGGTCTATATATACAATGGAATATCAGCTAGTGAATTGTAAACTCATTGACAATATAGTGAGTTCCCTTGGTTTTATATTTGCTTTACATTTTAGACTCGGTCCTGAAGAAATCAGCAACCCACAAAGATCAAGAGACATAAACAAACAAACAAAAAAAAAACAAACAAACAAGCAAACAAAAAAAAGCCTTTGTTATATTTAGCAGGAAAAATAGGGAAAAGTATGTCTACTCCATCTTCTTGAAAGTGAAAGTTGTCCAGTAATATTATTTTAACTTCAACCCGAAAGGCTGATGCTTATTCTAATTGTATACTTCAAAAATTGTGAGGCCCATAGAAATTAAGTAAATTCCCTAAGGTAACCAGCTAACAAGTGGTGAAATCATAATTCAAATCCATTTATGTGTGACACCAAATTTCACATAATTGACTGATGTCATGTAAAAATTGTTACATAAAAATTGGTCAAATAAAAATTGTTGTCTTCCCCCAACAGGAATTGGTGGTTTACTGTTTAATATGGTAATCACTAGCCATGTATGCATTTCAAAATTTATATTAATTTAAATTAAATAAAATATAAAATTTGGTTCCTCAGTCACATTAGATAAATCTCAAGTGTTTAAAAGTCACATATTGTAAAAGCAAAACTGAACTTTTGGGACTTCATCAAAATCAAAAGCATCTGCACAGCAAAGGAAAAAGTCAACAAAACAAAGAGGCAACCCACGGAATGGGAGAAGATATTTGCAAATAACAGTACAGAAAAAAGGTTGATATCCAGGATCTATAAAGAACTTCTCAAACTCAACACACACAAAATAGACAACCATATCAAAAAAGGGGCAGAAGATATGAACAGACACTTCTCCAATGAAGACATACAAATGGCTATCAGACACATGAAAAAATGTTCATCATCAATAGCCCTCAGGGAGATTCAAATTAAAACCACATTGAGATACCCCCTTACACCAGTTAGAATGGCCAAAATTAGCAAGACAGGAAACTACATGTGTTGGAGGGGATGTGGAGAAAGGGGAACCCTCTTCCACTGTTGTTGGGAATGCAAGTTGGTGCAGCCTCTTTGGAGAACAGTGTGGAGATTCCTCAAGAAATTAAAAATAGAGCTTCCCTATGACCCTGCAATTGTACTACTGGGTATTTACCCCAAAGATACAGATGTCGTGAAAAGAAGGACCATCTGTACCCCAATGTTTATAGCAGCAATGGCCAGTCGCCAAACTGTGGAAAGAACCAAGATGCCCTTCAACGGACGAATGGATAAGGAAGATGTGGTCCATATACACTATGGAGTATTATGCCTCCATCAGAAAGGATGAATACCCAAATTTTGTATCAACAGGGACGGGACTGGAAGCGATTAAACTGAGTGAAATAAGTCAAGCAGAGAGAGTCAATTATCATATGGTTTCACTTATTTGTGGAGCATAACAAATAGCATGGAGGAAAGGGGAGATGGAGCGGAGAAGGGAGTTGAGGGAAATTGGAAGGAGAGGTGAACTATGAGAGACTATGGACTCTGAAAAAACAATCTGAGGGTTTTGAAGGGGTGTGGGATGGGAGGTTGTGGGAACCAGGTGGTGGGTATTGGAGAGGGCATGGATTGCATAGAGCACTGGGTGTGGTGCAAAAACAATGAATACTGTTATGCTGAAAATAAATAAAAAAAAAATAGAGCTTCCCTACGGCCCTGCAATTGCACTACTGGTATTTGCCCCAAAGATACTGTTATGGTGAAAAGAAAGGCCATCTGTACCCCAATGTTCATAGCAGCAATGGCCACAGTCGCCAAAGTGTGGAAAGAACCAAGATGCCCTTCAACGGATGAATGGGTAAAGAAGATATGGTCCATATATACAATGGAGCATTATGCCTCCATCAGAAAGGATGAATACCTGACTTCTGTATCAATGTGGACAGGACTGGAGGAGATTATGCTAAGTGAAATAAGTCAATCAGAGAGAGTCAATTATCATATGGTTTCACTTATTTGTGGAGCATAAGGAATAACATAGAGGATATTGGGGGATGGAGAGGAGAAGTGAGTTGGGGGAAACTGGAGGGGGAGATGAACCATGAGAGACTGTGGACTCAGAAACAAACTGATGGTTTGGGGGAGGTGGGAGTTAGGGGAGCCTGGTGGTGGGTATTAAGGAGAGCACATATTGCATGGAGCACTGGGTTTGGTGCATAAACAATGAATGCTGGAATACTGAAAAGAAATAAAATAACATGAAAAAAGTCACATGTTAATAATTACTATATTGGACAGCACAATATAGAATATTTTCATCATCATAGAACGGCCTATGAATAGTATTGGTTTAAAGAGTAGGCACATAATGAAACTATGATGGATGATATAATAGATGAGCAAAGTGGTATATAGATTAATACCAATGAATGAATTTAACTGATATAATGTAATAAATGTTTGTGGAAGATATTTTGACTTCTGTAGACATATTTAGGAAAACTGGACAATGGGTTTTGTTTGTTTTGTTCCAACTGATACATCACTAACATCTAGAACAAAACCTGGCATATAGTAGATGCTCAACAAATATTTTTAGTAAATGCCTGAATCAATAAATAAATTATACGGGACTGTTAATAAGAAAAACTATTACTTCTGTTCAAAAACATAAGGAAAGAAATGAGCAGGTTTTCTTCAGGGAACAAATATGACCAGGACAGGGGCACCTGGATGGTTCAGTTGGTTAATCATCTGCCTTCAGCTCAGGTCATGTTCCCAGGGTCCTGGAAACCAAGACCTGCATCAGCCTTCCTGCTCAATGGAGAGTCCATTTTTTCCTCTTCTTCTGCTTCTCTCCCTGCTTGTACTTGCTTGCTCTCTCTCACTATCTCCCTCTCTCCATAAAATAAATAAAATCTTAAAATCTATGACTAGCACAGCACTTTGAGAAAATATGTAGTAGTATATGAGACTGGAAAGGAGAATGGGAGCTAGATCATGGAGGGCCATATATGCATCAGTAAAGGATCATCTCCAAACTCCAAATA
This sequence comes from Mustela nivalis, assembly GCF_964662115.1. NCBI lineage: Eukaryota > Metazoa > Chordata > Mammalia > Carnivora > Mustelidae > Mustela > Mustela nivalis. The sequence continues at coordinate 23,043,963 of NC_139040.1, forward strand.
TACAAATTTCAAGTAGTCCTGTCCTGCCCCCCATCAAAGGATTTCTTCATCTATATTTATTATACCTCTTGCTTAGTGTTATCAAAATCATAAATGAGATCATCTTAGAGACTTTTCCTCTCAACACAACCTGCCTCCAATCAGCCCCCACAGTATTTCATTTCTACTTTCCAAATATCTACTTAAGTCATTTCTATCACTGCTACCAAAGTTCAGGTCTTTATTGCTTCTTGACTGAATCACTGCAGTAACTTCCTAATTTTTTTTCTTGCCTCTACTCTCTCTTCTAGTCCTAGGATTTATCAACTTGGAAAAAAAAAAACAAGTATATGAATATTAGGACCATGCTTAAAACCCTGGCATCATATTTAAGTCCATTCATGACCTGGACCTTATTTATTTACCCAGATTTATCACCAACCAGTCACCTCCATTATATATGGTTTCTTTGAAATTATTACCTTCCTTTGAGATTATTATCTCAAAGGAAATTATCTCAAACAAATTGCATTTCTCAAATGTCTCAAGCCTTTCATACAAGTATAATTTTATCTTTCATAAACTGCTTCCACTACCAGTAATAAACAAACTCTCCAATTTGTTTTAAGAATGCTTACTGAGTTAATATGTCCCAGTTCTACTGTCATTAATTTTGTGAAGATCTATATATTATTCCTGACTCATAGTTCCTAACCCTGGATTCTATTAAATTACTTTCTCCTCTGTGCTCAAATAGCATCTTCATCAGTCTTACACAATTCACAGCACTCACCATAGCACATACCCTCCCTAATGTCCATCCCCCAGCCATCTGATCCACCACACCCCAATCCCCTCCAGTAACCCTCAGTTTATTTACTGAGATTAAGAGTCTCTTATGGTTTGTCTCCCTCTCTGTTTTCATTTTGTTGTATTTTTCTTTTCCTTCTCTTATGATCCTGTCTTGTTTCTCAAATTCCTCATATCAGTGAGATCATGTGATAATTGTCTTTCTCTGATTAACTTGTTTTGCTTATTGTAATACCCTCTAGTTCCATCCACATCACTGCAAATGGTAAGATTTCAGGGGTTTTTTGATGGCTGCATAGTATTCCATCGTGTGTGTGTGTGTGTGTGTGTGTGTGTGTGTGTGTGGTCTATAGAAATGCAAGGAATATAGATAGATAGAGATAGATATAGATATAGATATATAGATATATCGATAAATAGATATAGATATAGATATCTATATATCTATATCTATATCTATCTATCTATCTATCTCTATCTATCTATCTATCTTTATATTATATTCTCACTCAATCCATGGTTTGGCTATTGTGGACATTGTTGCTATAAACATTCAGATAGTCAAGCCTCTTTGGATCACAATGTTTGTATCTTTTGTGTAAATACCCCGTAGTGCAATTGCTGGGTTGTGGGGTAGCTCTTTTTTTTTAGTTTTATTTTTTTTTATTTCTTTTCAGCGTAACAGAATTCATTGTTTTTGCACCACACCCAGTGCTCCATGCAATCCATGCCCTCTCCAATACCCACCACCTGGCTCCCCCAACCTCCCACCCCCCCACCCCTCCAAAACTCTGATTGTTTTTCAGAGTCCATAGTCTCTCATGGTTCACCTCCCCTTCCAATTTCCCTCAACCCCCTTCTCCTCTCCATCTTCCTATGTTCCCCATGTTATTTGTTATGCTTCACAAATAAGTGAAACCATATGATAATTGACTCTCTTTACTTGACTTATTTCACTCAGAATAATTGCTTCCACTCCCATCCATGTTGATACAAAAGTTGGGTATTCATCCTTTCTGATGGAGGCATAATACTCCATAGTGTATATGGACCACATCTTCCTTATCCATTCGTCCGTTGAAGGGCATCTTGGTTCTTTCCACAGTTTGGCGACTGTGGCCATTGCCACTATAAACATTGGGGTACAGATGGTCCTTCTTTTCACGACATCTGTATTTTTGGTGTAAATGCCCAGTAGTGCAATTGCAGGGTCATAGGGAAGCTCTATTTTTAATTTCTTGAGGAATCTCCACACTGTTCTCTAAAGTGGCTGCTATTTTCAACTTTTTGAAGATGCTTTATACTGTTTTCTAGAATGATTGCACTAGCTTGCATTCCCACCAACAGTTCAGGAGGGTTCCCCTTTCTCCACATCCTCATCAACATCTGTCATTTTCTGACTGGTTTTTAGCCATTCTGACTGATGTCAGGCAGTATCCCACTGTGGTTTTGATTTGTATTTCCCTGATAGTGAGTGATGTCGCACACTTTTTTTTTTATGTTTCTGTTGGCCATTTCTTTGAAGAAATGTCTGTTCATGTTTTTTGCCCATTTCTTGATTGGATTCTTTGTTCTTTGGGCATTGGGTTTGCTAAGATATATATAGATATTGGATACTAGACCTTTATCTGATATGTCATTTGGAAATATCTTTTCCCATTCTGGCAATTTTCTTTTGGATTTTTTGACTGTTTCCTTTGCTGTGCAAAAGCTTTTGATCTTGATGAAGTCCCAATAGTTCATTTTTGCCCTTGTTTCTCTTGCCTTTGGAGATATTTCTAGGAAGACGTTGCAGTGGCTGAGGTTGAATAAGTTGCTGCCCATGTTCTCCTAAAGGATTTTGATGAATTCCTTTCTCACACTGAGGTCTTTCATAAATTTTGAGTCTATTTTTGTGTGTGGTATAAGGAAATGCTCCAGTGTCATTCTTATGCATATGGCTGTCCAATTTCCCGACATCAATTTTTGAAGATACTTCCTTTTTTCTATTGGACATTCTTTCCTGCTTTGTCAAAGATTAGTTGATCATAGAGTTGAGATACCATTTCTGGGCTCTCTATTCTAATCCATTGATCTATGTTTGTTTTAGTTCCAGCAACATACAGTCTTGATGATTACAGCTTTGTAATAGAGCTTGAAGTCTGGAATTGTGATGCCACCAACTTTGGTTTTCTTTTTCAATATTCTTCTGGCTATTTGAGGTCTTTCCTGGTTCCACATAAATTTAAGAATTATTTGTTCTATTTCCTTGAAAAAAAGTTGATGGTATTTTGATAGGAATTGCATTAAATATGTAGATTGTGCTAAGTAGCATAGACATTTTCACAATATTTGTTCTTCCAATCCATGAGCAAGGAACGTTTATTCATTTCTTTGTGTCTTCCTCAAATTCTTTCATTCTGTTGTTTTTTGAGTACAGATTCTTTTCCTCTTTGGTTAGGTTTATTTCTAGTTAACTTATGGTCTTTAGAACAATTATAAATGAGATCACCTCCTTTATTTCTCTTTCTTCCATCTTGTTGGTGTATAGAAATGCAACTGATTTCTGTGCATTAATTTAATATCCTGGCACTTTACTGAATTCCTGTATGAGTTCTAGCAGTTTTGGGGTGGAGTCTTTTGGGATTTCCACATGAAGTATCATATCATCTTCAAGGAGTGAGAGTTTGATCTCTTATTTGCTGATTCGGATGTCTTTTATTTCTTTTTGTTGTCTGATTGCTGAGGCTAGGACTTCTAGTACTATGTTGAAGAGGAATAGTGATAGTGGACAGCCCTGCAGTGTTCCTGACCTTAGGGTAAAAGCTCTAAGTTTTTCCCCACTGAGAATGATATTCTCTGTGGGTTTTTCATAGATGGTTTTTATGATATTGAGGTATGTACCCTCAATCCCTACACTGTGAAGAGTTTTGTTCAAGTAAGGATATTGTACTTTGTCAAAGCTTTTTTAGCATCTATTATGAGGATCATATGGTTCTTGTTTTTTCCTTTTTTTAGTTTATTGTATCATATTGACTGATTTGTGTATGTTGAACCAACATTGAAACCCAGGAATAAATCCCACTTGGTTGTAGTGAATAATAGTTTTAATGTGCTGTTGGATCTTATTGGCTAATATCTTGGTGAGAATTTTTGCATCCATGTTCATCAGGGATATTGGCCTGTAATTCTCTTTATGATGTGGTCTTTGTTTTGGGGATCAACATAATGTTGGCTTCATAAAATGAGTTTGGAAGTTTTCTTTTCATTTTTAGTTCTGAACACTTTAAGGAGAATAGTTATTAATTATTCTTTAAATGTTTGGTAGAATTTTCCTGGAAAGTCATCTGGCCCTAGGCTGTCATTTGTCAGGAGATTTTTGGTGACTGCTTCAATCTCCTTATTGCTTATGGGTCTGTTCAGGTTTTCTGTTTCTTCCTGGTTCAGGTTTGGTAGTTTTTACCTCTCTAGGAATGCATCCAGATATTCCAGATTGTCAAATTTGCTGGTGCATAGCTCTTTATAATATGTTCTTTAATTTTTTTTTTTTTGGTGTTCATTGTGAACTCTCCCCTTTCATTCATGATTTTATTAATTAGGGTCCTTTATCTTTTCTTTTTGATAAGTCTGGCCAGGGGTTTATCAATCTTAATCATTCTTTCAAAGAACTACCTCCTAGTTTCATTGATCTGTTCTTTTGGTTTATATTTCATTGATTTCTGCTCTGATCTTTATTATTTCTCTTCTCCTGCTAGGTTTAGGCTTTCTTTGTTCTTCTTTCTCCAGCTCCTCTAGCTGTACGGTTAGGTTGTGTATTTGAGACATTTCTTGTTTCTAGAGAAAGGCTTGCATTGTTATATACTTTTCTCTTAGGACTACCTTTGCTGCATTTGAACAGTTGTGTTTTCATTTTAATTTGTTTCCATGATTTTTTTTAATTTTTATTTAATTTCCTGGTTGACCCCTTAATTTGTTGGTAAGATGGTCTTTAGCCTCCATGTATTTGAGTTCTTCCCAACTTTCCTCTTATGATTGAGTTCTAGCTTCAGAGCATTGTGGTCTGAAAATATGCAGGGAATGATCCCAGTCTTTTGGTTCTGCCTAAGACCTGATTTGTGACCCAGGATATTATCTATTCTGGAAAATGTTCCATGTGCACTAGAGAAGAATGAGTGTACTGTTGTTTTGGGATAGAATGTTCTGAATATATCTGTGATGTCCATCTGATCCAGTGTGTAATCTAAGGCTTTTATTTCCTTGTTGATCTTTTGCTTAGATGATATGTCCATTTCAATGAGGGGGGTGTTAAAGTCCCCTACTATTATTGTATTATTTTAAATGTGTTTCCTTGATTTTGTTGTTAATTGGTTTGTATAGTTGGCTATTCCTATTTTAGAGGCATAGTTATTTAAAATTGTTATATCTTCTTCTTTGACAGACCCTTTAAGTATGATATAGTGTCCTTCCTCCTCTCTTTTTATAGTCTTTGTATTAACATTGAATTTGATATAAGGATTGCCACCCCAGCTTTCTTTTGATGTCCATTAGCATGGTAAATGGCTTTCCATCCCCTCACTTTAAATTTGGAGTGGTTTTGGGTCTAAAATTAGTTTCTTGCAGACAACATATCAATGGGCCTTTTTTTTTTTTTTAATCTATTCTGATACCCTGTGTCTTTTGATTGGGGTATTTAGCCCATTTAAATTTAGGGTAACTATTGAAAGATATAAATTTAGTGCCATTCTATTGCCTGTAAGATGATTGTTACTGTATATTATCTCTGTTTCATCTGGTCTGTTACTTTTAGGTTCTCTCTTTGCTTAGAGGACCCCTTTCAATATTTCCTGTAGGGCTGGCTTGGTGTTTGCAAATTCTTTTAGTTTTTGTTTGTACTGGAAGCTTTTAATCTCTTCTATTTTCAATGACAACATAGCTGGATATAGTATTCTTGGCTGCAAACTTTTCTCACTTAGTGTTCTGAATATATCATGCCAGTCCTTTCTGGCCAGCCAGGTCTCTGTGGATAGATCTGCTGCCAATATAATATTTCTACCATTGTCTGTTACAGAGATCTTGTCCTGAACTGCTTTCAGTATTTTCTCTTTGTCTCTGAGAATTGTAAGTTTTACTATTAGATGATGGGGTGTTGACCTATCTTTTATTAATTTTTAGGGATATTCTCTGTGCCTCCTGATTCTGATATTTGTCCTCTTCACCAAATTTGGGAAATTCTCTGCTATAACTTGTTTTAATATACCTTATGCCCCCTATCTCTTTCTTTTTCTTCTGGGATACCAATTATTCTAATATTGTTTCATCTTATGGTATTGCTTATCTCTCACATTCTCCCTTCATGATCCAATAGTTGTTTACCTCTCTTTTTCTTAGTTCTTTATTCTCCATCATTTGGTCTTCTGTATTACTAATTTTCTCTTCTGCCTTATTTATCCTAGCAGTAAGAGCCTCCTTTTTTTTTATTGCACCTCATTAATAGCTTTTTTGAGTTTAACTTGTTTTTTTCTTTGTTTGTTTGTTTGTTTGTTTGTTTCTCCAGAAAGGGATTCTCTAGTATCATCTATGCTTTTTTAAAGCCAAGCTAGCATCCTGATAATTGTGATTCTGAACTCTGGTCCTGACGTCTTACTTTTGTCTGGAGTGATAAGATATCCAGCTGTCGGTACTGCCTCTTGTTCTTTTTTGGGGAGTGAGTTTTTCTGTCTCATCATTTTGTCCAGAAAACAATAGATGAATGAAAGAACAAAAGGCTAAAAGGATAACAATGACCCCAGAGATGTATACACTAAATAAATTAGAAGAGGCCCAAAACCAAGGGGAGAAGAAAGGGGAAAAAATTATGATTGGGCTGATGAATAAAACAGCCACACACTCAATTATGGGTATATTTTAGTCTGTTAGAAGAAACTACCTCCCAAATTTTTAAAGAAATATATATATATACATATATATATGTATATATATATGATGAAAGGATGTAATATGACTGTAGAGATGAAAATTTAAAAAAAAAGATTTTAAAAAAGGAATTGATAAGAAGTTGGTTGAAAAAAAAAAAAAAGAGAACGTGATCAGGCAGGAGAGTAGAATAAGGCCATACACTAGATTTAGGGTGTATTTTGTCTGTTGGAAAAAACTACATCCCAAAATTTTAAAGAAAGAAAAACCTATATGTATACACAAAATAAGGTTAAATAAAATGAAAGAATAGAATATGATTATAAAAATGAAAATTTAAAAAATATATTTTTAAAAAGGTTTTGATGAGATCAAATAGTTAAAATAGTTTAAAATAAGAAAGAGGGAAAAATTTTAAAAAGAAAAAAATAATGAAAATCTAAAAAATTTAACTTTGAAGGATCAACAAATCATGGGGGAAAAGCCATGAATTCTATGTGCTGTATTCCCCTAGCAGTTTTTTTGCAGTTCTCATTGATCAATAAACTTAATCTTGGCTGGATGTTCTTGCTGATCTTCTGGGCATCTTGCAGTGATTCTCAAATGTCTATGCCTGACCTTTCCAGAGTCAGGCCAAGCAACCTGTTTGGGTTTGTTCTCAGTAGCTTTTGTTTCCTCAAACCTTTCCATAAAGTTTTGGAGAATGAGAATGAAAATGGCTACCTTCCAATCTCTAGCCCTGGAGGAGCTGAGACCCCAAGGGCACCCCTCTTCAGTGAACCCTCAGAAAAAGGCAATCACACCAGTCTTCCTTGTCTCTGGCCACATTCCAAGCTCATCCATCCTGTGACCAATCATTTCTGCCTCTGACTCATGGCCCCATTTGGAGTCTTCAAACCCAACAGGTTCTTGCAGTGTGCTCCTACAGCACTCCTCCTGGTAGAGGAAAGGGTGGAGATCTTCCCAGACCTGCCATTTGTGGGGATCTCTGCTCTAAGAATAGTGGTCTAACCCTGAGCTGAGAGCCCACCCCTCAGCTCTGTCTTTACTGGTGGCTTCCCCACTCTGATACCAAGGAGCTCTCCTGCACTCAGCCACCCCCAGTCTTTCTGTGACCCCAAGGGTCCTGAGACCACACTGTCCCAGTGAGGGCTCCACCCTCTGCTTAGCTTTTGGAGAGATGTCCCTCAGTGGAGCAAACTTCTAAAAGTTCTGATTTTGAGCTCTCTGCTCTATCCCTTGCCAGGAGCCAACCCCTTGCCCTACAATTTATCTTCCCATATATCACATTGGATTCACTTCTCCACATGTCCTACCTTCCAGAAAGTAGTTGCTTTTCTGTTCATAGAATCACTGATATTCTCTTTGATCTCCTGTTGAGTCTGTAGGTGTTCAGAATGGCTTCAATAACTATCTATCTGAATTCTTAGGACCAGATGAAATTTAGGTCTCCTCCTTCTCCTCCATGTTGGTCCACCAATCTCAATTTACTTTACTTCTTTATACAACTGTGAGTCATGAAAGGGTTTGAACAGTGATGTGACATCATACTGTTTCAAGGATATTGTCTTTGTAGCAGTGTGGAGAATGTGTTAGATATCTAAGAATAAATGTACTAACAGCCCCTTAAATGATCATTAAAATGAATTTGCTTCAAAATGAACTTTTCCATTATCAAGAGCAGTTTTTTTTTAATTCATCTTTTGATGATAATATGAAATCACCCACTTAAACATCAGGAGAGCTTAAAATCATGCTGTTATATTGGGTGATTGACATTAAGGAGGGCACTTGCACATTTTGCTTCTAAAAAGGAGTACCTTGTTGTTCTAAATGCAGATCTCCTAGGGGCCAGAGAGAAAGATCAAAAGGGATACCCCTGGGGATATAAATATATGTTTATAAAAAATAAGAAATTAAAAGTAAAAAAAAAAAAGGGATACTACCACCTTTAAGATTTTGAAGTAATAGGTTGCTAATTAGCATCTCCCAAATACGTACCCCAAATATAGACACAAGTACATGGAAATAAGAGAAATAATAGTATCTACTAGGCTATGGTTCCCAAGAGAATAATCAAACTGAAGGATATGTGAATTCCTGACACTGCTCTGGTTAAGAAAGATGTGAGAATTACAGAGATCACAGCAGCTCAGTGTGAACCACCATGCTTGGAAAAGTGGTTTTAATGTTAATATTCATTCAGGGGAAAGGAAGAGAGGGATACTGTTGACATTGCTATTTTTGTTTGTACATGAATAAACTTTGTTCCCTGGGCCTTTTGAAAATTTAAGCTTTTGTGAACAAATCTATTAGGTATAAAGGAAAAGGGCATAAACCGGAATTTAAGAACTCACATTTGTAATATGCTAATTCTGTATTCAGGGAGAAGAATGCTTTTTAAAAAAAATCTTACATATAAAGATGCATTTTGTATATGAATGACATATCTCATGCTGATACATACTTTTATTTTTATAGAAGTTAAGATTATTTCCTCCAAGAACTTTTCTTATATTATTATTAATTCACAAAATAAATACAGAGTGTTAAAAGTTTGCAGATATGGACTGTGATTTTTTTGGTCCATTCTACTTCTACAATCTTTTTTCGATTTAAAACAGTAGTTTTCTTGTACCACATAATAGTAGGTCAACCTGAAAAGCTAGGCTCTCAGAAAAAGATTTCAGAAAATGACTTTTTACATTTAGTTAACCAAAATTAAAGCTACTTCCAAGTGCTATTTTAATTCTTCAACCCTAGGGCTGATAATTCTTCTAATGGGAGAAAAAATGGGACAGCTGGCAGAGCTTATTTTTCTACCTTCTTTACTCTCCACACACTACATTCTCTTTGCACTGGCCTCTCACAGCACAGACCATTGTAAGAAACAGACCCCCAACAAAGGAAACACTTGGTCTTCAGCCAGTGAGTGCTATTGAAGTTTTAATTGAAGTGAGTACTTTATGTTTAAGCTGAGTTTTATAAACTTTTGCCAAATTCCTTATCACAATTTAATCCTTTTTTACCATCAAGATTGACTCCTTGGTGTCCCAATCTGACGAATGCTGCTTGCTGTCCCAATCTGACGAATGCTGTTTCAGAGCAAAAGTCATGGCAATGTGTCTAGAACAAACCTCTTTTTTGCTCTTGCCTGTTTTCTCAGCTACAAAATGAGATTGATAATTGCTGGTTGGCTCTGAAAAAAGTTGTTTAAAAATAGATAAGTCACGGGGCGCCTGGGTGGCTCAGTGGGTTAAGCCGCTGCCTTCGGCTCAGGTCATGATCTCAGGGTCCTGGGATCGAGTCCCGCATCGGGCTCTCTGCTCAGCAGGGAGCCTGCTTCCTCTTCTCTCTCTGCCTGCCTCTCTGCCTACTTGTGATCTCTGTCTGTCAAATAAATAAATAAAATCTTAAAAAAAAAATAGATAAGTCACGACTCATTTAAAAAACATATATGTACCCTTGGAACCATACACTGCTATAATGATTCTTATTAATAATTACCGGTTAGTGTGTACAATATGTGGTACAGACAATTTGAAATTATGTTAATAATTTAGAATTTTGGCACTGAATTAATTCAACTCTAGAACCATCCATCCATTCTGCACAATCCACTGACCTAGCCTCTGGAATCCAGCAGAACTGTGAACCTGTATTCACAACAAATGGGAGCTATGTGTTTGTATCTTGCCATACTCTGTTTTGAATCTTTTTCCCCAAATCTAATTGTTCCAAAGATATTGTCAAAGAGACAAATTGCCTTATTTTTCTTCCCTCCTCCCTGGTTTGTGAGGTGCTGAGCAGTAATTCTGAACCTAAGGATAGGCATCCAGAGACCTGAAATAAGCTACAGCCATATATGGGTAAAAACTTGTTAATTGGTCTTCAGATAATCAACAGTTGATAGAAAAATTAATTTATTGATATTCATTGTGTTTTGCTATATCTACACAATTCTTGTTTTGCAGTCATCAATCCATAAATAAAAGAAATTAGCTTTCAGAGTGCAGAACTGAATGGAAAGGCAGCTTTTCTTAAAGCGATATTTTTCCTTATTTTCTTCTAATATCATGCTTATTGAAAGTACCCTCAAATGAAATGGAATCCCTTAAAACATTATAAAAATTAATGATGAATTAAATGAGAGATCAAATAAAAATTATAATGCTTTGTAAGAAAATACAGTATAAATATGAAGCTTTATAGCCATCCATTTAAAAAGCACCACTAATATTAGTTTCAGGTGTAAGATTTACTGCCTGATCACTTATGTACAATACCAGGTACTTATCACAACAACCGCTTTCCTAAATATTCATCATTCATTTAACCAACCCACCACCACCTCCCTCCCATCTCCCCTCCAACAACCCTTATTTGTTCTCTAGAATAAGAGTCTGTTTTAGGGCTTGCCTCTCTTTTTCCCTATGTTCATCCGTTATGTTTCTTAAAATCCATGTATAAGTAAAATAATATTTGTCTTTTTCTGACTAACTTATTCCACTTAGCATAATATTCTATAGCTCCATCTACGTCATTGCAAATGGCAAGATTTCATTCTCTTTTACAGCTGAGTAATATTACATTGTGTATATATACCACCTATTGTTTTTTTTTTCTTTCCCAAATTTCTTTTTTTTTTTTTTTAAAGATTTTATTTATTTATTTGACAGAGAGAAATCACAAGCAGTCGGAGAGGCAGGCAGAGAGAGACGGAAGCAGGCTCCCAGGGAGCCCGATGCGGGACTCGATCCCAGGACGCTGAGATCATGACCTGAGCCGAAGGCAGCGGCTTAACCCACTGAGCCACCCAGGCGCCCCTCTTTCCCAAATTTCTATTTAAATTCGAATTAGTTAACATAAGTGTAATATTAGTTTCAGGAGAAGAATTTAGTGCTTCATCACTTACATATAATACCCAGTGTTCATTACAAGTGCCTTCCTTAATGCCCATCAGCCATTTAGCCCATCCTCCACCCACCTCCCTCCATCAATCTTCAGTGTGCTCTCTATTGTTAGGAATCTCTTATATCTTTTTGTATATGTACATGTATGTAGAGATGTGTGTATCTCTAAACTCTTTTTTCTTATTCTTATATATTCATCTGTATTTTTGTTAAATTCCACATATTAATTAAATCATACAGTATTTGTCTTTCTCTGACTAACATATTTCACTTACCATAACTCTACCCACATAATTGAAAATGGCAATATTTCATTATTTTTGATGGCCGAGTAATATTCCATTATATATATGTGTATATGTATATATTTTTTAATATTTTATTTATTTATTTGACAGAGATCACAAGTATGCAGAGAGGCAGGCAGAGAGAGAGGGAAGCAGGCTCCCTGCTGAGCAAAGAGCCTGATGCGGGGCTTGATCTCATCATGACCTGAGCTAAAGGCAGAGGCTTAACCCACTGAGCCACACAGGTGCCCCTCCATTGTACATTTATACCACTTCTTTGTCATCCATTCATCAGTTGATGGACATTTGGGCTTTTTCCATAGTTTGGTTATTGTGGACATTGCTGCTATAAACATAGGGATGCATTTACCCCTTCAACTCTGTAATTTTGCATCTTTTGGGTGAATACCTAATAGTGTAATTGTTGGGTCATGAGGTAGTTCTATTTTCAACTTTTGAGGAAACTTCATACTATTTTACAGAGTGGTTTCACCAGTTTGTATTCCCACCAACAGTGTAAGAGTGTTCCCCTTTCTCTGCAACCTCACCAACATCTGTTTCTTGTGTTGTTGGTTTTAGCCATTTTGACAGGTGTGAGGTGATATTTCACTGTGGTTATTTGTATTTTCCTGATGCTGAATGATGTTGAGCATCTTTTCATGTGTCTATTAGCCATCTGGATGTCTTCTTTGGAAAAATGTGTATTCATGTCTTCTGCACATTCTTTTTTTTTTAGGGGGGATGTTGAGTTTGGTAAGTTTTTTACAGATTTTTGGATATGAAGCCTTCACCAGATTTGTTATTTGAAAATATCATTTAACATTCCATAGGTTGTCTTTTAGATCAGTTGATTATTTTCTTTGCTCTGAAGATTTTTATCTTGGTGAAGTCCCAATACTTCATTTTTGTTTTTGTTAACCTTGCTTCTGGTGACATGTCTAGTAGGAAGTTACTGTAGCTAATGTCAAAGAGGTTTCTACCTGTGTTCTTCTCTAGGATTTTGATGGTTTCCTCTCTCACATTGAGTTCTTTCACCCATTTGGAATTTCTTTTTGTGTATGGTGTAAAAAAGTGGCCCACTTTCATTCTTCCACATTTTCCTCCCCAGTTTTCCCTATGCCATCTGTTGAAGAGACTGTCTTTTTAACCATTGGACAGTCTTTCCTGCTCTGTCAAATTTTAGTTGACCATGTAATTGTGAGCCCATTTCTGGGTTTTCTATTCTGTTCCATTGATCTATACATCCGTTTTTGTCCCAGGACCATACTGTCTTAATCACCACAGCTATGTAATACAGCTTGAAGTCTGGAATTGTGATATCTCTGGGTTTACTTTCTTAAAATTTATTTATTTATTTATCTAGTTAGTTAGTTACTTTTTATTTAACAGAGAGAGACACACCAAGAGAAGGAACGCCTGCTGAGGGGTGGGAATGGGAGAAGTAGACTTCCCACAGAACAGGGAGCCTGATTTAGGGCTTGATCCCAAGACCCTAGGATCATGACCTGAGCTGAAGACAGATGTCCAATGACGAGCCAAACAGGCACCTTAGCTTTGCTTTTCTTTTTCAGGATTGCTTTGGCTATTCAGGGGTCTTTTGGGGTTCCATACAAATTTTAGGTTTGTTCTAATTCTGTAAAAATGGTATTATTTTTATCAGAATTCTACTGAATGTGTAGATTGCTTTGAGTACTAGAGACATTATAATGATATGGGTTCTTTCAATCCATGAGCATGGGATGTCTTTCCATTTCTTCGTGTCATCTTCAATATCTTTCATCATTTTTTATAGTTTTCAGAGTATATACCTCTTCATTCTTTGTTTAGGTTTATTTCTAGATATATTTTGGCTTTTGGTGCAATTGTAAATAGGATTGATTCCTTGATTTCTCTTATTGCTGCTTCATCATTGTTGTATGGAAATACAACAGATTTCCGCATGTTTTCATATCCTGTGACTTTGCTAAAGCTATTATATACCAAATCTTCTTTACTTATTCACAAATCAATGGATATTTTGGCTCTTTCCATAATTTGCCTAATGTTGATAATGTTGCTATAAACATCAGGGTGCATGTATCTCTTCAAATCAGTATTTTTGTATCTTTGTGTAAACACTTAGTAGTGCAGTTGCTGGATTGTAGGGTATATCTGTTTTTAAGGAACCTCCATACTTCTTCTTCTTTTTTTTTTCCCAGAGTGGCTATACCAATCTGCATTCCCACCAACAGTGGAAGAGGGCTCCCCTTTCTCTGCATCCTTGCCAACTTCTACTCTTTTCTATTGTTAATTTAAGCCCTCTGACAGGTCAGGTGTGAGATGATTTCTTATTATGGTTTTGATTTGTAAATAATATTACATAGTATGTTAACTGGAATTTAAACAAAAACTTGGAAGAAAAAAAGCAACACTATTATTTTTTTCAATATTATGAAATATGTATTTATATATTGATAGTTAACATTTAAATAATATATTGATTACAAAAGTTCTAGAACAAATGCGAGTATGTGTGGTGGGTGATACTGTGATCCCCTACACCACCAAGCAAACCTCCAAACATTATCTACCCAGAAAATCAGACCCCACAAGTTAAGGACTCAAGTCCACAAGACTGCCCTCTATTTCAGATACCAATCACAAGCCCAGGTTGTTACTTATTCTTCTACTGATCTGTTGTAGATTGGAGGTTTCTGTGGCCCCCTCCTTGGGTTTAATTTGTGAGACCATCTCACAGAACTAAGAGAAACATTTTACTTACTAGATCCCCAGTTTATTATAAAATCATGTAACTCAGAACCGTCAGATGGAAGACATACATAGAGCAAGGTATGGGAAAAGAGCACAGAGCTTTCATGTACTCTCCTGTGTGCCACTATCCCCAAATCTCCTCATATTCACCAACAGGGAAGCCCTCTGAACTCAGTTCTTTTGGGTTTTTATGGAGGCTTCATTACATAGGCATGACTGATTAATCATTGGCCATTGCCTATCAAGTCAACCTTCAGACTCCCTTTCTCCATGGAGATGAGGGGGTGGGACTGAAAGCTCCAACCTTCTATTCTTGTTTGGTTCCCCTGGCAATGAGCTCCTATTCTTAGGTGCTTTCAAAAAGTTACCTCATTAACATAAACCCATTTGTTGTAAAAAGGGACTTGTTATGAATAACAAAACCCTTTTTATCCTTATGGCACTAAAGCAAGTTTAGAAACTGAGGAGGAGAGAAGGAATATTAGAAGATGTTCCTATTGTTCTTATTACTAAAGAAATTCCAAGGGTTTGGGAGCTGTGACTCAGAAACTGTGGATTAAGACCAACTATACTTGGGAAATATACTTTGGCTATTTGCATGACCAAAATATTTTTCTTATAAATCAAAATATCACAGAGGGGCACCTGGGTGGCTCAGTAGGTTGAGCCTCTGCCTTCATCTCAGGTCATGATACCAGGGTCCTGGGATTGAGCCCCACATCAGGCTCTCTGCTCAGCAGGGAGCATGAGTCCCTGCCTCCCTCTGCCTATTGCTCTGCCTACTTATGATCTCTCTCTGTCAAATAAATAAATAAAACCTTTTTAAAAAATCACAGATTGTGATAGCTTTGAGTAGATCATTTAAATTAAAAGAGCTTGAAATATGTTATAAAATTTTCCTTTGACATTTGCCCCTTGTCTAACAACTTTCATGGTAATAAATTTTTAAAGATTTATATTTACTTATAATTTATGATCTAAATACCTATAAAAGTTGTATATGTCTAAATGTGTAGTAATAAATGATGAGTTTATATGAAAATTAATGATAATTAAATGTTCTCTTAAAATATATCATTGAATGAAGAAGACATAGTTTAGTATTAGGGCAGCCAAAGAATTGAATGTTCCCTGATTTTCTAATTTGGAAAAATTTCATACTAAATTATGACCCATAAATCAATTTACGTTCAAAACCCTATACAAATAATTGTGTCAAAAAATGGGCAGAATACACGAACAGAAACTTCTCCAATGAACATACAAATCGCTAGTAAAACATGAAAAAAATGTTAAGCATCATTGGCCATCAGGGAGATTCAAATCAAAACCACATTGAGACACCACCTTACACCAGTTAGAATGGCAAAGATTAACAAGGCAGGAAACAATAAATGTTGGAGAAGAATGTGGAGAAAGAGAAACCCTCTTAAACTTTTGGTGAGAATGCAAATTTGTACAGCCACTTTGGAAAACAGTGTGGAGATTCCTCAGAAAATTGAAAATAGAGCTACCCTATGACCTGGCAATTGCACTACTGGTTATTTACCCCAAAGATACAGATGTAGTGAAAATAAGGGCTATATACACCCCAGTGTTCACAGCAACAATGTCCACAATAGCCAAACTATGGAAAGAACTTAGATCTGCTTCGACAGATGATGGATAAAGAAGATGTGGTCCATATATACAATGGAATATTATGCCTCCATCAGAAAGGTTGGATACCCAACTTTTGTATCAACATGGATGGGACTGAATATTATGCTGAGTGAAATAAGTCAAACAGAGAAAGTCAATTATCATATGGTTTCACTTACTTGTGGAACATAAGGAATAACATGGAGGACATTAGAAAAAGGAAAGGAAAAGTGAATTGGGGGATATGAAGCATGAGAGACTGTGGACTCTGAGAAACAAACTGAGGGTTTTGGAGGGGAGGGGGATGGTGGGTTAGGTCAACCTGGTGGTGGGTATTATGTAGGGCACGTTTTGCATGGAGCACTGAGTGTGGTGCATAAACAATGAATCTTGGAACACTGAAAAAATAAAATAAAATTTTTAAACAATGGTGAAAGAAAGGAAAAATGAATTGGAGGAAATTGGAGGAGGAGATGAACCATGAGAGACTGTGGACTCTGAGAAACAATGTGAAGGTATAAGAGGGGAGAGCATAGGGGGATGGGTGAGCCTGGTGGTAGGTATTAAGGAGGGCGTGTATTGCATGAAATACTGGCTGTGATGCATAAACAATGAATCTTGGAACACTATCAAAAACTAACGATGTATTTTTATAGTGACTAACAACACAATTTTTAAAAAATCAATAAAAACAACAAAAAATATACAAAACCCCAAATAATTTTCAACCATATTTTTAAAATAAATCTAGTCCACTTAAGAAAAAGAAATCTAGTTCAACTTCAGTTGTTTATTCTCCAATCATTATTTCATTCAATGAATATGCATTAAGATTTTTTTAGATATCAAACACTATGCTAGGCACTTGGAACCAAAATATAATAAGACAGATATCTGTCCATAAAGACTCTAAGTAATAGAGGGACACAGGGACACAGAATCTCATAAGTAAAAAACAAAACAACGTGGTAGTGCAGCATCTGAGAGATGTGCAGAATATTAGGAAATTATAGGAGGTTTGAAACAAAGCATGATCTGTGGATTGAGAGGGATTTCAAGAAAGGATTTTTGAAGGAAGGGACCTTTGAATGAAACATTTAGAGATAAAGAGGACTTAGTTTAATTAGTAGATTTTTGGACTGGAGTGGGGGCAAACTAGGCAAAGAAACATCAGCAGAAGCGTAGAAATCAGTAAGTGTGGTGTGCACAAAGGATTATAAGTAGTTTGATAATGCTGAAGCATAAAGCATGAAGCAGGGAATGATAGGAAATAAGGAAAGATAATTAAAGAGGTTAAATCATGAAAGATACATAATATATTTTATGTTGTTGGTATGCTTTGAAAGGTTAGGTAAAGATTTTGAACAAAGCAATTTTTATTTTATATTCATGTTAATGGGCATAAAATACAAATCCACTGGATGAAAAAATGAACTGTGGTAGGTTTATAAAGAATTTAATGATTAAAACATCAAAAGCAAAGAAAATAAATGAGTTTATTAACAATAGTTTATTAACAATAGTTTATAAATGAGAATATGAAGGCTGAAACTATTCTAATCATTATCATGAAGAAGGAGATGGTCTTAAGAGACATTTGAGAAAGTATTGTCAAAATAAATAATTGAATTTTGGGCATGACGATCCAGTTCCAGTGATAAAGCAGACTAGATAATGTGAAAAATCTACTAACATAAATTTCAAGAAAGGTTAAATAAAATATTCATATAAAAACATTATGAGAATTCTATGAATGATTTTATGCCAACAAATTACATAAAATACACTATTTCCTGTAAAAAAACTTTCCATAACACCATATAAAGTGAAAAAATGAATAGAATTTTAACCATTTTAAACCTAAATAAATAGTTTACAAACTAACACATGTGCATGTGTGTGTGCATGTGTGTGTGTGTGCATACAGGTAGTTTTATAGTCAAGATCTGTGAAAACCCTATCTTAAATATTTTTTTCCTTACTTTATGTGATGTAATGCACATACCATAAAATCCACCATTTTTTAAGGTATGGAAGTCAGCATTTATTAATATATTCACAGAACTGTACAATTGTTATATATATTTAATTCCAGAATATTTTTATCACACTAAAAGAAACTCCAGGAGCACCTGGGTGGCTCAGTGGGTTAAAGCCTCTGCCTTCATGTCAGGTCATGATCCCAGGGTCCTGGGATTGAGCCCCCACATCGGGCTCTCTGCTCAGTGGGGAGCCTGCTTCCCCTCTCTCTCTGCCTGCCTATCTGCCTACTTGTGATCTCTATCTGTCTAATAAAAAATATATATATTTAAAAGAAACTCCAGGGGGGAGGAGTCAAGATGGCGGAGAAGTAGCAGGCTGAGACTACTTCAGCTAGCCGGAGATCATCTAGATAGCTTATCTAAAGATTGCAAACACCTGAAAATCCATCCGCAGATCGAAGAGAAGAAGAACAGCAATTATGAAAACATAAAAACAACCACTTGCTGAAAGGTAGGACGGGCGAAATGAATCCAAAGCGACGGGAAGATAGACCCTGGGGGGAGGGGCCGGCTCCCGGCAAGCGGCGGAGCAACGGCGCACAAAATTAGGACTTTTAAAAGTCTGTTCCGCTGAGGGACATCGCTCCAGAGGCTAAACCGGGGTGAAGCCCACGTGGGGTCAGCGTGGCCTGAGGTCCCGCAGGTCACAGAAGGATCAGGGGTGTCTGAGTGTCGCAGAGCTTGTGGGTATTGGAACGGGAAAGCTGGCTACAGAGACAGAGCCGACAGTAAGCTCACAGCTCGGTGTTGCCTTGAACTGGTCGCAGGCTTGGTGAGGTCGGAGCACGGCCGGAGGTCAGGCAGACGGGAGTAACTGGGCGCTGTTCTCTGAGGGCGCACTGAGGAGTGGGGACCCCGGCACTCGGCTCCTCCCGGCCGGAGACCAGGAGGCCGCCATTTGTTTTCCCCGTCCTCTGGAACTCTATGGAAAGCCCTCAGGGAACAAAAGTTCCTGAAAGCAAACCCGAGCAGATTACTCACCCGGGCCCCTGATAAGGGCGGTGCAATTCCGCCTGGAGCAAAGATACTTGAGAATCACTACAACAGGCCCCTCCCCCATAAGATCAACAAGAAATCCAGTGGAGACCAAGTTCACCTACCAAGGAGTGCGGTTTCAATACCAAGGAGAGCAGCAGAATTCCTGAGGAGGAGAAAGGAAAGCACGGAACTCATGGCTTTTTCCCTGTGATCTTTTTTAGTCTTGCAGTTAATTTAATTTTTTTCTTTTTCATTTTTTGTTTTTTTTCTCGCCTTGTGGTAAAATTTTTTTTCTTAACTTTTACCTTTTTCTTTTTTAACGTTTTTTAACTAGTTTAATATATATATTTTTTCTTTTTTATATTTTTCTTTATTTGTTTTCTTTTTTTAAAATTCTTTTCTTTTCTTTTCTTTTTTCATTTTTCTTTTTTTTTTCTTTCTTCGTTTTTGAACCTCTTTTTATCCCCTTTCTCCGCCTCATGATTTGGGATCTCTTCTAATTAGGTTAAAGCATAATTTCCCGGGGTTGTTGCCACCCAATTAGTATTTTAATTGCTCCTTCATATACTCTTATCTGGACAAAATGACAAGACGGAAAAATTCAACACACAAAAAAGAACAAGAGGCAGTACCAAAGGCTAGGGACCTAATCAATACAGACATTGGTAATATGTCAGATCTAGAGTTCAGAATGACAATTCTCAAGGTTCTAGCCAGGCTCGAAAAAGGCATGGAAGATATTAGAGAAACCCTCTAGAGAGATATAAAAGCCCTTTCTGGAGAAATAAAAGAACTAAAATCTAACCAAGTTGAAACCAAAAAAGATATTAATCAGGTGCAATCAAAAATGGAGGCTCTCACTGCTAGGATAAATGAGGCAGAAGAAAGAATTAGTGATATAGAAGACCAAATGACAGAGAATAAAGAAGCTGAGCAAAAGAGGGACAAACAGCTACTGGACCACGAGGGAAGAATTCGAGAGATAAGTAACATCATAAGATGAAACAACATTAGAATAATTGGGATTCCAGAAGAAGAAGAAAGAGAGAGGGGAGCAGAAGGTATACTGGAGAGAATTATTGGGGAGAATTTCCCCAATATGGCAAAAGGAATAAGCATCAAAATTCAGGAGGTTCAGAGAACTCCCCTCAAAATCAATAAGAATAGGCCCACACCCTGTCACCTAATAGTAAAATTTACAAGTCTCAGTGACAAAGAGAAAATCCTGAAAGCAGCCCGGGAAAAGAAGTCTGTAACATACACTGGTAAAAATATTATATTGGTAGCTGACTTATCCACAGAGACCTGGCAGGCCAGAAAGAGCTGGCATGATATTTTCAGAGCACTAAACGAGAAAAACATGCAGCCAAGAATACTATATCCAGCTAGGCTATCATTGAAAATAGAAGGAGAGATTAAAAGCTTCCAGGACAAACAAAACTGAAAGAATTTGCAAATACCAAACCAGCTCTACCGGAAATATTGAAAGGGGACCTCTAAGCAAAGAGAGAGTCTACAAGTGGTAGATCAGAAAGGAACAGAGACCATATACAGTAACAGTCACCTTACAGGCAATACAATGGCACTAAATTCATATCTCTCAATAGTTACCCTGATTGTTAATGGGCTAAATACCCCTGTAAAAAGACACAGGGTATCAGAATGGATAAAAAAACAAAACCCATCTATATGTTGCCTCCAAGAAACTCATTTTAAGCCCGAAGACACCTCCAGATTTAAAGTGAGTGGGTGGAAAAGAATTTACCATGCTAATGGACATCAGAAGGAAGCAGGAGTGGCAATCCTTATATCAGATCAATTAGATTTTAAGCCAAAGACTATAATAAGAGATGAGGAAGGACACTATATCATACTCAAAGGGTCTGTCCAGCAAGAAGATGATTTAACAATTTTAAATATCTATGCCCCCAACGTAGGAGCAACCAAATATATAAACCAATTAATAACAAAATCAAAGATAAACAATAATACAATAATAGTAGGGGACTTTAACACTCCCTTCACCGAAATGGACAGATCATCCAAGCAAAAGATCAGCAAGGAAATAAAGGCCTTAAATGACACACTGGACCAGATGGACATCACAGATATATTCAGAACATTTCATCCCAAAGCAACAGAATACACATTCTTCTCTAGTGCACATGGAACATTCTCCAGAATAGATCACATCCTCGGTCCTAAATCAGGACTCAACCAGTATCAAAAGATTGGGATCATTCCCTGCATATTTTCAGACCACAATGCTCTAAAGCTAGAACTCAACCACAAAAGGAAGTTTGGAAAGAACACAAATACAAGGAGACTAAACAGCATCCTTCTAAAGAATGAATGGGTCAACCGGGAAATTAAAGAAGAATTGAAAAAAAATCATGGAAACAAATTATAATGAAAATACAACGGTTCAAAATCTGTAGGACACAACAAAGGCAGTCCTGAGAGGAAAATATATAGCAGTACAAGCCTTTCTCAAGAAACAAGAAAGGTCTCAGGTACACAACCTAACCCTACACCTAAATGAGCTGGAGAAAGAACAAGAAAGAAACCCTAAGCCCAGCAGGAGAAGAGAAATCATAAAGATCAGAGCAGAAATCAATGAAATAGAAACCAAAAACACAATAGAACAAATCAACGAAACTAGGAGCTGGTTCTTTGAAATAATTAAAAAAATTGATAAACCCCTGGCCCGACTTATCAAAAAGAAAAGAGAAAGGACCCAAATAAATAAAATCATGAATGAAAGAAGAGAGATCACAACTAACACCAAAGAAATACAAACTATTATAAGAACATACTATGGCAACTCTACGCCAATAAATGTGACAATCTGAAAGAAATGGATGCATTCCTAGAAACATATAAACTACCACAACTGAACCAGGAAGAAATAGAAAACCTGAACAGACACATAACCAGTAAGGAGATTGAAACAGTCATTAAAAATCTCCAAACAAACAAAAGCCCAGGGCCAGACGGCTTCCCGGGAGAATTCTACCAAACATTTAAAGAAGAACTAATTCCTATTCTCCTGAGACTGTTTCAAAAAATAGAAATGGAAGGAAAACTTCCAAACTCATTTTATGAGGCCAGCATCACCTTGATCCCCAAACCAGACAAGGATCCCATCAAAGAGAGTGCTATAGACCAATATCCTTGATGAACACAGATGCGAAAATACTCAACCAAATAATAGCCCATAGGATTCAACAGTACATTAAAAGGATTATTCACCACGACCAAGTGGGATTTATTCCAGGGCTGCAAGGTTGGTTCACATCCGCAAATCAGTCAATGTGATACAACACATCAATAAAAGAAAGAAGAAGAACCACATGATACTCTCAATAGATGCTGAAAAAGCATTTGACAAAGTACAGCATCCCTTCCTGATCAAAACTCTTCAAAGAGTAGGGATAGAGGGCACATACCTCAATATCATCAAAGCCATCTATGAAAAACCCACCACAAATATCATTCTCAATGGAGAAAAAATGAAAGCTTTTCCGCTAAGGTCAGAAACACGGCAGGGATGTCCATTATCACCACTGCTATTCCACATAGTATTAGAGGTCCTAGCCTCAGTAATCAGACAACAAAAGAAAATTAAATGCATCCAAATTGGCAAAGAAGAAGTCAAATTATCACTCTTCGCAGATGATATGATACTATATGTGGAAAACCCAAAAGACTCCACTCCAAAACTGCTAGAACTTGTACAGGAATTCAGTAAAGTGTCAGGATATAAAATCAATGCACAGAAATCAGTTGCATTTCTCTACACCAACAGCAAACAGAAGAAAGAGAAATTAAGGAGTCCATCCCTTTTACAATTGCACCCAAAACCATAAGATACCTAGGAATAAACCTAACAAAAGAGGCACAGAATCTATACTCAGAAAACGATAAAGTACTCATGAAAGAAATTGAGGAAGACACAAAGAAATGGAAAAATGTTCCATGCTCCTGGATTGGAAGAATAAATATTGTGAAAATGTCTATGCTACCTAAAGCAATCTACACATTTAATGCAATTCCTATCAAAGTACCATCCATATTTTTCAAAGAAATGGAACAAATAATTCTAAAATTTATATGGAACCAGAAAATACCTCGAATAGCCAAATGGATATTGAAAAAGGAAGCTAATGTTGTTGGCATCACAATTCTGGACTTCAAGCTCTATTACAAAGATGTCATCATCAAGACAGCATGGTACTGGCACAAAAACAGACACATAGATCAATGGAACAGAATAGAGAGCCCAGAAATAGACCCTCAACACTACAGTCAACTAATCTTCAACAAAGCAGGAAAGAATGTCCAATGGAAAAAAAGACAGCCTCTTCAATAAATGGTGCTGGGAAAATTGGACAGCCACATGCAGAAAATGAAATTGGACCATTCCTTACACCACATACAAAAATAGACTCAAAATGGATGAAGGACCTCAATGTGCGAAAGGAATCCATCAAAATCCTTGAGGAAAACACAGGCAGCAACCTCTTCGGCCTTGGCCGCAGCAACATCTTCCTAGGAACATCGCCAAAGGCAAGGGAAGCAAGGGCAAAAATGAACTATTGGGATTTCATCAAAATCAAAAGCTTTTGCACAGCAAAGGAAACAGTTAACAAAATCAACAGACAACTGACAGAATGGGAGAAGATATTTGCAAACGACATATCAGATAAAGGACTAGTGTCCAGAATCTATAAAGAACTTAGCAAACTCAACACCCAAAGAACAAATAATCCAATCAAGAAATGGGCAGAGGACATGAACAGACATTTCTGCAAAGACATCCAGATGGCCAACAGAGACATGAAAAAGTGCTCCATATCACTCGGCATCAGGGAAATACAAATCAAAACCACAATGAGATTCTACCTTATACCAGTCAGAATGGCTAAAATTAACAAGTCAGGAAATGACAGATGCTGGCGAGGATGCAGAGAAAGGGGAACCCTCCTACACTGTTGGTGGGAATGCAAGCTGGTGCAGCCACTCTGGAAAACAGCATGGAGGTTCCTCAAAATGTTGAAAATAGAACTGCCCTATGACCCAGCAATTGCACTACTGGGTATTTACCCTAAGGATACAAACGTAGTGATCCAAAGGGGCACGTGCACCCGAATGTTTATAGCAGCAATGTCCACAATAGCCAAACTATGGAAAGAACCTAGACGCCCATCAGCAGATGAATGGCTCAAGAAGATGTGGTATATATACACAATGGAATACTATGCAGCCATCAAATAAATGAAATCTTGCCATTTGTGACAACATGGATGGAACTAGAGGGTATCATGCTTAGCGAAATAAGTGAAGCAGAGAAAGACAACTATCATATGATCTCCCTGATATGAGGAAGTGGTGATGCAACATGGGGGCTTAAGTGGGTAGAAGAATAAATGAAACAAGATGAGAATGGGAGGGAGACAAACCGTAAGTGACTCTTAATCTCACAAAACAAACTGAGGGTTGCTGGGGGGACAGGGTTTGGGAGAAGGGGGTTGGATTATGGACACTGGGGGGGGGGTATGTGCTTTGGTGAGTGCTGTGAAGTGTGTAAACCTGGTGATTCACAGACCTGTACCCCTGGGGTAAAAATATATGTTTATAATAAATAAAAAAATTTAAAAAAAAAGAAAAAAAATAAACTCCATACTTATTAGCAGTCACTCTTCTTATTCTCTATTCCCAGTTTCCATAAAGCACTAATCTGTTCTCTGTCTCTATGGATTTGCCTATTCTGGACATTTCCTTTGAATGAAATTATATCTAGGGCATGAGGTACAAGAGCACATGGCTCTGGGAGTCCCAACATACCAAGTTTGGCTACTCACCACTTACAAAGTCCTAAGGTTGTGAGATGAGTGTTGGTAAAACAAGAATCGGATTTATTTCAGTCAGACAGCAGACTAAAGTCGCAAAACTGTCTCTGAAGTTCTGAAATTACTTCTAGGTTTGTATAAGGAAAATGTAAGAAAAGGCTCAGTGGGTACATGTAAGAAGACAGTAAAAGTTAGGTCAATCATTGTCTTGGGGTCAATCATGCAGGGTATTGCTAGCTCAAGACAATCCTTATTACTTAAGGGGGTAGTTTTAGCTTCAATCACGGAGATGCTTTGCCCAAGGTGTCTTTTGTCTGAACTAAGAGATAATTTGGAGGGCTGCCTCAGTGGCTTAGTCAGTTTAGTGTCTGCCTTTGTCTCAAGTCATGATACCATAAGGACTTCCTATTCAGAGGTGGGTCAGCTTCTCCCTCTGCCCCTTTCCCACTGCTCATGCTCTGTATTTCACTTTTCCTGTCTCTCAAATAAATAAAATATTTTTGAAAAGAGAGACATAATCTGGGGGAAAAAACCCTTAATTAGAAAGTACAGACTAAGATCAAAATAGAGGTAGTCAAAGTCCTTTTTTAGAATCATACAACACATGGCTTTTTGTGACTGACTTTTTCACTTAATAAAATGTTTTCAAAGTTTATACATGTTGTATCATGCATCAGTACTCCACTCCTCTTGATCGCTGAATAGTATTCTATAGTACAGATACACCATTTTGCTCTAGCACAATAACAACTTGAGAGATACGAAGATCAATGCAAAATTGTTATTTGTGTTTCTATTCACTATAGGGGAGGGATACCAATTTTACCTCTACCCTTCTAGATTCTTTTTTTAAGGTTTTTATTTGACACAGAGATAGAGAGTACAAGTAGGCAGAGCTGCAGGCAGACGGAGGGGAAGAATAAGCTTCTCTGCTGAGAAGGAAGCCTGATGAGGGGCATGACCCAGGATCCTGGGATCATGACATGAGCTGAAGGCAGCAGCTTAACAGACTGAGCCACCCAGGTGCCCTCCCTTCTAGATGCTTAACAGAGAATCCCCTGTAATAAAAAGATTAACAAGATAAAAAGAAAGAGAAGTTTAATAGTATGTATACTTGCTGTTTTCATGGAAGATACACAGGACAACTGAGTAACCCCTCAAAGTGGCCCAATCCAACATTTTAAATACCATCTCCAGCTAAAGACAAAAGGGGGTGCCTAGATGAATCAGTCAGTTAAGTGTCTGACTCTTGAAATCATTTCAGTTCATAATCACAGGATTGTGAGGTGGATCCCCTTGTCAAGCTCTGCGCAGTACATTGAGTCTGCTTAGGATTCCCTCTCTTCCTCTCCTTTTGCCCCTTGTTTCCCCTTTCTAAAAAAAAATACACAATAAAAATGTTAAGGATCTGGGAGACAGTTATTAGAGGTTATCAGGCAAAAGACAGTAAACAATTTTAAAATTTTTAAAAATATTTTATTTATTTGACAGAGAGAGAGAGAGATCACAAGTAGGCAGAGAGGCAGGCAGAGAGAGAGGGGTGAAGCAGGATCCCTGCTGAGTAGAGAGCTCCATGTGGGGCTCGATCCCAGGACCCTGAGATCATGACCTGCGCCGAGGGCAGAGGCTTAACCCACTGAGCCACCCAGGTGCCCCAATTTTAAGATTTTCATGCAGATTTAATACTTTCATTCTCCATTATCAAGAGGGGTAATGAATTTCTAGAATTGTATTTCTTAGAATATATATATATTCTTCTTTATCCATTCATCTATTGATGGACATCTAGGCTCTTTCCATAGTTTGGCTACTGTGGACATCACTGCTATAAACATTCCGGTGCATGTGCCCCTTTGGATCACTATGTTTGTATCTTTAGGGTAAATGCCCAGTAGTATTATTGCTGGGTCATGGGGTAACTCTATTTCCAACTTTTTGAGGAAACTCCACATTATTTTCCAGAGTGGCTGCACCAGCTTGCATTCCTAACAAAAGTGTAGAAGGGCTCCCCTTTCTCGGCATCCTCACCAACACCTGTTGTTTCCTGACTTGTTAATTTTAGCCATTCTGACTGGCATGGGGTGGTATCTCACTGTGGTTTTGATTTGTATTTCCTTGATGCTGAGTGATGTTAAGCACTTTTTCATGTGTCTGTTTGCCATTTGGACACCCAAAGAACAAATAATCCAGTCAAGATATGGGCAGAAGACATGAACAGACATTTCTGCAAAAAAGACATCCAATTGAGCTAATTATTTTTAAGAAAAAAACAGACATGGAAAAAGCTATGAAATCCAAGTAGAAGGTGCCCTTTTTAAAGAGATGTTTTATGTTTATATTTATATTTATATTGGAAATCTCTATTTGTAAGGGTATCCTCCCTCTCTGTAGCAGGAAGTGGAGGGTGACTAAAATTAGAAAAATACCTCTTATGTTGGGAGAATTTTTTGTGATGCATCTACCTGACAAAGGATTATATTTTCAAGAATGATAAAAAATATGTATCATAAATGAATAAGAAAAATACAAAAAAATCAAAATGAAAGACTAAAAATGTGCACAGGTAACTTAGGAACAAAGAAAACTGGATGCCTAATATACATATGAAAATATGTTCAAATATATTAGAAATCAGGCAAATGTCCATTAAAACAATGTGCCAGCATTTAATACACAACAGATACAAAAAGAAGCAAAAATATTAGGTATTTGTGAACTGTGGAACAATGATATTCTTATATGTTGTCAGTAGACACACAAATGGATATGACTCCTAGCTAGTAAGGATAACAAATTTCAATTGCATTCCAATATTCCTAGAAAATTTCAATACAGGTACAAATGGAGACATTTTAAGAATAAAATTGATAGCACTTGCAGTAAAAGAAATAAACTTAAATTTCAATCAAGAAAATGGATCATAGTATTCTTCTACAATGGAATACTATAAAGCAATAAAAATGAATCAGAGAGCTTGCTTCCCCTCCTCTCTCTGCCTGCCTCTCTGCCTAATTGTGATCTCTGTCTATCAAATAAATAAAATCTTAAAAAAAATGAATCAAAGCATATGGTATAACAAACACATAAAATTGTAGATGTATATATGCAGGATCATTCTATTTATATAAAGTTTAAATCATGTATATTTTCAGTGTAAGTATATGGAGACATGTTTGTGGATACATCAATCTGTTATAAAAATACAAAGCATTCTTAGAAATCATGAACACCAAGTTGAAAATAGTAATCACTTCTAGGGAAAGAGAGGAGAGGAGATGTGTGCCTACATATATGTCTTCACATATACTTACATATTGTTTATTTATAACAAGATTCTAAAATAAATATGACAAAAATTTAAGTCATGAGAAAGCCGTTTAATAGATATGTAAGATATTTTTATATTATATTTTAAGATCTTGTGCATTTACAGTATTTATAACATTATTAGAGGGATGAGAATGCAATTCAAGGATAACACCAGATTCTAGTGAGGAGGACTGGGTAGTGTGCTTTTGACATTAGGCAAGACAGAAAATAAAGTAGAGCCTGCTTTGGAGGTAAGATAAATTTAGTTTTTGGTCATGTTTGATTTGAAATGCCTTGGGGAATCTAGGAAAATGACTACAGCAAGCATTTAATATACATGTCTGGGACTAAAGATAGAGACTTATTGTTCATAGCCTATACAGCTTTTATGAAGCCATAAAAGCTTCAGTGAGAGTTCTGGAGAGTTTGAGTCAAGCAAGGCAGTGTTTTGAGGGCAGAGCCATAGACAAATTAATTTTTTTAAAGAATAGAAGGAGGAAATAGATCCAGAAAGAAACAGAAGTTTTTGTCAGAGTTATTAGGAGAATCCAGAGATAGTTATTTCCCAGAAGTCAGTGAAGCAGAGTGTTAAGAACAAGTAGGAAAAAAAAAAAGAACAAGTAGAAACAAGTAGGACTTTATGCCATTATTTCTGTTTTAAAGATGAAGAAACTGATAACAAGAACATAGGTAACTTACCTAACATAATGCTGATAATAGGCACAGATCCAGAATTCAAACTCAGTTCTGAAGGCCTCCAGAGCCTAAGCTGTGACAAGAATCAATTAATTTTTTATGTCTATATGTATGTTTAATGTCTGAATATAGTTACTATTCAATATGATCAATAAATGCATAAGTGAATAGGGACATACAGGTGATTTTGCTTGAATTTCATTTTTCTCTGGAGCTGTACAATGAGTATATACTAGAAAGAAAGGATTTATAAGTGACAACTATTTTGTTTCTGTGACACATAGATCAGCATTCATGAGTGTTTTGTGCAAATATCACGTCTTACAAATCAAGGTAATTTCAAAGGTATGTATTACTTTGTTTTGGTTATTTATAACCTTACAAAATCATGATGACCTAATGTTTCCCAATACTACTAGAATATATAATAATTTTATGTGAATTAATGTAATTTATTTTCATTTATCTTTAAAACTTTTATCACTTCATTTCATACCCTTAACAGCTCTTGAGTCCATTTAATTATCACCATGATTGATATCACAGAAGACTTAATTATCAGTTTCTTTTTTTTTGCCTCATAATCATTTTTTAACTGTGTTATGCTAGTTGTATACTGTACATTATTGGTTTTTGATGTAGTGTTCCATGATTCATTGTTTGTGTAAACACCCAGTACTCCATGCAATCCATGTCCTCCTTAATATCCATCACCAGACTCACAGACTCACCCATCCTTCCACCCTTCCCCTCTAAAACCATCAGTTTGTTTCCTGGAGTCCACAGTCTCTCATGGTTCATCTCCCACTCTGATCTCTCCCCCTTCATTTTCCCCTTCCTTCTCCTAATGTCCTCCATACTATTCCTTATGTTCCACAAAGTCATGGGAAAGCCGTTTAATAGATATGTAAGATATGTGAAACCATAAGACAAACAGAAAAAGTTTGACTTATTTTACTCAGCATAATCTCCTCCAGTCCCACTCATGCTGATGCAAATTTAGGTATTCATCGTTTTTAATGACTGAGTAATATTTCATTGGGTATATGGACCACATCTTTTTTATCCACTTGTCTGTTGAAGGGCATCTTGGCTCTTTCCACATTTTGGCTATTGTGTACATTGCTGCTATGAACAGTGGGGTGCATATGGCTCTTCTTTAAACTACATCTGTATCTTTGGGGTAAACACCCAATAGGGCAATTGCTGGGTTATAGGGTAGTTCTGTTTTTAATTTTTTGAGGAACCTCTACACTGATTTCTAAAGTTGCTGCACCAATTTGCATTCCCACCAACAGTGTATGAGGGTTCCCCTTTCTCCACAACTTCTCCAACATTTGTTGTTTCTTGCCTTGTCAATATTTTCCATTCTAACTGGTGTAAGGTGGTATCTCAATGTGGTTTGACTTGAATTTCCCTGATGGCTAATGATGATGAACACTTTCCATGTGTCTGTTAGCCATTCATATGTCTTCTTTGGAATAGTCTCTTCTGCCCATTTTTTGACATGATTATCTATTTTGTGTGTGTTGAGTTTGGGAAGTTCTTTATAGATATTGGCTATCAGCCCTTTGTAGTGTCACTTACAAATATCTTCTCCCATTCTGTGGGTTGCCTCTTTGTTTTGTTGACTGTTTCCTTTGCTTTATAGAAGATTTTTATCTTGATGAAGTCCCAAAAGTTCATTTTTGCTTTTGTTTCCCTTGCCTTTGGAGACATGTCTTGAAATAAGTTGCTGTAGATGATGTCAAAGAGGTTTTTGCCTATGTCTTCCTCTAGGATTTGGATGGATTCCTGTATCACATTGAGGTCTTTCATCCATTTTGAGTTTATCTTTGTGTATGTTGTAAAAGAATTGTTGAGTTTCATTTTTCTGTGTACAGCAGTCCCATTTTCCCAGCACCATTTATTGAAGAGACTGTCTTTCTTCCACTGGATATTTTTCCTGCTTTGTTGAAGACCAGCTGACCATAGAGTTGAGAGTCCATAACTGGGATCTCTGTTCCATTGATCAAGGTGTCTGTTTTTTGTGCCAATATTATGCTGTCTTGGTGATCACAGCTTTGTAATATAACTTGAAATCAGCAAGGTAATGCCTCCATCTTTGTTTTTCTTTTTCAACATTTCCTTGACTACTAGG
The DNA here is from genome assembly GCF_964662115.1 of Mustela nivalis. Lineage (NCBI taxonomy): Eukaryota > Metazoa > Chordata > Mammalia > Carnivora > Mustelidae > Mustela > Mustela nivalis. The sequence goes on from NC_139040.1 coordinate 23,075,253, forward strand.
GGTCTTTTCTGGTTCCATACAAATTTTAGGATAGTTTGTTCCAGCATTTTGAAAAATGCCATTGGTATTTTTGATTGGATTGGCATTTAAAGTACAGATTACCCTAGGCAACTTAGACATTTTAACAATGTTTATTCTTCTAATCCATGAGCATGGAATGTTTCTCCATATTTTTGTGTCTTCTTCAGTTTCTTGCATGAGTGTTTTGTAGTTCCTAGGGTATAGATCCTATACCTCTTTGGTTAGTTTTATTCCAAGAACTTTATGGTTTTCTTGGTACTGTTGTAAATTACAATTGCTTCTTACATAGACAACTATACTAGCCACAGAAACCAATAGAAGGTGGGCAGGTAAATCAATTGGGTATCAGAGATAGAAACATTCTAAGCAGAAGGAATAGCAAGTGTAGAGTTTTTCCAGACTGTTTGAGTATGGGAGTACTAGAGCTGAAAGAGTGAGAGGGAAAATATTAGGACATGATGTCAAAGGAGCAATGAAGGACATGCACTTTGTGATACAATTGTCACTGGCTGCTTGTGGTTACTGAGCCCTTGAAATGTGAATACTTCAAATTGAAAATGCGTCAGTATAAAATACATGCCAGATTTTGAAGATATAGTATGAAAAAGAGAATGTGTAGGAATGCCTGGGTGTTTCAGTCAGTTAAGCATCTGCTTTTGGTTCAGGTCATGATCCTAGGGTCCTGGGATTGAGTCCTACATCGGACTCTTGCTCAGCGGGGAAACTGCTTCTCCCTCTGCATGCTGCTTCCCCTGATTGTGCTCCTTCTCGTTCTCTCTTTGACAAATAAATGAATAAAATATTTTTTAAAAGAGAGATTGTGAAATAGCTCATTAATAATATCTAATATAAGTTACATGGTAAAGTGGTAATATTTTATGTATATTGCAAAAAGTTTATTAAAATTAATTTGCCTGTTTATTTTTAATGTGGTTACTAGAAAATTTAAAATTGTATAAGTTACATTAAATTTCTTTTTCATAATTAAATTCAATCAGCCAACATATAGTACATCATTAGTTTTTTATAGCACTGGAATAGATCTTATAGGTTCTAAAGTATGCAACTTTAAATTTTTTGTCTTTTACTCTGAAGTGGGGAAACACTGGAAAGTGTTGATCAAAGGATTCAGTTATTTAATTTCCATTTAAAAGATTACCCGGTCTTTTCTGTTGAGAATAAATTGTAAGGGAATAGATAAAAGCAGAGAGATCGGATTTAAAGCTATTACACCATTCATATGAGAAATGATGATGGCTTGTGTCAATATGGTAGTGGTGAATATTATGGGAAGTAGTCAAGCTATGAATTTATTTTGAAGATAGAACAAATAGGATTTTATGACAGTTTGGATGATGTGAGAAAAAGTAAAAAATGACCCCAAAATTGTTGACTTGAGCAGCTAGAAGGATTGAGTTACCGTTAATGGACATCAGAAAAAGTGCAGATTTGAAGGAGATTAAGAGTTTGGATTTGGGCATATTAAGTTTGAGATGCTTATTAGACATCAAAATGTAGATATTGAGTACACAACTGGATATAAAAGCCAGGCATTAAGGAAAAAGACCTAGGCTAGAAATAAAATTTGGAAGTCATCAGTATATTGATGATATTCAAAGACTTTTGAAATTGGATGTGATGACCAAAAAATTTAGTTTAAATAGAGGAAAAAAAAGATATATGAAATGAGCCTTGGAACACTCCAACTTTATGAAATTCAGGAGGAAAGAAAACATACAAAGAAACAGTTCCTTCTTTAAATGCATTTTATTGCTAAAAAATTGTTTTCATTATTGAACTTCATTATGTGAAATCATCAGTCATACCCTTTTCAGTTATTAAAGCATGAATTGTGTTTCCCTTTAACTTCTCTGGTTTTCAAAGGTCCTTAGCCCTGAGTCAAATATTTCTATGTCCTGAAATGACTAGTGACTAATCTAAAAATCTGAGAAAGTAAGGTTAAGTGGATGCTAATGATTTATTGGTTATCACATCCTGATAACACATTGACCTTTTATTTTTTTAAAGATTTTATTTATTTATTTGACAGAGATCACAAGTAGGCAGAGAAGCAGGCACAGAGAGAGGAGGAAGCAGGCTCCCTGCTGATCAGAGAGCCTGATGCAGGGCTCGATCCCAAGACCCTGAGATCATGACCTGAACTGAAGGCAGTGGCTTAACCCACTGAGCCACCCAGGCATCTCACATTGACCTTTTAAATATGGATCTCAAATATACTGATTCAAGGATTTGGTTATGGAGGACTACTATAGGCTTTTGAACTAGATCATTTTGTGCACTGGGTCAACCATATAAATCACGTGACTAATGACAGAAAGATGTAGTGAAAAAAAAAAAAAACAAACAAACACTGAAACAGGGAGTGGGGAACTCCAGGTTCTAGTCCAAGCTATACCACGTCTCAGTGGTTCCCCAAAGCTGGTCTGAATAGAATACCAGTTTCTGTTAAACCTTTTACTGGTCAAAAGTGAGGATAACTAGAGAGCTTTCCAAATAACTAAATATATTTAACTTTACTATTCTTATTACTGATAGTATTTCCTAATTGTAGCTTTTAAAACAGGTGATAGCTATGGTTCCTGGGTGGCTCGGTTGGTTAAACGTCTACCTTCAGCTCAGGTCATGATCCCAGCATCCTGGGATTGAGCCCTGGATTGGGCTCCCTACTCAGCAGGGTGTCTGTTCTCCTTCTCCCTCCTGTTTGTGCTCTCTCTATCAAATAAATAAGTAAAATCTTTAAAAAATAAAATAAAATAAAATTGGTCATAGTAGATGGCAATAAGTGTTGTAGGTATGATAGTAGAGGTCATTTTAAAGATTTTCAGTTGATACATACTTAAAAACAAGTTGGCAAACCCTATTTGTAATTTATTTATACATCTATTTACTTATAAATGTTCCTATCCTATGATGTCCAAAAGTCTGAGGATTACAGCCATTAGATATACCACTTTAGCTTTCTGGGCATTGTTTCTCATATATAATTAAATAGTAAGAGTATATTTAGATGGAAGGAAATGAAACACCTTGGCCTCAATACAAAGCAATCTTTAAAGTGAAGAAAAAGGAGAAATTGATGGAGATGGACTTCAACTGTATCTATAAGATTTTAAATGAAAAATATTTGGAGCAAGCATGGCAGCATGTTAATGTCTGTAAAAATGGGTCATGAGTACATGGGTGTTATTATCACTTCTATTTTCAGTAATTTCATAGTAAAAATGAAAATTAAAACACTAAGAATTATTAAAAGTAAGACAATGTATATACATATATATGTTTTGAAGCCCGAACAAAGTTCAAATCTTATCTCTGTCCTTACTAGGTATTGGACTTTATTAAATCAATTGACCATTTAACCTACTACTCAGTTATTTTTCAGTAATAATAATCCCTGTCTTGTAAAGTCATTTTAAGTTAGACTTCAATTCAGTGAACAAAAATATCTCTCACTTAAGTTGAACTAGTAAAGATCTCATTATGTAGGAATATTAGACAGATGGTCAGGCCTCACCAGAATATCTGTGTGGTTAAATGTCATTAGAACTTGAAGAAGAGTTGAAGACTTGGAAGACTACCAACCAATTCTACTGACTAAATTATTTTGTTAATTTCTAAGCAAGAATCAATTAATATTCTGTCATAAGAGTTGCTTAGGTTTTCTTGTCACTCACTTTCACCACTACTACCATTTTCCTGCTAATGTCCAGTGTCCAATCTCTCTTCACTAGTAACACATCATGTTATTTGCATGGTACCTTTACAATAGGGTCTATTTACTTTGGCACCTTAAACTACCCAATAAACTCTTTTTCTAGGGGTGTCTCAGTGGCTTAGTTGGTTAACCATCTGCCTTTGGCTCAGGTCATGATCTCAGGATATTGGAATTGAGCCTTGCATCAGGCTCCCTGCTCAGCATCCTTATTCCCTGCCCCTATCCTTGATAATGCTGTTTCTCTCTTTATAATAAATAAAACTTAAAAACAAACAAACAAACCACAACAAGAACAACAAAAGCCCACCTCTTTTTCTGGGCCACCTGGGTGGCTCAGTCATTAAGTATCTGCCTTTGGCTCAGGTCATGATCCCAGGACCATGGAATCAAGCCCCACATCAGGCTCCCTGCTTGGCAGGAATCCTCCTTCTCCCTCTCCCACTCCCCCTGGTGTGTTTCCTCTTCTGTTGTGTCTTTCTCTGTCAAATAAATAATTTTTAAAAATTAATTTAAATTTAAAAAAGAAAAAAAAACTCTCTTTATATACCACAGTCAATTTGATTTCACTAATTTCTATACTGAGTTTCCTACAAAGCTACCATGAAGCCTCCTTGGCAACTACAGATTTACTGTGCATGATGAGATGCCCTTTCAGTTAGCTGTGGTGAGAAGGCCAGGTTATATGATACAGAACATGGCCATTTTATTGATGAATAATGAAATCCTGTACAAATTAAAAAGGAAGGTAATGAAGGCTACTTCAAAAACACCTGAATTGGTCCATCTAAGTCATGGATGTAAAGTGCCTAACAAAGTAACTGCTGCAAACACATAGAAAGGTTTCATTATGAAGAACAGGAGGACTAGGAAGTAATCCAAGAGATGATCACAACTTAACTGAGCCCTAATGAATGGGCATCATATAGGCAAAGCTATAGAGAGATGGTATCAGTGAGCCCTCTTGCTCAAATATAGATCCCAACAATTAAAACCAGAAATAAACAAGACTAACTATTGCTCTAACTGAAACCCATTTTCCTTATTTTTTAACACACTTTTCTTTTAAGTATACAAAATTTTTAAAGTTTTTATTTTAATTCAGTTAGTTAATATACAATGCAATATTAGTTTCAGGTGTACAATATAGTAATTTAACATTTCTGTACATAGCCCATGCTTATCACAACAAGTGCATTCCTTAATCCCATCACCTATTTAACCCCCTTTTCCTCAAAAACATGAGTTTGTTTTCTTTAGTTTAGAGTCTGTTTCTTGGATTGCCTCTCTCTCTCATTTTTTCCCCTTTGCTCATTTGTTTTGTTTCCTAAATTACACATAGGAGTTAGATCATGATATTTGTCTTTCTCTGACTTACTTCTTTCACTTAGTATAATATTCTCTAGCTGTGTCCATGTCTTTGCAAATGGCAAGACTTCATTCTTTGTACGGCTGAGTAATATTCCATTGTATGTATATGCCACCTCTTCTTTATCATTCATCAGTCAATGAAAACTTGGGCTGTTTCCATAGTTTGGGTATTATAAATAATGATATTATAAACATGGGAGTGCATGTATCCCTTCAAATTGGTACTTTTTTATTCTTTGGGCAAATACCCAGAAGAATGATTGCTGAATCATAAGGTACTTCTATTTTTTACTTTTTGAGGAACCTTCATACTGTTTGCCATGGTAGATAGACCAATTTGCATTCCTACCAACAGTGGAAAAGGGTTCCCTTTCCACAACACTTTTTGTTTCTTGTTTTTTTGATTTTAGCCATTCTGACAAGAGTGAGATGATATTTCATTGTAGTTTTTATTTGTATTTCCCTGAGGATGATTGATGTTGAGCATCTTTTCATGTGTCTGTTGGTCATCTTTATGTCTTCGTTGGAAAAATGTCTCTTGATACCTTCAACCCATTTTTTTAACTGAATTATTTGTTTTTTGAGAGTGGAGTTTGGTAAGTTCTTTACAGATTTTAAATACTATTCATTTACCAGATATATCATTTACAAACATCTTTTCCCAGCAGTAGGTTGTTTTTTAGTTTAGTTGATTGTGTCCTTTACTATGTGGAAGTTTTATTTTGATGAAGTCCCAGTAGTTTATTTTTGCTTTTGTTTCACTTACCTCAGGGGAAATATCTAGAAATAAAAACTAATACCACAGGAATACAAACAATTATATATTATTATGAAAAAAATATATGCCAACAAATTAGACAACTGGAAGAAATGGATAAATTTCTAGAAACATACAGACTGCCAAAACTTAAACAGGAAGAAATAGAAAAGTTGAACAGATCAATAGTCAGGAAAATAATTAAATTATTAATCAAAAACTCCCAGCAAACAAAAGTCCAGGGCTAGATGGATTCACAGGAAAATTCTACCAAACATTTAAAAAAGAGTTAACACATATTCTTCTCAAACTACTCCAAAAAATAGATGAAGAAGGAAAGATTCCAAACTCATTCTATGAGGCCAACATTATCTTGATACCAAAGCTAGATAAAAACTCCAATAAAAAAGAAAACTACAGACTAATATCTCTGATAAACATGGATGCAAAAAATATTAATACAATGCTAGCAATCCAAATCCAACAATACAATAAAAACAATCATTCACCACGATCAAGTGAGATTTATTCCTGGTATGCAAGTGTGGTTTAATATTCTCAAATCAATCAATATGATGCATGACATTAATAAAAGAATTGGTAAGAGCCACATGACCATTTAAATGGATACATAAAAAGCATTTGACAAAATACAACACCCATTCATGATAAAAACCCTCAACAAAGTAGGTTTAGAGGAAACATACCTGAACATAATAAAGGCCACACCTAACACCACCTTCAATGTGGAAATACTGGGAGCTTTTCTTCTGTGATCAGGAACAAGACAGGTATGTTCACTCTCACCCCTGCTATTTAGCATAGCACTGGAAGTCCTAACCACAGCAATCAGAAAACAAAAGAAATAAAATGCATCCAAATAAACAAAGAAGAAGTAAAACTTTCATTATTTGCAGGTGACATGACACTCTGTATAGAGAATCCAAAAGGCTTCACCAAAAATTAGTAGAACTGTTACATGCATTCAATAAAGTTGTAGGCTACAAAATCAACATACAGGGAGACAAGATGGCAGAGAACTCGGAGGAGGCACGTTTTCAACCTCTACCCTAAAGTGAGCTGATTACCTACCAAAGAATTCCAATCACCCAGGAAATCAGCCTGAGATTAGAATTATACACATCTGGATCTCTATGGGGGCAAAAGATGCCAATGGGCAGGTAAAGCAGAGTGTGAATGTTGGACTGGTATCAGAAGATAAACAAAAAGGGGGAGGGAGTCACCAGAAATGACCCATTGGAAAGTAATACCCCAATAGCCGAGTGCCCTGTGACTGGGGACAAGCATTAACTTGGAGTCTGGTCCAAAGCACTCAAAAAAAGCAAAGGATTGTGGGGGGAAATTGTGGGAATCAGGGTGGTTAGGGACAGGGGCTTAAGTCCCTGGACCCAGGATAGCCACCTTTGGCACTGAACCAGAGAGAGTGCGATGAGGAAAGCAGCTCTTGGTCCCTGAGTTGCAAGGGAGTACGGCTGAGGGCGCGTGGGGTGCAGCTCATGTGAGGTGCTGGGAGCCTCGCCAGCTGACAGAAACACAGACTTTTTGCAGTCCTCACGCGTGCACCGCACCGTGCTATAAGAGCCTGAGTCGTGCCCCACACCCTCCCCTGAGAGAGGTGCATGCAGGCGCCAGCCAGAAACACTCTGTCCCAGAAAGGCTGAGTACTCCCTGCCCACCCAGTGGGAAAATCTCAGTGTGCGATCACTGCTTGGAACCTATCTGGTGGTCTAGAGCTTCCCAGACAGCCACTACTGTTGTGGTTTGGGGTACAAGGAGGAGCTCTTGCGTCCCCAGGGACCTCAATTGGGAACGTGCTCTGCCAGCGGCCAAAGAGGAACCTATGTGCTCTGCAGCACCCAGAGGAGAACAGACTGAGGCTTCTCTCTGAGAGGGAGGTCTGGGTGCAGTTTGCTTTCCTCTAAACCTCCAAAAACCATCAAGAGCTGCCAAGGGGAGAGAAAACAAATGAACAACAACAACAAAAAAAACATAAAAACCTCCAGAAAACAAAAGTCTGAAAACCCAGTTTCCTAGAGCCCACCCCCTTAAGGGGGCAGGAGGACTTAACTCAGAGAACATCACTGACTGAAAACCCACGTGGCAGGCCCCTCCCCCAGAAAGCCAAACAGGAAAAAAAAAAAAAGGATGACAAGAGAACAACCACCACTACTTCATAGATACAACTTTTATTTTTAATTTGTTCCCACTATTCTGGTTCATGTTTTATTTTTTATTTTTATTTTTATATACATAATTTTGAGCCTATTTACCATCCAATAATTGGTATATTATTTACCATTTACCATTACAGTGAGATGTGCAGTACATCAAATTCCATAGTAACCTTTGAACCTGAACTTTTTGATACATATACCCGTGTTTTTCTTTTGCTTTTCTACTGTTTTAATTTTTTAAAATTTTATTTTAGTTTAGTGTAGATCAATCTTTTTTTTTAATATTTTTAGTTTTTAATATTCACATAGAGTTAAACTTCAAGGTTTAACCCTTTCCTCAATCAAAGATACTCCTATAAGTAAACCAATTTTTTATTACCCATTATCTCAGGAAAGTTGAGTCCTTTAACAGAGATATCAAGATACATACATGAATTCTTCTCCTACCCACTTAAGCCGCCTTGTTGATTGGGAGGGAGACAAACCATTAGTGACTCTTAATCTTACAAAACAAACTGAGGGTTGCTGGGGGAGGGGGTTGGGAGAAGGGGGGGTGGGGTTATGGACATTGGGGAGGCTATGTGCTTTGGTGAGTGCTGTGAAGTGTGTAAACCTGGCGATTCACAGACCTGTACCCCTGGGGATAAAAATACATGTTTATAAAAAAAATTAAATAAATAAATAAATAAATTTAAAAAAAAGATACATACATGAAGAATCAAAGTAAACTTCATCGCCCACTCTGAGAATTTATAACCACTCCCCCATCTTTTTCACCCTCCAATGTTTCCGTGTATTTGTGTTTGTCCTGGTAGTATATAAATTTTTACTCGGGTTTTTTTTTTTTTTTTGACGAGGTTCTTTTTTGTTTATTTTCCTTTTATATATAAATATTTTTTCTCCCTTGTCATATACTTTTATCAGTCTTTTTCTGTCTGTTTTTGTTTGTATACTTCATAAATCTTACCTTGGGGCCAATTTGGGCTAAGCCTTCTCTTTTATCTTTCTTTTTTTTTTTTTCCTGTTTCTCTCTGTCTCTCTCTTCTTTTTTTCTTTTTTCTCTCTTTCTTTTTTTCTTTCATTTGGGGGGGACTCTTGATTGCTAAGAAGCATTCCAGGGTGCACCTTGACTGCACCATGGTCAATGCATCCAGCTACATCCGTTCAGCCATCTTTCACCAAAATAATTAGGAAGAGGAATGCCCACCAGAAGAAAAATTCAGAGGATGGGCTTTCTGCAACAGAGCTAATGGCTACGGACATAGCCCATATGTCAGAAAGGGAATTCAGGCTAACAATTATCCAGGCATTAGCTAGGTTGGAGAAAGCCATGGATGACAAAATGGTATTGATTAGGGCAAAACTGAAAGCCACCAGGGATGATGTTCACAATGCTCTCAATGAGTTCCAATCTAATCTAAGTTCCCTAAAAGCTAGGGTAACTAAGACAGAAGATAGAATTAGTGATCTGGAGGAAAAACAGAGAGAAAGGATCAGGAAGAAGCTTGGAAAAAACAGCTTAGAAGCCACAAAAGCAGAATTAGGGAAATAATTGATGCCATGAAACATTCCAACGTCAGAATTATTGGAATCCCTGAAGTGGAGGAGAAAGAAAGAAGTCTAGAAGATATAGTGAAACAAGTTCTCCAGGAAAATTTTCCCAATCTCACGAATGGAATCAGTGTTCATGTACTAAAGACAGAACGGTCTCCCCCCAAGATTATAGATTCCTGAAAGTCCTTGAGACACATGAAAGTAAGAATGAGGTATTATAATTGTAGAGAAACTCTCTAGAAGGCAGCTAGGACAAAGAAGCTCCTTATGTATAGAGGAAAGCCAATCAGAATAATGTCAGACCTGTCCATAGAGACCTGGCAAGCCAGAAAGGGCTGGCAAGATATATTCAGGGCACTAAATGAGAAGAACATGCAGCAAAGAATACTTTATCCAGCAAGACTGACATTCAAAATGGATGGAGAGATAAAAAGTTTCCAACACCAGCAAGGCTTAAAAGAGTATGCGACCACCAAGTTGACACTGCAGGAAATATTAAGGGGGGTTCTTTAAAAGAGGAAAAATCCTAAGAAGAACACTGAACAGAAATATAGAGACAGTCTACAGAAAGAAAGACTTCAAAGTTAACACAATGTCAATAAAAACGTATCTCTCAATATTCACACTCAATGTGAATGGCCTAAATGCACCCATCAGTGACACAGGGTTGCAGATTGGATAAAACGACAGGACCCATCCATATGATGTCTACAAGAGACCCATTTCAAACCTAAGGATACACCCAGACTGAAAGTGAAGGGATGGAGAAGCAGCTTTCATGCCAATGGTCCTCAGAAGAAGGTCGGGGTAGTGATTCTCATATCAGATAAATTAGATTTTAAACTAAAGACTGTAGTCAGAGATACAGAAGGGCACTACATATTTCTTAAAGGGACTATCCACCAAGATGATCTAACAATTGGAAATATCCATGCCCCCAATATGGGAACAGCCAACTACAAAAGAAAACTATTAAATCACGATAAAGAGTCATATTGATATGAATTCATTAATAGTAGGAGATCTTAACACACCACTCTCAGAAATAGACAGATCATCAAAGCAGAAAAATCAATAAAGAAACAAGAGCATTGACTGACACATGGGACCAGATGGAGCTTATAGATATATACAGAACATTTTACCCTAAAACAACAGAATACTTATTCTTCTCAAGTGCACATGGAACCTTCTCCAGAATAGACCATGTACTGGGTCACAAATCAGGACTCAACCAATACCAAAAGACTGAGATTGTTCTCTGCATTTTCTCAGATCACAATGTTTTGAAACTTGGAGCTCAATAACAAAGGAAAGTTTGGAAGGAACTCAAACACCTGGAAGCTAAAGACCACCTTGCTTAAGAATGCTTAGATCTACTAGGAGCTCACAGAAGAACTGAAACAATTCATGGAAACCAATGAGATGAAGACACTTTGGCTCAAAACCCATGGGATACAGCAAAGGCAGTCCTAAGGGGGAAATACATAGACATCCAAGCATACCTCAAAAACATAGAAAAATCCAGAATACACCGGCTGTCTCTACACCTTAAAGAACTGGAGAATCAACAAATTAAACCACCTCCATGCACAAGAAGGGAAATAATCAAGATTAGAGCAGAGATCAATGAGATAGAAACTAGAGATACAGTAGAACGTATCGATGGAACTAGAAGCTAGTTATTTGAAAGAATCAATAAGATCAATAAACCATCAGCCACACTAATCCAAAAGAAAAGAGAGAGACCTCAAATTAATAAAATTATGAATGAAAAGGGAGCGATCTCAACTAACACCAAGAAAGTAGAAACAATCATCAGAAGTTATTATCAACAGTTATATTCCAATAAGTTAAGCAGCCTAGATGAAATGGATGCATTCCTGGAAAACTATAAATACTCAAAATTGAACCAGGAAGAAATTGACAACCTGAATAGACCAATATCTATTAAAGAGATTGAAGCAGTGATCAAAACCTCCCAAAAAAGAAGAGCCCAGGACCTGACGGATTCCCTGAGGAATTCTACCAAACTTTCAAAGAAAAAATAACACGTATTCTCCTGAAGCTGTTTCAAAAAATTGAAGCAGAAGGAAAACTACCAGACTCTTTCTATGAAGCCAGCATTACCCTGATCCCCAAACCAGGCAAAGGTCACACCAAAAAGGAGAATTTCAAACCAATATCACTGATGAATATGGATACTAAGATTCTCAACAAGATCCTAGCAAACAAGATCCAACAGGACATTAAAAGATTATCCACCATGACCTGGTGAGATTCATCCCTGGGTTACAAGGATGGCTCAACATTCACAATCAATCAGTGTAATAGAAAAAATCAATAAGAGAAGAGAAGAACCACATGGTCCATTCAATTGATGCAGAAAAAGCATTTGACAAAATCCAGCATCCATTCCTGATTAAAACGCTTCAAAGTATAGGGATAGAGGGAACATTCCTGAACTCAATCAAATTTATCTATGAAAGACCCATAGCAAATATCATCCTCAATGGGAAAAAAGCTTGCAGCATTCCCTTTGATAAGGAACACGACAAGGATGCCCCCTCTCACCACTCTTGCTCAACATAGTATTAGAAGTTCTAGCAACAGCAATCAGACAACAAAGGGAAATAAAAGGTATCCAAATTGACAATGAAGTAGTCAAACTCCCTCTCTTCACAGATGACATGATACTTTATATGGAAAACCCAAAAGACTCCAACCCCAAACTACTAGAACTCATACAGCAATTCAGTAACATGTCAGGATACAAAGTCAATGTACAGAAATCAGTGGCTTTATTATACATTAACAATGAAAATACAGAAAGGGAAATTAGAGAATTGATTCCATTTACTATAGCACCAAGAACCATAAGATACCTGGGAATAAACCTAACGAAAGAGGTAAAGGATCTGTACTGGAGGAACTACAGAACACTCTTGAAATAAATTGAAGAAGACACAAAAAGATTGAAGACCATTTCATGCTCTTGGATCAGAAGAATAAACATTGTTAAAATATTCATACTGCCTAGAGCAATCTATACTTTTAATGCCATTCCGATCAAAAATCCACTGGTATTTTTCAAAGAGCTGGAGCAAATAATCCTAAAATTTGTATGGAATCAGAAGAGACCCCGAATCGTTAAGGAAGTGGTGAAAAACAAAAATAAAACTGACAGCATCACGTTACCTGATTTCAAGCTTTACTACAAAGCTGTGATCACCAAGAGAGCATGGTACTGGCATAAAAACAGACACATACCAGTGGAACAGAGTAGAGAGCCCAGTTATGAATCCTCAACTCTTTGGGTAAATAATCTTCAACAAAGCAGGAAAAAATATCCAGTGGTAAAAAGACAGTCTCTTCAATAAATAGTGCTGGGAAAACTGGACAGCTATATGTAGAAGAATGAAACTCAACCATTCTCTTATACTGTACACAAAGATAAACTCGAAATGGATAAAAACCTCAAAGTGAGACAAGAATCCCTCAGAATCCTAGAGGAGAACATAGGCAGTGACCTTTTCCATATCAGCCACAGCAAATTCTTTCAAGATATGTCTCCAAAGTCAGAGGTAACAAAAGAGAAAATGAACTTTTGGGACTTCATCAAGATCAAAAGCTTCTGCACAGCAAAGGAAACAGTCAAGAAAACAAAGAGGCAACCCACGGAATGGGAGAAGATATTTGCAAATGACAGTACAGACAAAAGGTTGATATCCAAGATCTATAAAGAACTTTTCAGACTCAATACACACAAAACAGATAATTATGTAAAAAAATGGACAGAAGACATGAACAGACACTTGCTCCAATGAAGACATGCAAATGGCTTTCAGACACATGAAAAAATGTTCATCATCACTAGCCATCAGGGAGTTTAAAATCAAAACTACACTGAAATACTACCTTACACCAGTTAGAATGGCCAAAATTAGCAAGACAGGAAACAATGTGTGTTGTAGAGGATGTGGAGAAAGGGGAAACCTCTTACACTCTTGGTGGGAATGCAAGTTGGTGCAGCCTCTTTGGAGAACAGTGTGGAGATTCCTCAAGAAATTAAAAATAGAACTTCCCTATGACCCTGTAATTGCACTCCTGGGTATTTACCCCAAAGATACAGATATGGTGAAAAGAGGGGCCATCTGTACCCCAGTGTTTATAGAAGCAATGGCCATGGTCGCCAAACTGTGGAAAGAACTAAGATGCCCTTCAACAGACAAATGGATAAGGAAGATGTGGTCCATATACACTATGGAGTATTATGCCTCCATCAGAAAGGATGAATACCCAACTTTTGTAGCAACACAGACAGGACTGGAAGAGATTATGCTGAGAGGAGAAGGGAGTTGAGGGAAATTGGAGGGGGAGATGAGCCATGAGAGACTATGGACTCTGAAAAACAATATTAGAGTTTTGAAGGGGTGGCGGGTGGGAGGTTGGGGGAGCAAGGTGGTAGGTATTATGGAGGGCACGCATTGCAAGGAGCACTGGCTGTGGTGCAAAGACAATGAATTCTGTTACACTGAAAAGAAATTAAAAAAAAATAAAGAAAAATATATTTAAAAAAATCAACATACAGAAATCTGTGTACTTTTATGCACCAATAATGAAGTAGTGAAAATAGAAATTAAAGAATCAATCTCATTTATAATTGCACAAAAGCCATAAGATACCTAGGAATAAACCTAAACAAAGAGGTAAAAATCTGTACTCTGAACACTATAAAAACGATGATGAAAGAAATTAAAAATGACACAAAGAAATAGAAAGATATCCTTTGCTCATGGATTGGAAGAAAAATATTGTTAAAATGTCTACACTACCCAAAGCAATCATCACATTTACTGTAATACCTGTCAAAATAACACCATCATTTTTTTTTTTACAGAACTTGAACACTCTTAAAATTTGTATGGAACCACAAAATACCCCCAAACAGCCAAAGCAATCCTTAAAAAGAAAAGCAAAGCTGGAGGTATCACAATTACAGACTTCAAGCTATATTACAAAGCTGTAATGGTCAAGACAGTATGGTCCTAGGACTAAAACAGATATATAGATCAATAGGACAGAACAGAAAACCCAGAAATTAACTCACAACTAAAATTCAACAGAACAAGAAAGACTGTCTGATGGTAAGAAGACAGTCTCTTCAACAGATGGTATAGGGAAAACTGGAGAGCAAAATGTGGGAGAATGAAAGTGGGCCACGTTTTTACACCATACACAAAAATAAATTCCAAATGGGGGAAAGGCCTCAATGTGAGATAGGAACCCATCAAAATCCTAGAGAACACCGGTAGAAACCTCCTTGATATCATCCCTAACTACTTCTTATCATAGTTCCTTGAAGCTTGGACAAAGGTGTTTTGCAATGACCAGAACATTCCAACTGCCAGGCCAGAAAAACCCTGCTACCAACTGAATACATAGAAGCCACATCCCACACATCTCTTTCCCCACCCATGATCACATGCTCTCCTCCCCTTCTCTTGCAAGTCTCCTCCTGAACCTCTCCTTATAACCTCTCTAGGTCTCCATCCTGCCAGCGGAAAAAGTTAGTTGTTAAGTCTTGAGCCTGTCACCTTCCCCATCTACTGGCACCTAAAATAAATTATTCCCTTTCTATTTCCCAAACCCTCATCTCTTGGGAAGAGTTTATCTGAGTTTAACTGTCATCTGCATTTGGCATATCCAGCCAGCAGGTGTGCTTTCAATTTGTTCAACCCTCTCAGGAATCCCTGGTCTGGAACAGTTGCCACAGCAGTACACCAGGGCTTACACATTTATCCCATTCATTTCCTGAATTAACAGCTTTGATTGATGGGTAACAATAACACTTGAAGTTTATTGAGAACCAAAAACATAATACACAAAATATGCAAGATTCTTACCTGATCAGCTTATTTTTAAAATACGATAATGGCAGGGAAATAATCACTTTCATATATAGTGAAAGAGATCTTCTTTTGTCTTTTGTCTTGAGTTGGAGATGGTATATAAGGTGTTGGCTTCAACCACTTTGAGGAATTAGTTTTCATGGTATTTCCCAAGTATACAGGAGATATACATATTATTAAACTTCTCTTTGTTTTTCTCCTCTTAATGTGTCTTTTATTACAGAGGTGTCTCAGTGAAGAGACCTGTTCCTACCCTGCAATAGTAAATCTTTGTTTTTTTGTAAATTTGGGAGAAAGACCCATCTGAATCATTGAAATTATGAATTATGGAACAGTATAAGAGGAATAGTTTTCAACTTTCTAGATTATGACTTTCCTATATACTATTGTAGACAAATATGAAAAATACTTTCACATAAATGTCATTATTTAGTTGTTCTTTCTCTATTATATATTTGGTAATACAATATGCATCTTGGTTTTGTTTGTTTGTTTAACTATAAATTCTTATAGTTTCAGGGATGCTAATCATTTCTTAGATATCTCACACCCAAAACATGGAAGAACTGATTGTGGAGACATTTGTTTTACTACAAATTCCGTGTAAAAGCTGTTTCTGAAAATAGTAGGCTAGCTGCTCTTTAATAGTAGAGTGCCTAGAGTTAATTTGCTCATTTGCTTGCTGTAAGGTAATAAAGGTACTAAACTACATCCTGCTTTGCTGATTGTGAATGTCACAACTACTACTCATATATAATATGATGTAAATAATGTCTCTCCTAGCTAGAGTTGTGTAGCAAAGACACAAATCAATCACCATTTTTGTAATCAATTGTTCATGTTATCAAGGCAACTTAAATAATAACAGGGCTAAAAGTGAGTTTAGAGAATATCTCATCCAATGATTTCACTCTACATATGAAGAAACAGGCCCACGAATTTTAGTTCATATTTATGAGATAAGAAACCAATATTTTTGACTCCCAGTACATTGTTCTTTACACAATATTCATGTTTTAGGTACAGTTTTTGGTAATAGAGAAAACTAATACACCAAGTATTTTAAATACTTAACCTAGTAACCTAGGTATTTGTCAAATGGTTACTATAGTACATTAATATAGTATAGTAATAAAATAAGTATAGATATTATTACTATTATTTAGATTAATAGTTCCAAAACTTTAGCAAGTATCAGAATCACCTGGAGGACTTTTAAAAAACAAGTGACTGGATTCTACTCCCAGTGTTCCTGACTCAGCAGGTCTGGAGTAGGGCCTGAGTATTTTTATCAACAGCAAATGCTGCTGGATCAGGGAATACACTTGGAAAACAACTGGTTTAGATCAAAGACTTTCAAACCAATTTTGTTACTTAAAGCTAAGTGACCTGTGGCACATTAATCTTTAACCTCGTTTTTCTTAGCTGTAAATTAATATGTACCTTATATATATTTAGTACAATATGAAGCAATATATGTAAAGAACTATACACCTGGTTCCTGAGGCACTTGATATGTGACTGTCATCATTATTTTTTAATCATTATCACATTGATTTTCTAAGCATTCAGAATAACCAGGTACAGATAATTAATTTAATCAACTATAGCCTACTATATCACCTTTGAGACTATAATAATTGAAAAGGATGATTTTTTTGCATGCAAATATTTGTAATATGTGCAACTGAAAACACTTGAAATAGTCCCTAGACTAAAGAAAAAATTTGGCCACCCCTCTTTTCCCCATTGAGCTTAATGAACTATAAATTTGTTTGGTGGAATTCTTCTTTATCTTCAGAAGGTAACTTGTTTGAACTGTTATAAGTATGAGTTGTGGGGTCTGCATTAATGAGATGTAATGGTGTGTAATATCTTTAAGTGCAGGTGTCTTTGTTTATGAAATAGAGCTTTTATGGAGGTCAAATGCTTTTTTTTATTGTTTCACAAAAATCTTTTCAAATGCAAATGTATCCTGTCTGGAGGTAAATAAACCAAGACATGTGAGCAACACATAAGAAGAAAACTAATTCTTTTAAACTCTAAATATCATTTTTATGGTAAAAAGAATTCTGTTGAATGTATTCAAAGAGAATTTCTTTCCCCCAACCTCTCCTTGCTACTGTGCCACTCTGTATTCTGGGGCTTGCCTCTTGGCAGATTGTTTCATTATCCAGCAGTATCATTAATCTCTTTTATTAGCACCTTAAAAAATAAACAAACAATGATTTTGTTATGTTTGACACAAGTAGTGCATTTTAATTGTGTAGGCTTGTATTATTGACTTGAAAAAAACTGCAACAATTCAGATTGAAATACCACACTCAATTCTTAACAATATGAAAACACTATTCGATGTGTAGAAATATAATGGCATCTGTTATGCATATTAAATAAAGCAAGCTTTTTTTGTATCATCCACATGGAGCCTTGGATTAACTAGTAAAGTTAGTATTAATTACCACAGAAAAATGAAAACTTGTCATTCAATTTTGTACTCTCTGTGAAAATGCACCATGAAATTGAGTCAACACCTCCTGAAATATACTCAAAATCATGTGAAGACCACACAAAATAATGTGTATGAATCAGTTAAATGATAGATAAGTTTTAAAATCAGTAAATAAAAACAAGTTATTTGCTGCCATCATACATTTTCTTCCAGCTTCAAAAGCCTAGATTTTTAAAATTATGCACATCAAGCGTGAGTGAAATTCATACACTATGGAGTATTATGATTATGCCTCTATCAGAAAGGATGAATACCCAAATTTGTATCAACATGGACAGGACTGGAAGAGATTATGCTGAGGGAAATAAGTCAAGCAGAGAGAGTCAATTATCATATGGTTTCGCTTATTTGTGGGGCATAACAAATAACATGGAGGACATGGGGAGATGGAGAGGAGAAGGGAGTTGAGGGAAATTGGAGGGGGAGATGAACCATGAAAGGCTATGGACTCTGAAAAACAACCTGAGGGTTTTGATGGGGCAGGGGATGGGAGGTTGGGGGAGCCAGTTGGTGGGTATTTTGGAGGGCACGCATTGCATGGAGCACTGGGTATGGTGCATAAACAATGGATTCTGTTACACTGAAAAGAAATTAAATTTAAATAAATAAATAAAAATTATTACAAAAAAAGGATAACTAAACGTCAAAAAGGATAATGAAATAGAAAACTAACATTAGTTAAGACAGTGGTATTTGCTTTTCTTCAAAATATTCGTATCTTTCATCTTACAGATGTATCAGTTAGATTTGTTTACTGTGATGCAAGTTTCCCAAATCTATGTACACATGAGAATCTTTTCAGAGTTTTTTTTTAAATTAGTGATTTCTGAGGTTATATCCTAAATCTATTAAATCTCAGTCTTCAAGGCTGAGTCCCAAGAACATATATATATATATATACATATATATATATATATATATATATATTCTCCTCTAGTAGTTCTATTGCAATTAACAGCTCAAAGGCATTTGAAAAACATTGTCAAAACGTGCATTTCATAAGTATTGACAAATGACAAAACTGAAATAATTTAGTAGTATATTTGATATCCTCTATTTAAGGGGAAACATTCCATGGGGTGCAGGAGTACAGTGTCTCACAAGCAGTGGAGCAGTCTTCTAAAGGATTCTGGGACAGAACAAGTTTTATAGAATGTTGTAAGTGGCAATGCAAAAACAAAACCTGATTGGCTAGGAGGTCAGGTATTTCCTTATAAGGTTAAAAGCAACTCAAGTGTCCATCAATGGATGAATGGATAATAAAGATAAAGGATGTGTGTATACATACATATGTATGTATACACACACACACACACATATATGTATATATAAACGCAACCATATAAAAAGAATGAAATCTTGCCACTTCCAACAATATGGATGTATCTAGAAGGTATAATGCTAAATGAAAAATGTCAGTCAAAGAAAGACACATGCCACATGATTCACTCATATCTGGAGTTTAAGATATAGAAATTAAGAAATTAAGATATTAAGAAAAACGAAATTAAGAAAAAAGAGACAAATAGACAGACTCTTAAATATAGAGGACAAACTGATGGTTTCCAGAGGAAAGATGGGTGGAGGGATGGGTGAAATAGATAAAAGGAATTAAGAGTGCACTTGTCTTAATGAGCAATGAAATGCATAGGACTAGTGAAACATTATGGTATACACCTGAATCTAATATAACACTGTATATTAATTATAATTGAATAAAAATTTTAAAAGTAATTAAAAATATGAGGAGAAAGGGCCTAACAGGTCCTGTTTCCTAGGGTGACATAAGCTAACTAAAGCTGAGTTGGAAGATTGTGATTGGTGTATGTTAGGTTTCCTTAACAGATGTTGCACCTAACTGCACTCTGATTTAGGTTTATATTTGTGATGTGGACTGGGTCACTGAGGTGGCCTCCATTTTTTGGGCTCTGATATACAAATTAACTCTATCAGTATTTTTATTCTAAAGCCTTTATATACCATTTTGAGTGTGCATTTCAACTTCTGAGAAAAATAGAAGAGCTGAAACACCAAGAAACCATCTTATTGTTTCCCAAAACCTATCTACAAATAAGTAATAATAGTGCCTAAAATAAAAGACCAAAATATATTGTGCATTCTTATAGAAATATATTTTATAGCCCACTGTTAGTTAACATGCTATCAAAACCTGACTCTAAAAGAACGCTTATTTAGAAGCCATATTCCTGAAATGGAGGTAGAAATTTATTTTGCTTTTTCCTTCTCTAACTTTGGACCGAGCCATGCCTAAACACAAGTACAACATGTAACCCAAATACTAACTGAGGGTAAGACTACATTCATGAAGTAGCCTGATTACCAGCCCTCATTCTATTTTAGCATTTCACTGACAATGAAAGCACTTCCCTCAGCTCTAGGTTTTCTTTGAAAATGGGAACAAATCACTCTAAATTTTCAAAATTTGTTTAGGATTCAGATACAAAACTAGGAGACAAACTTTTTTCCCATATTCCTGATCTCTAAGGATTAGAAATTAATTGTAAGTACACGTAAAAAATTAGTGTAAATAAAATGCTATAAATGAAAGTTCTAAAAAATGCAATAGATTTGGTACGACAATTTGTGGTAAATGCATTGGTTCATAAATGATTTTGGAAAAACTGGTTTTCTATATAGAAAAAAAGTTATTGTTACACAACAAAAATTTAATCAAATTAAAGATCAAGTTGGTTTTATTAAATGTTTCAGCAATTGAACAATAATTCCTTTAGCAAAGAGAAGGGGTCATTAAAAAAAAGAGAGAAGTTATTAGCAAAGAGTGTATTGTTTTAGACAAGGTTATCCTCCTAAGAGAAACAAAAAAGGGTGTATTCAAGCAGGTTCACCCTAGTGCTAACCAGGTAATTTCAGGTTGTCTGGCTCAATGTTACATTTCTAGTGGAGGTTAAAACTTCTATTAGGAATTAGGTTATGTATTAAGTCTTAGTTTGCTTATGTGGAGGGGTTAACACAAGTCACTCCATCTTGTGCCAACTGTCTCCTTTTTGACAATTCCCCTATTTTGATCAAACTCTCAGCTTAACTGAGAGATATGATCAAAATTTAGGTCATTAGTGTTACCCTCAGCTACCACTTGCAGCTTTTGTTGATCTTTCTGTAGTACATTTAGGTCATGACATTTTTGTTTAATCCCTGTGATATTCAAAGTTTATGGCTTCAGGCCCAAAATTTTTAAGTCAATCATTATCTTCATTCCTTTCTTAATGTCCCAATCTTAGGGAAATCCTTTGGTAGTTATTAGATGCAAATGCACATTTGAATATTTTAAGAGAATACAATGCATCAATGGAGATTATCATGATAATTATATGCAGGATAATTCCCAGCATTTGGATTATACCTCAGAGTCATGGTATCTAAAAACCAAAGAAATAAAAAGCAAGTAAGTCAAAGAAAGACCCTACTGATAGAGTCTCTTTTTAAAGCTAAATAGCTTGTTCAGTAATCTTACATAACTGAGTTTGAACTTTTCTGTATTAATTCAGGTACAGTAGGTGATGTTGGCCACAGCACAAACACTTGCTACTCCACTAAATGATAATTAAGAGCTATCCTATTATCAAGAAGAGCTTTAGCCAAAGGGTCTAAGGATCTTTGTTAGGGAATTATTGTCTTTACAGAAGATTCTGCAATATTCCCAAGAGTTAAGGAGAGGTTTCTGATTATATTCTAATTTACATTTACTCCTAACCAGGGAAGTATGGCCCTGCCAAGGGAAGCAAATCCTGAGTCATGAGTGCCTTCTGGCAGGTATACTCTAATTCATGTAAATTCAGGATAATCAACTAGTGATATGTTTTAGTTCATTTATGGAAATTTAGGGACATGGTTAGTTATCCTAAGGGATATTGCTCACCTGTATGCCAGCTATCTAGGCATTCACAGTCTTGAGGATAATGATAGTGACCACAGACAAAGAAAAACCATTTCCCTTTAAGATGGTATGATTAATAGATTCATTCACAGGTATTGCTGTATTTACCTATTCAAGCCAAGTGTCTGTTATGTTTTCAGCACATTTGGGAAATAAATATCCTAGCCTGAAGGAAAAAAAAAAAGAAGTATTCTAAATATCTTGCAAAGATGGGCTCTGTTAGTGAGATCCTTTAGTGAGTGGGGGCAGATCTGATCTAGGTAATCTTGAAAATGTGTAACCTAAGACTTACATAGGTATTTGTGTCGAACTGGGAAGGTACAATTATAATTAAGGAAAGGTAAAATCACGGTATTGTAAGTTCTGACTGTAAGAGTTGAAATCAGTAATAGACTTCAAAGGGGAATTAATAACAGTTGATGGTGACATTAGGAGTAGAAGAGAAATTGGTCACAGAGAGGACCAGGGGATCCTGTTCTTGCAATTTTATGGAAATCTCCCCACCAATATCTATTTATGCTTTGAATTATTTTAAATGTACCATGGCAGGTGAAGGATTATTATTTTTTTTAAAGAATTATTTATTTATTTGACAGGCAGAGATCACAAGTATTTTATATTTTTTTAATTATTATTATTATTTTTTTTAATTTTTTATTTTTTATAAACATATATTTTTATCCCCAGGGGTACAGGTCTGTGAATCACCAGGTTTACACACTTCACAGCACTCACCAAAGCACATACCCTCCCCAATGTCCATAATCCCACCCCCTTCTCCCAAACCCCCTCCCCCCAGCAACCCTCAGTTTGTTTTGTGAGATTAAGAGTCACTTATGGTTTGTCTCCCTCCCAATCCCATCTTGTTTCATTGATTCTTCTCCTACCCACTTAAGCCCGCATGTTGCATCACCACTTCTTCATATCAGGGAGATCATATGATAGTTGTCTTTCTCTGCTTGACTTATTTTGCTAAGCATGATACGCTCTAGTTCCATCCATGTTGTCGCAAATGGCAAGATTTCAAAAGACAACTGACAGAATGGGAGAAGATATTTGCAAACGACATATCAGATAAAGGACAAGTGTCCAGAATCTATAAAGAACTTAGCAAACTCAACACCCAAAGAACAAATAATCCAATCAAGAAATGGGCAGAGGAGGGACGCCTGGGTGGCTCAGTTGGTTAAGCAGCTGCCTTCGGCTCAGGTCATTATCCCAGCGTCCTGGGATCGAGTCCCACATCGGACTCCTTGCTCAGCAGGGAGCCTGCTTCTCCCTCTGCCTCTGCCTGCCATTCTGTCTGCCTGTGCTCGCTCTCTCCCCCTCTCTCTCTCTGATAAATAAATAAAATCTTTAAAAAAAAAAAAGAAATGGGCAGAGGACATGAACAGACATTTCTGCAAAGAAGACATCCAGATGGCCAACAGACACATGAAAAAGTGCTCCATATCACTTGGCATCAGGGAAATACAAATCAAAACCACAATGAGATATCACCTCACACCAGTCAGAATGGCTAAAATCAACAAGTCAGGAAATGACAGATGCTGGTGAGGATGCGGAGAAAGGGGAACCCTCCTACACTGTTGGTGGGAATGCAAGCTGGTGCAGCCACTCTGGAAAACAGCATGGAGGTTCCTCAAAATGTTGAAAATAGAACTGCCCTATGACTTTAATTTTTTTAATTTAAATTCAATTACCCAATATATAGTGCATAATTAGTTTTTTTTTTTTTAAGATTTTATTTATTTATTTAATTGACACAGAGAGAGTGAGTGAGAGAGAAAGAGCAAGAGGAAGAACACAAGTAGGGGGAGTGGGAGAGGGATAAGCAGTCTTTCCACTGAACAGGGAGCCCAATGTAGGGCTCGATCCCAGAACCTGGGATCATGATCTGAGCTGAAGGCAGATGCTTAACTGACTTAACCTAAGCCACCCAGGCACCCCCATCATTAGTTTTTGATGTAGTGTTCAATAATTCATTAATTGTGTATAATACCCAGTGTTCATCACAGCACATGCCCTCCTTAATGGCCAATACCCAGTTGCCACATTCCCTCATCCACCTTCCCTTCTGCAGCCCTCAGTTTATTTCCCAGTCAAGAGTCCCTCATGGTTGGTCTACCTCTCTGATTTTTTTCCCATTCAGTTTTCCCTCCATTCCCCCATGATCCTCTGCACTATTTCTTATATTTCACATATGAGTAAAACCCATATTATAATTGTCTCTCTCTGCTTGACTTGTTTCTTTTTTTTCAATTTATTTATTTTCAGAAAAACAGTATTCATTATTTTTTCACCACACCCAGTGCTCCATGCAATCTGTGCCCTCTATAATACCCACCACCTAGTACCCCAACCTCCCACACCCCCGCCACTTCAAACCCCTCCGTTGTTTTTCAGAGTCCATAGTCTCTCATGATTCACCTCCCCTTCCAATTTACCCCAACTCCCTTCTCCTAACACCCCTTGTCCTCCATGATATTTGTTATGCTCCACAAATAAGTGAAACCATATGATAATTGACTCTCTCTGCTTGACTTATTTCACTCAGTATAATCTCTTCCAGTCCCGTGCTTGACTTATTTCACTTAGCGTAATGCCCTCCAGTTCCATCCATGCCGATGTAAATGGTAAGTATTCATCCTTTCTGATGGCTGAGTAATATTTCATTGTATATATAAACCACATCTTCTTTATCCATTCATTCACTGGAGAACATCTTGGCTCCTTATATGATATGGCTATTGTGGATATTGTTGTTATGAACATTGGGGTACAGGTGCCCCTTCATTTCACTGCATCTGTATCTTTGGGATAAATACCCAGTAGTACAATTGCTGGCTCCTAGAGTAACTCTATTTTTAAATTCGTGAGGAACCTCCATACTGTTTTCCAGAGTGGCTGTATACCATCTTGCATTCCCATCAATAGGTAAAAGGGTTCTCCTTTCTCCACAACCTCACCAGCATTTGTTGTTTCCTTCAATCTTAATTTTAGTAATTCCAGTTGGTATAAGGTGTTAACTCATTGTGGGTGTGGTTTGTATTTCCGTGAAGATGAGTGATGTAGAGCATTTTTTCATATGTCTATTGGCCATTTGTATGTCTTCATTGGAGAAATGTCTGTTCATGCCTTCTGCCCATTTCTTGATTGGATTATTTGTTTTTTGGATATTGAGTTTGCTAAGTTCTTTATAGATCTTGGATACCAGCCCTTTATCTGATATGTCATTTGCAAGTATCTTCTTCCGTACACTGCCTCTTAGTTTTATTGACTGTTTCTTTTGCTGCACAGATTTATAACTTGATTATGTCCCAATAGTTCATTGTTGCTTTTGTTTCCCTTGTCTTTAGAAATGTGTCTTGCAAGAAGTTTCTGCAGACAAGGTTGAAGAGTTTGCTTCCTTTGTTCTCCTCCAGGATTTGAATAGATTCTTGAATCACATTTAGGTCTTTCAACTGTTTTGAATTTATCTTTGTTTAGAGCGTAAGTCAATGGTCCAGTTTCATTCTCTTGTGTCTGTCCAATTTTCCCAGCACCATTTATTGAAGAGTCTATACTTTTTCCATTGGATATCCTTTCCTACTTTGTTGAAGCTTAGTTGACCACTGAGTTGTGGGTCCTTTTCTGGGTTCTCAATTATGTTCCATTGATCTATGTGTCTGCTTTTGAGCCAGTACCATTCTGTCTCGATGATCTCAGCTTTGTAATATAGCTTGAAGCCAAGCATTGTGATGTCCCCAGTTTTGGTTTTCTTTTTCAAAACACCTCTGGCTATTTGGGATCATCTCTGATTTCATACATTTTTAGGATTGGGGTGCCCCTGGGTGGCTCAGTCAGGTTAAGTGACTGACTTTGGGCTAGGTAATGATCCTGGAATCCCAAGATCAAGTTTGCATCAGGCTTCCTGCTTGGTAGGGAGTCTGCTTCTCCCTCTGACCCTCCCCCCTCTCACATTTTATTTCTTTCTCACTCTGTCTCTTTCTTAAATAAATAAATAAATAAATAAATAAATAAATAAATAAATAAAATATTTTAAAGATTTAGGGTTATTTGTTCCAACTCTTTGAAAAATGTCAATGGTATTTTGACAGGGATTTAATTGAATGTATAGATTGCTCTGGGTAACATAGACACGTTTTCAATATTTATTCTTCCAATCCATGAACATGGAATGTTTTTCCATCCCTTTGTGTCTTCCTTACTTTTGTAATTGTTCTGTAGTTTTTTAGAATACACATATTTCACCTCCTTGGTTAGGTTTATTCCTTGGTATCTTATGGGTTGTGGTACAATTATAAATGGGATCAACTCTTTAATTTCTTTCTTCAGTCACATGGTTAGTGGATACAAATGCAAGTGATTTCTGTGCATTGATTTTGTAACCAGCCATATTGCTGAATTGCTGTATCAATTCTGGGATGGAGTCTTTTGGGCTTCCCACATAAAGTATCATGTCATTTGTGAAGAGAGAGAATTTGACTTCTTATTTGCCAAGTTGAATGCCTTTTATTACTTGTTGTTGTCTGATTGCTGAGGCTAGGACTTCTAGTACTATGTTGAACAACAGTGGTGAGAGTGGGCATGCCTATCTTGTTCCTGACCTTTGGGGAAAAGCTCTCAGTTTTTCCTCACTGAGAATTATATTTGCTATGGACTTTTTGTAGATGGCTTTGATGATATTGAGGTATGTTCCCTCTATCCCTACATTTTGAAGAGTTTTAAGCAAGAATTGATGTTGTCTTCTGTCAAATGCATTTTCTACATCAATTGAGAGGTTCATGTATTTATTGTCTTTTCTTTTACTAATGTGCTCTGTCACATTCATTGATTTGCTAATGATGAACCACCCTTGCCTCCCAGTAGTAAATCCTACTTGCCTTAATGAATAATCCTTTTTTTTTAATATTTTATTTATATGAAAGAGACAACATGAGAGAGACTGAGCATGAAGAAGAGGGAAGTGTAGAGGGAGAGGGAAAAACAGACTCCCTGCTGAGCAGGGAACCTGAGGCAAGTCTTGATCCCAAGACCCTGGGATCATGACCCGAGCCAAAGGCAGACACATAATGGAACGAGACACTAAGGTACCGCATGAACAATCTTTTCAATGAGAAGTTAGATCTTATCGGCTAGGATCAGGGTGAATATTTTGGCATCCATGTTCATCAGGGATATTGGTCTGTAATTCTGCTTTTTCATGGGGTCCTTGTCTGGTTTTAGGACAGGGTAATGCTGGTCTCATAGAATAAGTTTGGAAGTTTTCCATCCATTTCTATTTTTTGGAACAACTTCAGTAGAATGTGTATGATTGATCCTTTGCTTAGTTCCCTACTATTAATGTATTATTAGTAGTGTGTTTCTTTACTTTGGCTATTAATTGGTTGATACAATTGGCTGCTCTCATGTTGGGGGCATAAATTCTCATAATTATTAGATCTTCTTGTTGGATAGACACTCTAAGAATGTTACAGTGTCTCTCTTCATCTCTTACTACAGCCTTTGGTTTAAAATCTATTTTTTCTGATATGAGGATTGCTGCTCCAGCTTTCTTTTGAGCTTCATTAGCATAGTAAATTGTTTCCACTCCCTCACTTTCAGTCTGGAAGTGACTTTAGGTCTAAAATGAGTGTCTTGTAGACAGCATATAAATGGGTCTTACTTTTTTTTTTTATCCAATCTGATACATTGTGTCTTTTGATCAGAACATTTAGTCCATTTACATTCAGAGTAACTGTTAGGAGATATGAATTTTATGCCATTGTATTACCTGTAAAGTCCCAGTTTCTATAGATTGTCTCTGTTTCTTTCTGGTTTATGTGACTCTTGGGGTCTCTTTTTGCTTACAGGATCCCCCCTCGATATTTCTTGCAGGGCTGGTTTCCTGGTCACATATTCTTTCAGTTTTTGTCTGTCGTGAAAGCTCTTTATTTCTCCTTCCATTCTGAACAAAGTATTCTTGGCTGCATGTTCCTCTCATTTACTACTCTGAATATATCATGCTAGCCTTTTCTGGCCTGCCAGGGATCTGTGGATAGGTCTGATGTCAGGCTAATGTTCCTATCCCCATAGGTTAGGAACCTCTTTTCTCAAGCTGCTTTCAGGATTTTCTATCCCAAATTTGCAAGCTTCACTACTTAATGTCAGAGTGTTGATGTATTTTTATTGATTTTTTGAGGGGTCCTCTCTACTTTTGGACACTTATGCCTATTTCCTTCCCTAAATTAGGCAAGTTCTCAGCTATGATTTGCTCCAATGTACCTTCTGCCTCTCTCCGCTTAGCCACCCCAGTAATTCTGATATTGGTTCTTTTTATGACATCACTGATTTCTCAAAACCTCTCCTCATGGGCTATTAGTTTTCTCTCTTTTCCTCAACTACCTTCCCTTCCATCAACCAGTCTTCTATGTCACCTACTCTTACTTCTGCCTCATTTTTCCTAGCTTTCAGAGCACCCAGTTTAGACTGCATTTCTAATTTTGGCCTGATTAAATATCATTTCTATAATAAGAGATTCTTTAGTGTCTTTTATACTTTTTTTCAATCCCAGCTAGTAACTTTATACTTGTTATCCTGAATTCCATCTCTCACATCTTACTTAATCCTCATTGATTAGATTTGTGTCAGAAAGCATTACCTCTGGTTCTTTCTTTTGTTGTGAGTTCCCCCTTCTAGTCATTTTGGCCAGAGAAGAACAGATAAACTAGTGAACAGAATCAAAAATATTACCCATGATAATTGACTCTCTCTTCTTACTTGTGGAGCATAAGTAATAATATGGAGAACATTGGGAGAAAGAGAGGAGAGGTGATTTTGGTGAAATAGGAGGGGGAGATGAACCATGAGAGACTGTGGACTCTGAGAAACAATCTGAGCATTTTGGAGGGGTGGGGGGTGGAGTGTTGGGTGAGCCTGGTGAAGGGTTTTAAGGAGGGCATGTATTGCATGGAACACTGGGGGTGGTGCATAAACAATGAATCTTGGAACACTGAAAAAAAATTAAATTAAATTAAATTAAAAACAAACAAACAAAATATTAACCATGGCACAGTCAAAATACACATTAAACAAATTGGAAGAGGTCAGAATCCAGAACAGAAAAGAAAAAGGAAAAGGAAAAAGAAAGGAAAGAAAAAAGAAAAAAAAAAAAGACAAGGTGGGAGAATATAATCTCACAAGATGGACAAACAGGGTGATCCACTTGGTCTCGAGTGTATTTCGGTCTCTGTGTTAGAAGACACTAAATCCCAAAATTGTTAAGAGAAAAAAACTTATACATATACAAAAATAAAATTGAATAGAGTGAAAGGAAGGAACGATGAAGAATCTATCTATAAAATGTATGTAAAAAATGAAATTTAAAAAAAGACTTAAAAACAAGGATTTGATAAAATAAGAAACTAGTTGAAAAGGCACTGGGTGTGGTGAAAAAATAATGAATACTGTTATGCTGAAAATAAATAAAAAAATTTAAAAAGGGAATAAAGAAAAAAATAAATTGAAAATTTTAGACTGAAAATGAATCATGAAGGAAAAAAAAAACCCTCAAATTATCTACTATTTTCCCCTAGCACTCGAAATTTACAGTCTTGTGGAGTCCATAAACTTGCTGTGTACCTGTTCTTTCCGTTGGTTTTCTGGGTGAAGGTCCTGCTCCACTGTTTCTCAGGTGTCTTTGTTTCAGTGGAGATGCACTGCCCCTTGCTAGGGGGCCAGGCTCAGTATATGCTGGTCCTTTGTGTGACTTTCATTCCATGAAGGTTTTCTGTCCTCTTTAGAAGATCAAAATAAGTGTCTGTTGGCCATCTGGATGTCTTCTTTGCAGAAATGTCTGTTCATGTCCTCTGCCCATTTCTTGATTGGATTATTTGTTCTTTGGGTGTTGAGTTTGCTAAGTTCTTTATAGATTCTGGACACTAGTCTTTATCTGATATGTCGTTTGCAAATATCTTCTCCCATTTTGTCAGTTGTCTTTTGATTTTGTTAACTGTTTCCTTTGCTGTGCAAAAGCTTTTGATCTTGATGAAATCCCAATAGTTCATTTTTGCCCTTGCTTCCCTTGCCTTTGGCGTTGTTCCTAGGAAGATGTTGCTGCGGCTGAGGTCGAAGAGGTTGCTGCCTGTGTTCTCCTCAAGGATTTTGATGGATTCCTTTCTCACATTGAGGTCCTTCATCCATTTTGAGTCTATTTTTGTGTGTGGTGTAAGGAAATGGTCCAATTTCATTTTTCTGCACGTGGCTGTCCAATTTTCCCAGCACCATTTATTGAAGAGGCTGTCTTCTTTCCATTGGACATTCTTTCCTGCTTTGTCGAAGATTAGTTGACTGTAGAGTTGAGGGTCTATTTCTGGGCTCTCTATTCTGTTCCATTGATCTATGTGTCTGTTTTTGTGCCAGTACCATGCTGTCTTGATGATGACAGCTTTGTAATAGAGCTTGACGGCCAACAGACACATGAAAAAGTGCTCCATATCACTCGGCATCAGGGAAATACAAATCAAAACCACAATGAGATATCACCTCACACCAGTCAGAATGGCTAAAATCAACAAGTCAGGAAATGACAGATGCTGGCGAGGATGCGGAGAAAGGGGAACCCTCCTACACTGTTGGTGGGAATGCAAGCTGGTGCAGCCACTCTGGAAAACAGCACGGAGGTTCCTGAAAATGTTGAAAATAGAACTGCCCTATGACCCAGCAATTGCACTATTGGGTATTTACCCTAAAGATACAAACGTAGTGATCCAAAGGGGCACGTGCACCCGAATGTTTATAGCAGCAATGTCCACAATAGCCAAGCTATGGAAAGAACCTAGATGCCCATCAACAGATGAATGGATCAAGAAGATGTGGTATATATACACAATGGAATACTATGCAGCCATCAAAAGAAATGAAATCTTGCCATTTGCAACAACATGGATGGAACTAGAGCGTATCATGCTTAGCAAAATAAGTCAATAAGACAACTATCATATGATCTCCCTGATATGAGGAAGTGGTGATGCAACATGGGGGCTTAAGTGGGTAGGAGAAGAATCAATGAAACAAGATGGGATTGGGAGGGAGACAAACCCTAAGTGACTCTTAATCTCACAAAACAAACTGAGGGTTGCTGTGGGGAAGGGGTTTGGGAGAAGGGGGTGGGATTATGGACATTGGGGAGGGTATGTGCTTTGGTGAGTGCTGTGAAGTGTGTAAACCTGGTGATTCACAGACCTGTACCCCTGGGGATAAAAATATATGTTTATAAAAAATAAAAAAATTAAAAAAAAAAAAGATCACAAGAATGAGTCTAAGAAAAAAAAAAAAAGAAGAAGAAGATCAAAATAAAAATGGCCATGCCTGATCTCCAGCCCTAGAGCCAAAAGATCATGGTCCCCTCTCTTCAGTAAACCCTCAGGATAAAAGGTTTTCACCATTGTGTGTCCCAAACTTTGCAGACACCTGTGGTGTGCACTCACACTGATCCTTCTAGGGAAGTCAGAGGGTCCTGCATTACTGCATTTTGTAGGGCCCTGGCACTGAGAGCCTGATCTGGATCTTGTATGCCCCTGCTCTGCCCCTCCAGGGGGAAGTTGGAGGGTAGCTTGGTACTGTCCTTTACAAGACCCCACCCTGAGAGCTGTTGGCCACTTGTGTGCACCCTTGCTCCACCCCTCCTGGGAGATAGTGAAGGATCCCCAGGCAGATAATGATCACCTGGGTCATTGAGTTGGCTCTCAATTCATGGTGAAACAAGCTAAGATCCCCCTCCTGGGCTTGCTGACCATAATCAGTTTCCCCACTCCTCTGCTTGGGAACTCTACTGGCTCAGGCTCTCCTGTTAATTATGTGACTCCCAGGATCCTGAGACCACCCTCTCCCTCCTAGAATTCTGCCCATTACACCCCCTCAGCCCCTTTCAGACAAGGATGTCTCTCACTGAAGAAGATTTCTAAGGGCTCATGTTTTGCTTTCCAGGGCTAAATCTCTTTCCAGAAGCTGGCTTACAGAAGCTTCCTCCCTAGCACTATGCATCTTCCAATACCTCCCCTCAGATTCACTTCTCATCTACAACCTTGTAGAAAGTTGTTGCATTTCTGCTTGTAGAGTTCCAGATATTCTTTTCTTACATCTCAGGTTGAATTCATGGTGTTCAGAATGATTTGATAGTTATCTAGTTAAATTAAATGGACCAGATGAAAGGAGGTCCTCTACTCTTCCACCATCTTTACATAGATTATTTTTATAAACACAGTATAGTACTATAAAGGTATTTCCTTCCTTATGATTTTCTTAATAACCTTTTTTTCTAGCATATTTTGTTTTAAAGATACAATATGTAGTACATATAACCTGCAAAATATGTGTTGATTAACACTTTATGTTATCGGTATTGTTTCCAGTCAACATTAAGCTATTAGTAGTTAAATCCAAGGAGAATTAGAAGTTATACTCAGATTTTTTATTGCATAGGTTGTTGGCATCCCTAACCTTGATATTGTTTAAGAGTATACTTTATGTGGGGATGGGGTTTCAAAAAATATGGTCACATCTAAAATGGACAAGGTCAGGATATATATTCATATATACTTGACAGATTCATATATATGACACAAATTAGGCCAATCAGATCCTTTCTCTCTGGATTGGAATCTTGAGAGTGAAGTAACACAAAGGGCAAAAGTGGTTGGTGTTCATTCATTTCAACAGTGGTTTGTTAGTGAGGATGCCCACTAGATCCTATTCTCTAAGTCTCTAGAGTTGCCTCAGTGCTTTTACTTTTCAAGTTTATATCACAATTAAAAATTTTTATTAATACACCTGTTGGTTGGTTCATGTACACAAGATCATGAGCTGGGAGTACACACTTTTTAGTACCAGTATCCATCTAAACTATAACTCCTTTGTTCTCATATTGAAGCATTATTCTGATGTCTCTGCAGTCTAATTATATATGTCTTTTATTCCTCCTTGTCTGTGACATTTTAAAAATCTCTGGTCATTACTCAATATTCATTAAATATATTGGTTCTCACATGTTTCCTTCTGTACCCCAATGCCTGTCACCATGCTTGATGAATTCTATATTTATATATGCATTAAATACCTTTTTATGCTATGTCAGCCATTCATTCCCATATCATGAATCTTGCCTCATTCATAACTGTTTTGTTTCTGAAGTACTGAATTTGAATAACCTACTTTCTAATGAGTTATTTTAATTCCTATTATCTCTCTCTCTTCCCTACTACACATGCTCTATGACCTCATCGACTATGCCAGTCCCTGGTACTTCATTTTCTCCCACTTTATTAGCCTCTCATGAATTTATTTCATTTTCTAGCTACTGTGATGATGAACATTTTTTCATGTGTCTGATAGCCATTTGTATGTCTTCATTGGAGAAGTCTCTGTTCATATCTTCTGCCCATTTTTTGATATGATTGCCTGTTTTGTGTGTGTTGAGTTTGAGGAGTTCTTTATAGATCCTGGATATCAAGCTTTTGTCTGTACTGTCATTTGCAAATATCTTCTCCCATTCTGTGGGTTGC
Organism: Mustela nivalis; assembly: GCF_964662115.1. Lineage (NCBI taxonomy): Eukaryota > Metazoa > Chordata > Mammalia > Carnivora > Mustelidae > Mustela > Mustela nivalis. Next base: position 23,108,767 of record NC_139040.1, read on the forward strand.
CTCTTCGTTTTTTTTGACTGCTTCCTTTGCTGTGCAGAAGCTTTTGATTTTGATGAAGTCCCAAAAGTTCATTTTCACTTTTGTTTCCTTTGCCTTTGGATACATATCTTGAAAGAAGTTGCTGTGGCTGATATCGAAGAGATTACTGCCTATGATCTCCTCTAGGATTCTGATGGATACCTGTCTCACATTGAGGTCTTTTATCCATTTTGAGTTTATCTTTGTGTACAGTGTAAGAAAATGGTCAAGTTTCATTCTTCTCTATATAGCTGCCCAGCTTTCCCAGCACCATTTATTGAAGAGACTGTCTTTTTTCCACTGCATATTTTTTCCTGTTTTGTCGAAGATTAATTGACCATAGATTTGAGGGTCCATATCTGGGCTCTCTACTCTGTTCCACTGCTCTCTGTATCTGTTTTTATGCCAGTACCAGGCTGTCTTGGTGACCACAGCTTTGTAATAAAGCTTGAAATCAGGTAACGTGATGCCCACAGTTTTATTTTTGTTTTTCAACATTTCCTTAGCAATTTGGGGTCTCTTCTGATTCTGTATTCCACCATGGCTCACCATTTCATTTTCTTACTATCATCCCTAATTACCTTGACCACTTGTTCTGCTTTCGCATTTGTCCTTCAAAATTTCTAGCTCTGGATTAATTGAATCTTCTTCCATGTTCACTATTATACATGAATAATAGAAAATTGAAAGAAATGTCTGTGGATTAGTACCCAAATGAGCCGATAGCATTCAACCTCACCTTTATCAGTATCTTTGATCACCGTACTTGTCTTTGAACTATTCTAATTGCATTACCCTTTTCTCCACAATTCAAATCTCTGCACAAACCTACTCACAGTACAAGAGCCGTCCAATTTTTTAGTCTTCCACTCTATCTCTTTATCTTTAGCTTGTAAGCTCAGTGTGTCTTCCATTACAAAGATACCCCCTGAGTATCTTTCATCCACTTCTTACTACAACCATCTGTCTCTTCTTCACATACATTAGCTTACCTTATTCATTCACAATCTTCTTTCTCCAAATTAAAAAAAAATCACATACTTTTGCTCAAAATGCATATAATCTGATGTAACATCCTTCAGTCACAGATCATGCTTATTTTTGTTTGCATGCTATTTTACTCTCAGGAAGCAGTTAAAATCACTTTATTATCCTTGCTTATTTTTACTTATTTAGCTTAGTGTTTATGATATTGATTTATTATAGGACAATGGCTCTCAATCAAGAATAATAAATCAGAGGGAACCTGGGTGGCTCAGTGGGTTAAAGCCTTTGCCTTCAGCTCAGGTCATGATCCCAGGGTCCTGGGATTGAGCCCTGCATCAGGCTCTCTGCTCAGCAGGGAGCCTGCTTCCTCTTCTCTCCCTCTCTGCCTGCTTCTCTGTTTATTTGTGATCTCTGTCTGTCAAATAAATAAATAAAATCTTAAAAAAAAAAGAATAATAAATCCGAACTTCTGATAGTCATTCCAATATACCTGTGTTTTAAAAATGTAACCAAAACAATACTGATATGCATCCCTGGTTAAGAAATAAAAACTCTCAGGGCACCTGGGTGGCTCATTCTGTTAAGAGTCTGCAATCGGCTCGCTCATGATCCTGGGATTAGGTCCCACATCAGTCTCCCTGTTCAGCAGGTTGCCTTCTTCTCCCTCCCTCTTTGCTGCTCCTCATGCTTGTTCTCTCTTTATATATTCTTCTCTCAAATAAATTATATATATACATACATATATATATATGTATATATATATATGAAAAACTGTTTATATATATATGTATATGTATATGTATACCATCATTTTTTTTTTGAGTTGCCTTCAAAATCATAATCAGACTGGACAAAATCACACTAAATGGTAATCAAATTAATCTAATTTCCTAGATTTATTTCTGAGATGCATATATATTTATGGGACGTTCTCATAATATTATCTGCCTAATGACAAACAAATAGCACATCTATTAATAGAATCAATGTCATGATATATGGATATTGATAAATGAGCATCTCACCTATATATTGCTATTTATATAGACTACAGAAATCAAATTCCATTTGATCTTGAGTCTTCCCAAAAAAGCCCACACTTTTAGTTCATGTGATCATCCTAGGTTTTGCTGATTTTTATTTTCCTTGTAAGAAACAGGTGTTTGTTTCTTTCTACCCAGCTGAGGTATGTTTACTACAGAAGAACTACTGGACACTGTGCTTCCACAGGCTTCATATTTTCTTCTTCTCCCTTGGTTTTTATCCAAAACTAATTTTGTTTAATCAGCCTGCTGCTGCTGTAGAAGTCACATCTGTTCAAATTTACACTCTTTATCATGGCTGACATGTTGTTTGTGTATCTATTTACCTCAAACCTTGTTCTAACTGCTTCTTGCGGATAATTTGTGATTTCTTCCTTCAGTCTATTACAGGTTGGTAGACATTGTGTTTGTTTATGCAAAGTGACTCATACCCTTTTTTTTTTGTCCCTTATATTATCTGATATTGTGTTTTAAAGGAAGCTAAAACTTACATGACAAGGAAAGTACAGATGAGTGAATTGAATGGAAACCAAAATAATTTTCCTGATTGCTCACTTTTTGATAACCTTCAAAATATGTTCTAGTAATAGGCAACCCAACCACTATAAAACCCTGAAAACATATCAAAGCACTTACTACATACTACCTTTTCAATATGTATGAAGAACAATATATAGGAAAGGATGTTCTGTTCCAGCACATTTTTAAAGAAAGACCCTTGCAAAGTTTAAGAGTCAGGAGAATAAAAATATCTCCATGGTGAATATGTGAAACTGTAATTTCAGCCACCAAATTCAGTTCAATTAGATCTAAGTTGGTTAACTTTAAGAGAACCTTTTAAAAATGAATCTAAAAATAAAGATACTAGTAGACATCATTATCTCCTGTATATTGGAGTGGTGAAAAGAGATTAAGACAATATAAGATGCAGCAGCAGGAAGGCAAATTATTCAAATTTTGCAAGTTGAATTAATTTTGAATACTGAAATTAGGAATATCAAAGAATGCATCATGAATTAGTAAGATCACTTATAAGACAAATTAATAGTTATTAGATCAGAAACACATGAGAAAAAGCACAATTAAAATAGATTAAATGCATATAGCACAAAGTGTACATCTAAGTAATAATTAGTAACACCACCAGGCAGACCAGAGAAGAATAGCATAGATGAAAAACTGGCATAGTCAAAAATACTTGTTGTTTCTCAAAAAACCCTGGATGTGTATTAAGTATCTCCTATATTGAATATTTTAAAAATCTAAAAAGTACTCTGAGAGTTCATTGATTTCTATAATATCTCCAAGGGAAGAGAACCAGCCAAAGAAAGATTAAGGTACAGTATTTATTTACAGTAAAATAAGTTCCAATTGTCTACACAAGAAACATTTACATTATCTATTCATTCTCTACCTACTTTTCAGATATAGGTATCTATTTCACTGGTGACCTATGTAAAATGTAAGAGACATCTTTCTGAACTATGTTATGATTGTAAATGGAACAAAACATTGTTCTTTTGATTTGGAGGACTATAAGAATAAGAGGAAAAAAAAGTAAAGTGCCTTTCAGTTTTCAAAGCTATATTATTTCCAACCGTTTTTTTAAAAATATATTTCTTCCATGCTATATAGTCTATCATTTTATTTTCACACTTAGGCAGTTGAGACAAGGTACTGATAATATGACAAAACTTTCAGCAATGGGAGTAAATGCTCATGACACTTGGAATAATTTCACTGGTGCTGGGAACATTTGTTGAAATTTTTCAAATATCAGGTTTAGTCAAATTTTCCTTTTTGAAGAACATTGACAGATATAAGATTTCAAAACCTGGTTCTCTCTAATTACTTGAGAAGTATGAAGATTAGTAGCAGAGAGGTATAAATTCTATGACCCCGAAGACAAGAAGGTTAATGGGAAAAGAAACTATATTTCAATAGTGTAATGTTTAATTTTAGTGCAGGTTAAGAGGAAATTAATGCCTAAGGTAGATGTTTGTTTTGGAACAGAAACATAATAGTGGATCTGAATATATTCCATAAATTCTCATTAGATATCTTCATTTGCATATATTGAAATAATGAATGTCATAATATCTGCTGCACTAAGTCAACCACTACCTGGGGGAAAAGAATCTACTACATTTGAAATGGTTGGCTTAGAAAATTGCTTCACTGGGCTCCTTGGTGGCTCAGTTGGTTAAGGTCTGACTCTTGATTTCAGCTCAGGTCATGATCTCAGGGTCCTAGGATTGTAATACAGGGTTCTGGGATAGAGCACCACATGGAGCTCCAGGATGGGCTCCACACTCAACAAGGAGTCTGCTTGAGATTCTTCCCTCTCCCTCCATCCCTCCCACTGCTCATGCCCTCACTCTCTCAAGTAAATAAATCTTTCTTCTTCTTTTTAAAGAACTATATTGAATTTAGAAACTCTATTAATTTCCTTTTCTTTTCTAATGCTACCCCTTGCTACTATTCTACACATAGGAGAAAGTCACATTTTTGTACTAGAGCTTCTGTAAGAGCAGCTACACTGCAGTTAAGCATTATCTCAGATTCAAAGGTTATTTGTGAAGCTGCCCAAAGGAAAACTTGTTTTTAGCAAGTTCATCACTTATTTTTTGAAATATTAAAAGGAATCTATCTTCTAACATATTGATAAAACTTTGATCAGAAGTGTGACACCTGGGGGGCATGTGAGTGACATAGTTGGTTAAGCACCTGACACTTAATTTAAGCTCAGGGCATGTTGTTGAGGTTGTGGGATTGAGCCCTGTGTCAGGCTACACAATTGGTGTGAAGCCTGCTTGAGATTCTCTCTCTCTCTCTGCCCCTCCCCACCCAACCCATGCTCTCTTTTTCTCTTAAAAAAAAAAAAAGTGAATGTGTAGTACTTGAACTCTCAATAGTTAGAAAAAAATAGTTTTGCCCCAGTGTATGGGAAATATTAGTTCACTCATGCCTTTTAGTAGTTTGAAAGAAATGGTACTGAGTGGACTCTGAGATGTCTATTTTTATCTCCTCTTACCTGACAGAGACATGACACATTGTGGACTCTCAGACTTTGCTTTCTTTTTTCTTTGTTTATAGTAAAGAATAAAAATGGCATCCACAAAGTTAAGTTGTATTAACACAATACATGTTGTTATTTACCTTGGGAGGCATCCAGGACAATATTTTTTTTAAAGGTTAACACACAAGAGACTGTGGACTTTGAGAAACAAACTGAGAGTTTGGAGGGGAGGGTGGTGGTGCAGGCTTGGGTGAGCCTGGTGGTGGGTATTTAGGAGGGCATGTATTGCATGGAGCACTGGGTATGGTGCATAAACAATGAATCTTGGAACACTGAAAAAAATTACAAAAGAAAAGCTTAACACAGTATAAAAAAGGTGATATATATTTTTCTATGCTGAAATCATATTTTGAATATGTTAAAAACCATTACCATTTAATAATGACCTACATTTTTACCATCTTCTTTTGTAAGATGCTCTCTATTTGAGAGTGGTTTTGGTCATGGTAATAATACATAAATCTCTAAAATACTTTGGTGCAGATTCATTTCAAATTTTCATATTTTCTGAAAGAAAGATTCCAGACATATAAATATGGGTGATCTGAGGAGCACAGCAGAGGAAGGCAGGGAGAAGGGGGAAAAGTTAGGATATCACTAAAGAAAATATATGTCTTTTAGCACAAAGTTTCCAGACAGTCCTGAACAGATTTACAGATCTTATTTAACACGGTGTTGTTTTTTTAATATACATTTTTAAATTTTAAAACAGTTTTAGCTTTACAGATGAATTACAAAGTAGTATAGAGAGTTCCAGATATATATCTCACACTAAGCTTCCTTAATTATTAATGGTTTACTTTATTATGGTACATTTTTCATAATTAATAAACTTAATATTGATATATTATCATTAACTAACGATCATACTTGATTTTATTTTCTCAACTTTTCTCTACTACCTTTTTCTGTTCCAGGATTCCATTCCAAATACTATATTACTACATTTAGACATTTGGTCTTGTTAGTTTCCAATTTTCTGTGACAGTTTCTCCAACTTTCTGTATTATGTTAACAGTTTTGAGGATTACAAGTCAGGTACTTTGTAGAATGCTCCACAATTTGGATTTGTCTGATGTTTTTCTCACAATGAGCCTGGAGTTATATGATTTATTTATTTATTTGTATATTCAATCATATATTCATACCAGCATGGACTCATGAGCATTATTTTACACCTTGGACTAACATCCAGTACTACTAATGCATTTTCTTGTTCACATAATTCCAGCTTTGGACATTGGGATCTCTTTTGGTTGCCTGCTGTATCCCTTTATGCTTGCCATTTCTTTTCCATTTTCTTACTTAGTACTTTGCATTTTCTGTCACTAAAAGATGCTCCCAGTTAATCATGTACATTTTCTATAGCAGTACTAGAATCAGCCATTTTTCTAAGAAAGCCTGGAGAGTAACATTAGAATCCAAATTCTGATTGTTAGACATGCTTGTCACTACCTCGGCATCATTAATTCTAGGCCTTCTCAGGTGACAAAGCAAGGAAGTATTTGTGTGTATACCAACTTATATAGATAGATAGATAAATAAATACACACACACACACACATACACACATATGTGTGTGTAGATGTTTGTGCAAATATTTACACGTATATATATGTGTGTATATATATTATATATATAAAGTTAAAATATATTTAATTTAAGACCTCTGTCTTAAATTAAACATGTGTTCATACTCATGTCTTTCACTCAAATTCACTACCAGATGGATCAAAATAACTTCCCCTCCTTGCTTATCTATTAACTAAAACTCCAACCATGAGAAACTTGGCTTATACCATCCACCTTCCTTTTAATTAGTTGTTCAACTTCAGTGTACATGTACAACGGTTTTAAAATTGTTAGCTTTTACATATGGGGAACAATCGTATCAAATAGAGTACAGTACTTATGTATAGTTTATTTTGCCTTTATACTTATAGACATCATTAATTTAAACAGTTATTTAAGTTAAAAACTCACTCCCCCACATGTTTCTTTGACATTATTTCATACATTTGTGATGCAGTTAGATTGTTTTGTCACATTCTGGACTCTAACATACGATTTGTTTTAACTTTTTTTTCTTTTATTTATTTTCAGCATAACAGTATTCATTATTTTTGCACCATACCCAGTGCTCCATGCAATCCATGCCCTCTCTAATGCCCACCACCTGGTTCCCCAAACCTCCCACCCCCTGCCACTTCAAACCCCTCAGATTGTTTTTCAGAGTCCATAGTCTCTCATGGTTCACCTCCCCTTCCAATTTCCCCCAACTCCCTGCTCCTCTCTAACTCCCCATGTCCTTCATGCTATTTGTTATGCTCCACAAATAAGTGAAACCATTTGATACTTGACTCTCTCTGCTTGATTTATTTCACTCAGCATAATCTCCTCCAGTCCCACCCACGTTACTACAAAAGTTGGGTATTCATCCTTTCTGCTGGAGGCATAATACTCCATAGTGTATATGGACCACATCTTCCTTATCCATTTGTCTGTTGAAGGGCATCTTGGTTCTTTCCACAGTGTGGCGACCGTGGCCATTGCTGCTATAAACATTGGGGTACAGATGGCCTTTCTTTTCACTGCATCTGTATCTTTGGGGTAAATACCCAGGAGTGCAATGGCAGGGTCATAGGGAAGTTCTATTTTTAATTTCTTGAGGAATCTCCACACTGTTCTTCAAAGAGGCTGCACCAACTTGCATTCCCGCCAACAGTGTAAGAGGGTTCCCCTTTCTCCACATCCCCTCCGACACATGTTGTTTCCTGTCTTGCTAATTTTGGCCATTCTAACTGGTGTAAGGTGTTCTGACTTCTTAAGTGATATTTTAAAATTTAAATGATATTAAATAATATTTTAAAATTTTAGATTGACTCGTTATAAAAAGTTCAGTGAGTTTTGACAAATTAAGTGTATAAGGAATCTACAGTTATAGCATTAGAAAGAATAGTTTTACCTTAAAAATCCCTGTTTTTCATCTTTTCAATAACACTCTCCCTCTCTCCCCGCCCCCAAAAATCTCTGGCAATCATTTATACTTGTCAATCTCCATGGTTTGCCTTTTCCAGAATTTCATCTCATTGGAATTATATGGTATGTAACTTTTTTTTAAAGATTTTATTTATTCATTTGACAGAGAGAGATTACAAGTAGGCATAGAGGCAGGCAGAGAGAGAGAGAGGAGGATGCAGGCTCCCTGCTGAGCAGAGAGCCCAATGCGGGACTTGATCCCAGGACCCTGAGATCATGACCTGAGCTGAAGGCAGTGGCTTAACCCACTGAGCAACCCAGGTGCCCTGGTATGTAACTTTTTAAGAATGGCTTTTTTACTTAGCAATATGCATTTATCTATTTTTTTTTCATGCCGTGTAGCTCATTTCTTTTTTTCTTCTTCTTCTTTTCTAATTTGTATAGGAAAAAGCCAAGATTTTTGTTTTGTTTTGTTTTCTTGGTAAGAATAATGTGATTAATAAATAAAGATGTCAATTTACAAAAATATCTAATTACTAAAATAGATACAGTCTTATTTAACTGCATAAATTAGCTATAGGTTTATAATATATGAATATTTCTTATGTTCACCTAAATTATACAATGGAATTAATCTTTTTCTGCATATTTTACTGTATGTAACTTATAAAAGTTTTGTTGAATATAGCTTATGAAAATTTTATCCGTTAGGACTTTCAAATAGATTTTTAAAAGATCAATCATTGACATTGGCAGATGTCACCACATTGTAATACTTAAAAGAAGGTAATCTGTAAATTCTTCCTATATAAAATTTCTTACTTTATCAGTAGCCACTAACTTTGAACCCAGAATGTCAAGCTTTTCTTTTTTAACAGTTGAAAGTGTAAAACTTTTCCTTTTGCAGTTTATTTTTTTTTTTTAGGTGGGGGAAGGGATAGAGGGAGAGAGAGAGGATCCTTTTTTTTTTCATAGATATTATTTATTTATTTGTCAGAGACAGAGTATGCACAAGCATGGGGAGCAGCAGGCAGAGGGAGAAGCAAGCTCCTTGCTGAGCAGGAAGCCCAATGTGGGACTCAACCCCAGGACCATGACCTGAGCCAGAGGCTGATGCTTAACCAACGGTGCCACCTATGTGTCCCAAGGGAGAGAGAGAATCTTCAGCAGGTTCCACACCCAGCATGGAGCCTGATGCAATGCTCATTCTCACAATGCTGAAATCGTGACCTGAGCCAAAATCAAGAGTCAGATGCTTAGATGCTCCTGTAGTTGAATTTCTTTAATTGAAGTATTATTGACATACAATGTTATCTTAGTTTCAGGCATACAACATAATGAACTGACAATTTTATACATTACACAATGCTCACCAGAAAAAAAAAGTATATTTAACACCTGTTACCATACAATGTTATTACAATATTATTGATTATATTACCTACTTTTTTTTATCACTGAGTAATATTTCAATGTATGGTTGAATACAGTTTGTTTATTCATTCACTATCAAAGGACATCTGAGTTGTTACCATTTTTTTGGCAATTATAAATAAAGCGGCTACAAACATTTGCATGCAAGTTATTTTTTTGCTTGTTTTGTGAACATAGTACAATATGTACAATAAATAAAATAGATACAATAATACAGTACAATAAATACCCACAGTGTGATTTTTAGAATGTATGATAAGACTGTGTTTAGTTAACTAAAAATTGCCAAGCTGTCTTCTAAAATGACTGTACCATTATGCATTACCATCTGAAATGAATGAGATTCCTTCTTGTTCCACATTCTTTTTCTTTTTTTATCGTTTCATGGGTTTTATTGTTTTTTCTTTTCTTTTTTTTCTTTTAATTTATTCTTTATTTATTTTCAGCATAACGGTATTCATTATTTTTGCACCACACCCAGTGCTCCATGCAATCCGTGCCCTCTATAATACCCACCACCTTGTACCCTGACCTCCCACCCCCCACCCCTTCAAAACCCTCAGATTGTTTTTCAGAGTCCATAGTCTCCCATGGTTCACCTCCCCTTCCAATTTACCCCAGCTCCCTGCTCCTCTCTATCTCCCCATGTCCTCCATGCTATTTGTTATGCTCCACAAATAAGTGAAACCATATGATACTTGACTCTCCCTGCTTGACTTATTTCACTCAGCATAATCTCTTCCAGTCCCATCCATGTTGCTACAAAAGTTGGGTATTCGTCCTTTCTGATGGAGGCATAATACTCCATAGTGTATATGGACCACATCTTCCTTATCCATTCGTCCATTGAAGGGCATCTTGGTTCTTTCCACAGTGTGGCGACCGTGGCCATTGCTGCTATAAACATTGGGGTACAGATGGCCCTTCTTTTCACGTCATCTGTGTCTTTGGGGTAAATACCCAGGAGTGCAATGGCAGGGTCATAGGGAAGTTCTATTTTTAATTTCTTGAGGAATATCCACACTGTTCTTCAAAGAGGCTGCACCAACTTGCATTCCCGCCAACAGTGTAAGAGGGTTCCCCTTTCTCCACATCCCCACCAACACATGTTGTTCCACATTCTTACCAGCAGTTTATGCTGTCAGTGGTTTAGATTTTAGCCATTTCAATCAGAGCATCATTGTATTTCATTATTGATTGAATTTGCAATTTCCTAATGACAAATAAAGCTTAAAATATTTTTCAATACTTATTTGTCATATGTATATCTTCTTTGACAAAGTGTTCAGATCTATATTGTCCATTGTTTTATTATTCTTAAGTTTTAAGGCATGCATATTTTGGATACAAGTACTTTATCAGGTATACATTTTCAATATTTTCCCTCAGGATGTTGCTTTATTTTTCATTATTTTAATGGGGTATTCCACCAAGCATAAGTTTTTAATCTTTATTAAATGTTACTAAAAGTTCAACATCATTTTTTTTCATGCATACTGCTTTTGTGTTTTACATAAAAAAAATATCACCACACCCAAGATCATATTAATTTTCCATTAAGGTTTCGTTAAAATGTTTTATATGTTTACATTTTACATATATGTCCATAATCCATTTTGATTTAATAGCTGCAAAAGCTGTAAGGTCTATTTATAAGCTTTAAAAAAAAAAAACTCCATTTCAACTCCCTGTGTTGAAATTACTCATTTCTTTCTTTTTTTTTTTTTTAAAGATTTTATTTATTTTATTTGACAGACAGAGATTACAAGTAGGCAGAGAGGCAGGCAGAGAGAGAGGAAGGGAAGCAGGCTCCCTGCTGAGCAGAGAGCCCGATGCGGGCCTCGATCCCAGGACCCTGAGATCATGACCTGAGCCGAAGGCAGCGGCTTAACCCACTGAGCCACCCAGGCGCCCGAAATTACTCAATTCTTAATCAAATTTTCTTTTTTCCTTTCTCAAAGATCAGATGATTGTACTTGTTTGGGTCTATTTCTGGGAATATATATTTTGTTCCATTGTTCTATGTTTCTACAATTAAACCAATACCACACTATCTAGATGACTGCAGCTTTATAGGTAATCTTGAAATTAAGTAATGAATTCTCCCATTTTGTTTTTCAGTATTGAATTGAGTATTCTCAATCTTTTTTTGTTTGTTTGTTTCTTTGTTTTAAGATTTTATTTGTTTATTTGACAGACAGAGATCACAAGTAGACAGGCAGGCAGAGAGAGAGAGAGAGAGAGAGAAGCAGGCTCCCTGCTGAGCAGAGATCCCAATACAAGAGTCGATCCCAGGACCATGGGATCATGACCCGAGCCAAAGGCAGCAGCTTAATACACTGAGCCACCCAGACGCCCTGTTTGTTTGTTTTTATATAAACATTAAAATCAATTTGCAAAACAATTTGGTGGTATTTTGATTGTAATACCTTTAAATAAAGAGATCAAGTTGGGGAAAAAAATGACACAATATTGAGTCTTAAACCTTGACATGAAGTATCTTTTTTATTAGACAATTTATTTATTCTTTTTAGTTGTTTTTTTTAATTTTTTATTTTTTATAAACATATATTTTTATCCCCAGGGGTACAGGTCTGAGAATCGCCAGGTTTACACACTTCACAGCACTCGCCAAAGCACATACCCTCCCCAATGTCCATAACTCCACCTCCCTTCTCCCAACCCCCCTCCCCCCAGCAACCCTCAGTTTGTTTTGTGAGAATAAGAGTCACTTAGGGTTTGTCTCCCTCCCAATCCCATCTTGTTTCATTGATTCTTCTCCTACCCACTTAACTCCCCATGTTGCATCACCACTTCCTCATATCAGGGAGATCATATGATAGTTGTCTTTCTCCGCCTGACTTATTTCGCTCAGCATGATACACTCTAGTTCCATCCATGTTGTCGCAAATGGCAAGATTTCATTTCTTTTGATGGCTGCATAGTATTCCATTGTGTATATATACTACCTCTTCTTTATCCACTCATCTGCTGATGGACATCTAGGTTTTTTCCATAGTTTGGCTATTGTGGACATTGCTGCTATAAACATTCGGGTGCATGTGCCCCTTCAGATCACTACGTTTGTATCTTTAGGGTAAATACCCAATAGTGCAATTGCTGGGTCATAGGGCAGTTCTATTTCCAACATTTTGAGGAACCTACATGCTGTTTTCCAGACTGGTTGCACCAGCTTGCATTCCCACCAACAGTGTAGGAGGGTTCCCCTTTCTCCGCATCCTCGCCAGCATCTGTCATTGCCTGACTTGTTGATTTTAGCCATTCTGACTGGTGTGAGGTGATATCTCATTGTGGTTTTGATTTGTATTTCCCTGATGCTGAGTGATATGGAGCACTTTTTCATGTGTCTGTTGGCCATCTGGATGTCTTCTTTGCAGAAATGTCTGCTCATGTCCTCTGCCCATTTCTTGATTGGATTATTTGTTCTTTGGGTGTTGAGTTTGCTAAGTTCTTTATAGATTTTGGACACTAGTCCTTTATCTGATATGTCGTTTGCAAATATCTTCTCCTATTCTGTCAGTTGTCTATTGGTTTTGTTACCTGTTTCCTTTGCTGTGCAAAAGCTTTCGATCTTGATGAAATCCCAATAGTTCATTTTTGCCCTTGCTTCCCTTCCTTTGGCGATGTTCCTACAAAGATGTTGCTACAGCTGAGGTAGAAGAGGTTGCTGCCTGTGTTCTCCTCAAGGCTTTTGATGGTTTCCTTTCTCACATTGAAGTACTTCATCCATTTTGAGTCTATTTTTGTGTGTGGTGTAAAAAAATGGTCCAATTTCATTTTTCTGCATGTGGCTGTCCAATTTTCCCAGCACCATTTATTGAAGAGGCTGTCTTTTTTCCATTGGACATTCTTTCCTGCTTTGTCGAAGATTAGTTGACCATAGAGTTGAGGGTCTATTTCTGGGCTCTCTATTCTGTTCCATTGATCTATGTGTCTGTTTTTGTGCCAGTACCATGGTATCTTGATGATGACAGCTTTGTAATAAAGCTTGAAGTCCGGAATTGTGATGCCACCAACTTTGGCTTTCTTTTTCAACATCCCTTTGGCTATTCATGGTCTTTTCTGGTTCCATATAAATTTTAGAATTATTTGTTCCATTTCTTTGAAAAAGATGGATGGTACTTTGATAGGAATTGCATTAAATGTGTAGATTGCTTTAGGTAGCATAGACATTTTCACAATATTTATTCTTCCAATCCAGGAGCATGGAACATTTTTCCATTTCTTTGTATCCTCCTCAATTTCTTTCTTGAGTACTTTATAGTTTTCTGAGTATAGATTCTTAGCCTCTTTGGTTAGGTTTATTCCTAGGTATCTTATGGTTTGGGGTGCAATTGTAAATGGGATCGACTCCTTAATTTCTCTTTTTTCTGTCTTGTTGTTAGTGTAAAGAAATGCAACTGATTTCTGTGCATTGATTTTATATCCTGACACTTTACTGAATTCCTGTACAAGTTCTAGCCGTTTTGGAGTGGAGTCTTTTGGGTTTTCCACATATAGTATCATATCACCTGCGAAGAGTGAGAGTTTGAATTCTTCTTTGCCAATTTGGATGCCTTTAATTTCTTTTGTTGTCTGATTGCTGAGGCTAGGACTTCTGGGTCTATGTTGAATAGCAGTGGTGAGAATGGACATCCCTGACATGTTCCTGACCTTATCAGAAAAGCTTTCAGTTTTTCTCCACTGAGAATGATATTTGCAGCGGGTTTTTCATAGATGGCTTTGATAATATTGAGGTATATGCATTCTATTCCTACACTTTGAAGAGTTTTGATCAGGAAGTGATGCTGTACTTTGTCAAATGCTTTTTCAGCATCTATTGAGAGTAACATATGGTTCTTGTTCTTTCTTTTATTGATGTGTTGTATCACATTGACTGATTTGCGGATGTTGAACCAACCTTGCAGCCCTGGAATAAATCCCACTTGGTCGTGGTGAATAATCCTTTTAATGTACTGTTGAATCCTATTGGCTGGTATTTTGGTAAGAATTTTTGCATCTGTGTTCATGAAGGATATTGGTCTATAGCTCTCTTTTTTGATGGGATCCTTGTCTGGTTTGGGGATCAAGGTGATGCTGGCCTCATAAAAGGAGTTTGGAAGTTTTCCTTCCATTTATATTTTTTGGAACAGTTTCAGGAGAATAGGAATTAGTTCTTCTTTAAATTTTTGGTAGAATTCCCCAGGGAAGCCATCTGGCCCTGGGCTTTTGTTTGTTTGGAGATTTTTAATGACTGTTTCAATCTCCTTACTGGTTATGGGTCTGTTCAGGCTTTCTATTTCTTCCTGGATCAGTTGTGGTAGTTTATATTTTTCTGGGAATGCATCCATTTCTTCCAGATTGTCAAATTTATTGGCGTAGAGTTGCTCATAGTATGTTCTTATAACAGTTTGTATTTTTTTGGTGTTAGTTGTGATCTCTCCTCTTTCATTCATGATTTTATTTATTTGGGTCCTTTCTCATTTCTTTTTGATAAGTCTGGCCAGGGGTTTATCAATTTTATTAATTCTTTTAAAGAACCAGCTCCTAGTTTCATTGATTTTTCTATTGTTTTTTCTTCTGGAATCCCAATTATTCTAATGTTGTTTCGTCTTTTGGTGTCTCTTATCTCTCAAATTCTCTGCTCGTGGTCAAGTAGCTGTTTGTCCCTCTTTTGCTCAGCTTCTTTATTCTCTGTCATTTGGTCTTCTATATCGCTAATTCTTTCTTCTGCCTTATTTATCCTAGCAGTGAGAGCCTCCATTTTGATTGCACCTCATTAATAGCTTTTTTGATTTCAACTTGGTTAGATTTTAGTTCTTTTATTTCTCCAGAAAGGGCTTTTATATCTCCCAAGATGGTTTCTCTAATATCTTCCATGTCTTTTTTGAGCCCGGCTAGAACCTTGAGAATTGTCATTCTGAACTCTAGATCTGACATATTACCAATGTCTGTATTGATTAGGTCCCTAGCCTTTGGTACTGCCTCTTGTTCTTTTTTTTGTGGTGAATTTTTCCGTCTTGTCATTTTGTCCAGATAAGAGTATATGAAGGAGCAAGTAAAATACTAAAAGGGTGGCAACAACCCCAGGAAAATATGCCTTAACCAAATCAGAAGAGATCCCAAATCGTGAGGGGGGAGAAAGGGGATAAAAAGAGATTCAAAAAGAAAGAAAGAAAAAGAAAAGAAAAGAAAAGAATTAAAAAAAGAAAACGAATAAAGAAAAGTAAAATAAAGAAAAAGTATCTATATATATATATTAGATAAACTAGTTAAAAAACGTTAAATAGGAAAAGGGTAAAAGTTAAAAAAATTCAACAAAAGAAGCGAAAAAAATGAAAAAGAAAAAAATTAAATTAACTGCAAGACTAAAAAAATCACTGGGAGAAAGCCATTATTTCCGTGCTTTGCTTTCTCTTCCTCTGGAATTCTGCTGCTCTCCTTGGTATTGAAACTGCACTCCTTCATATGTGAACTTGGTCTTGGCTGGATTTCTTGTTGATCTTCTGGGGGATGTGCCTGGTGTAGTGATTCTCAAGTGTCTTTGCTCCAGGCGGAATTGCACGCCCTTACCAGGGGCTGGGCTGAGTAATCGGCTCGGGTTTGCTTTCATGAGCTTTTGTTCCCTGAGCGCTTTCCATAGAGTTCCGGAGGACAGGAATACAAATGGCGGCCTCCTGGCCTCAGGACCGGAGGAGCCGAGAGCCCAGCGCCCCACTCCTCAGTGTGCCCTCAGAGAACAGCGCCCAGTAGCTCCCGTCTGCCTGACCTCCGGCCGCGCTCGGAGCTCACCGAGCCTGCGACCGGTTCAAGGTAACACCGAGCTGTGAGCTTACTGTCGGCTCTGTCTCTGTAGCTGGTTTTCCCGTTCCAATACCCGCAAGCTCTTCGACACTCAAACACCCCGATCCTTCTGTGACCCTGCGGGACCTGAGGCCACGCTGACCCCGCGTGGGCTTTGCCCTGGTTTAGCCTCTGGAGCATGTCCCTCAGCGGAACAGACTTTTAAAAGTCCTGATTTTGTGCTCCGTTGCTCCGCTGCTTGCCGGGAGCCAGCCCCTCCCCCCAGGGTCTATCTTCCCATCGCTTTCGATTCACTTCTCGGCCAGTCCTACCTTTCAGAAGGTGGTTGTTTTTCTGTTTCCAGAATTGCTGTTCTTCTTCTCTTCGATCTGCCGATGGATTTGCAGGTGTTTGCAATCTTTAGATAAGCTATCTAGCTGATCTCCTGCTAGCTGAAGTAGTCTCAGCCTGCCACTTCTCCGCCATCTTTCTGTGTGTGTGTGTGTGTGTGTGTGTGTGTTTTTGAGCATAGTTGACATACAGTGTTACATTATTTTCAGGTGTACAACGTTGTGATTCAACCTTTATGTACATTACAAAAACAACACCACAATGTCTAGTTACCATCCATCACTATATGAACTTGTTACAGTATTATTGATTATATTCCCAATACTGTGCATTTTATCCCCTTGTCTTATTCATTCTATATCTAGAAGACTGTACCTCTTAATTCACTTCACTTATTTAGTCTATCTTCCATCCCCTTTCCCTTCGAAAACCATCAGTTTAATCTTCATACTAAGTCTCTTTCTGTCGTATTTTGTTTGCTCATTTGTTTTGTTCTTTAGATTCCACATATAATAAAATCATATAGTAAATGTCTCTTTTTGACTTATTTCGCTTAACATAATAGCCTCGAAGTACATTCATGTTGCCACAAATGACAATATTTTATTCTTTTTTTGGCCAATTAATGTTACACTATATTATTACTACTATAATCTATTATCTATTATATATGTATACATACACACACATACCACATCTTGTATTATATTCATCTATAGGTGAACATTTAGGTTGTTTCCATATCTTGGCTGTTATAAATAATGCTGCAGTGAATATAGTGGTGTTCATAGTGGTAAATTAGCGGTTTCATTTTCTTCAGATAAATACCTGTAAGTGGAGTTGCTGGATCATATGGTGTATCTATTTTTAATTTTTTTAGGAATCTCCATACTGCTTCTCATAGTGGCTGCTCCAGTTTATATTTCCACCAAAGGTGCATGAGGGTTCCCTTTTCTCCACGTTTTTACCAGAACTTCTTATTTCTTGTCTTTTTGATAAGAGCCATTATGATTAATATGAGGTGATACTTTATTGTAGTTTTGATTTGCATTTCCCTGGTAGCTAGTGAGCATCTTTTCATGGGTCTATTGGTCATTGGCATGTGTTTTGGAAAAATGATCTCTGCTTATTTTTAATTGGCTTGCTTATTTTCTTTGATATTGAGTTATATGAGTTCTTTATTTTAGATACTAAACTCTTATCAGATATGTCACTGAAGTTAACTTCTCCCGTTCATTAGATTATCTTTTTGTTTTGCTGATAGGTTCCTTTATTGTGCAAAAGACTTTAGTTTGATGTAGTCCTATTTGTTTATTTTTGCTTCATTGCCCTTGCCTTCAAAAACAATATCACAAAGATTGTTGTCAGAGAGCTTGCTGCCTTTATTTTCTTCTATGTTTCAGACCTTACATTTAAGTGTTCAATCCATTTTGAGTTTAATTTTATATATGGTATAAGAACGTGGTCCAGTTTCATTCTTTTGTATGTAGCTGTCCAGTTTTCCCAGCTCCATTTATTGAAGAGGCTGTCTTTTCCCCCACAGTATATTATTGTCCCTTTGTCATATATTAATTGATCATAAATATATAAGCATAGATTTACTCTGGGCTCTCTATTCTGTCCCATTGATCTGTGTTTTTGTTTGTTTGTTTGTTTTGTGCCTGTAATATCCTGTTTTGATTACTATAGTTTTGTAGTATAATTTGGAATCTGGGAGTATAATTTTAGTTTTGTTCTTTCTCAATTGGTTTGGTCATTTTGAGTCTTTTGTGATTTCATACCAATTTCAGGATTATTTGCTCTAGTTCCATGAAAAAACAACACCCTTGGTGCTTTGATAGGGATTGTGTTGAATCTATAGATTGCTCTAGGAAGTATGGGCACTTTAACAATATTAATACTTCAAAGAAATTTATTTTACATTGATTATTTGGGATATTCTTCATAGGCAATCACATCATCTGTAATTAAAGACAGTTATATTTCTGCTTACATTTTATTTCCTTTTCTTTCCTTACTGCACGAGTTAGGACTTCAACTACAATGTTGCACAAAAGTGGTCAGAGAGCATGTTATTGCCTTGTTCCCAGTCTTAAAGGGGAAACTATTTAGTTAACTAGAAAAAAATGTTATTTGAATGCTTTTGTACTTCATCAGATTGAGAAAGTTTCCTTCCACCCTTGATTTGCTGAAAGTTTTTTTTTTTAATCATGAATAAAGTTTGGATCTTGTCAAATGGTTTTCCTGCATCAATTGTTATATGATTAGCTTTCTTTAGTTTTAATGTGGTGCATTATATTGATGTTTAAATTTTAAACAAGCTTTGAATAACTGAAATAAATCCTACTTTAACATTATTCTTTTTAGATATCGTTGGATCCAATTTCCCATAATTTTTTTTTAGAATTTTGACATCTATGTTCATGAGAAATATTGTTCTGCAGTTTTCCTTTTTTGTAATATCTTTATCAAGTTTTGTTATTGGAGTGATGAGCTGTTGAATGTGTTGAGAAATGAGTTGATAATGTCACCACAGGTTCTATTTTCTGGAAATAGAATGAGTTGATAAAGTTTGCCACAGTTTCTATTTTCTGGAAAAGGTTGTGGAATATTCTTATCATTTGCTACTTAAATTTTGATAGAAGTCAATGGTCAAATCACATGGGAGTAATGATTTTGTTTTTGGCAGGTTATTAATCAGTGATTCAATTTCTTTTACAAATATAGGGCAATGTATGTTATCTTTCTCCTGTGAATTTTGGTAGTTTGTATCTTTCATGGAATTGATCCATTTCATCTAGGTTATTAAATTTGTGTTTATACAATTGTTTATAGTATTCCTTTATTACTCCTCTTGTGTCTTTGTCATCAGTAGTGACATTTTTCTCTCGTTTTATTTCTGATATATTTGTGATTCCTTTTTCTTTTCTCTTTTTAACTATTTTATTGTGACAATTTTATTTATTATTTTATTTATTTAACTATTCTCCTTTTAAGTATTTATATATATGTATTCGTTGTTTAACTTTTTAAAATAAATTTTTATATATTTTTAAATTATTTTTTTTTAACTTTTTATTGTGGATATATATATATATATATGAGATATATTTTTTGTTTAACTTTTTAATAGATTTTTATATTTTTTTATAATTTTTAAACTTTTTTATTGTGGATATATACATACATATATAGTGGATATGTGTGTGTATATATATAACATATATATCTAACATATACATATTATAAATATATATGTATCTATATCTAATATATATATCTAACATATATATATTATAAAATTTGCCAGTTTACCTTTTTTTGAGTGTACAATTCAATGGCAATGATTAAACTCACAATGTTGTACAACTATCACCACTATTTCCAAAACACCCCAGCCCAAAATTCTAGCCATAAGTAATAACTTCTTATTTCCCCATCACTTCAACCCCTAATGAACTCTAATCTACTTTCTGTCTCTAAGAAGTTTCCTCTACTATATATTTTATATAAAGTAATCATAAAATATTTGTCCTGTTCTATCTGGTTTATTTCATTTAGCATGTTTTGAAGGTTAATTCATGAGGTAGCATGCTCCAGAATTAATTCATTTTGATGGCTGAAAAATATTTCATTGTATAGATATTTTCTTTATCCATTCATCTATTGGTGGACAATTGGGTTATTTCAACCTTTTGGCTATTGTGAATAAGGCCACTGTAAACATTGGTGCAAAAATATCTCTTTGTGTCCATATTTCTTTTGACTATACACCCAGAAATGAAATTACTATCACATGCTGATTTCATATTTAACTTTATGAGAAACTTCTTGTTTTTTTCTCTAGTTGATTCACCATTTTACATTCCTATCAGCAATGCATGAGGGTTCCAATTGCTCCACATCCTCATCGACTTTTTTTTAAATACTTATCTTATTAAGTGTGAAGTGGTACTTCATTAAAATCTTAATTTACATTTACCTAATGACTAGTGATGTTTGACATTGCTATGAACTTAATGCTTGTGTCTGTGTCCCCCTCCCCAAATTCACATGTTAAATACCTAATCCCTAATGTAATGATATTTGATATGGGGACCTTTGGGAGATGATTAGGTCATGAGGGCACGGCCCATAAAAATGGGATTAGTGCCCTTATAAAATTGATCCCAAAGGGCTCCCCTACCCTTTCTTCCATGTGAGGACATAGCTGGAAGACAATCGCCTATGAAACAGAAAGCTGGCTCTACCAGCCTTTAAACCTGTAGGCACCTTGTTCTTGGACTTCCCAGCTTCCAGAACTGTGATAAATACATTTCTTTTGTTTATAAGTTAACCAGTTTATGAGATTTTGTTTTAACACCCTGAATTGACTAATGCAAGACATCTTTTGATAAACTTCTTCGCCATTTTTATATCCTCTTTAGAAAAATGGTCTGCCCGGGGCGCCTGGGTGGCTCAGTGGGTTAAGCCGCTGCCTTCAGCTCAGGTCATGATCTCAGAGTCCTGGGATCAAACCCCACATTGGACTCTCTGCTCAGCAGGGAGCCTGCTTCCTCCTCTCTCTCTGCCTGCCTCTCTGCCTACTTGTGATCTCTCTCTGTCAAATAAATAAATAAAATCTTTTAAAAAAATGGTCTGCCCAAGTCCTTTGCAACTTTTTTTATTAGGTTGCTTTTGTTGTTAAAATGTAGGACTTTTAAAAAATATATTATGAATATAGTCTTAGTTATAGAATTTGCAAATACTTTTGTGTATTTTGTACATTTTTTTTTTACTTTCTTAATAGTGTCTTTGGTAAACAATAGTTTTCGATGTTGATAAGGTCCAATTTACCTTTTTTGTTTAGTTTTATTTTTGCATCTTATAATTTTGGTGTTATATCTAAGAATACATAGCCAAATTCTAAAACATGAAGATTACCTCTAATCTTTTAGTTATTATATTTTGGTTATTGGCCCATTTTAAGTTAATTCTGTGAAGTGCTCACTGAATTATTTTACACATGGAAATCCAGTTGTCCAAACACATTTATTTATTGAAGAGACTATTCTTTCCTCTCTGAATGAACTTCATACCTTGGTCAAAAGTCAATTCACCATTGATGGGTGCCTGGGTGGCTCAGACACTTAAGTGTTTGCCTTCAGCCCAGGTCATGATCTTAAGGTCTAGGAAAGAATAATGTGGCAAGCTCCCTGCTCAGCAGGGAGTCTGTTCTCTCTCTCCCTCTGCTCCTCCCCCCCTGCTCATACTCTCTGTCTCAAATAAATAAAATCTTTTTTTAAAAGTCAATTGGCCGTTGATATAAGAATTTACTTCCAGACACTTGTATATATGCCACTGGGTTCTATGTCTGTCCACTCTTTTGATTACTATAGCTTTGTAACAAGTTTTGAAATCAGGAGTAGGATTTCCCAATTTCTTTTTTAAGTTTGTTTTAGCAATATGGGACCCCTTGTAATTTCATATGTATTTCAGATTAGCTTTTCTATTTCTGAAAAAAAGGGTGTTGAAAATTTCATTGTTGTGTTAATTTTTAGATCACTTTGGGCATTACTGACATCTTAACAGTCTTAAGTCTTTCTACCTATGAACACAAGATGTCATTCCATTTATTGGTGTCTTCTAAAATTCTTTTCAGCAACATTTTATTATTTTTAGTAAACAAGTCTTACACTGCTTTGGTTAAATCTCTGCTAATTGGCATGTTTAGGTAATTCATAATTAGAGTGATTATTTGTTAATTTTGATTTATACCACCTTTATTTTTTTTTTTGAGAGAGAGAGAGAGAGAGTAGGGGGTCAAAAGGAAATGAAAGAGAGAATTTTAAGCAGGGTCCATGCCCAGCATGGAGCCCAGTGTGGGGCTTGATCTCACAACCCTGTGATCATGACATGAGCTGAAATCAAGAGTCAGATGCTTAACTGACTGAGTCATCCAGGTGCCCCTATATCAACAACATTTGTAACTTTTTTTCTATTTATTGCCAGAGATTTCTTTTTCTGCCCTCTCTTGTTTTAATTGAGCATTTTATATGATTCCAATTTGTGTCCCTTTACCATATTAATTATATACGATTTTATTTACTTTTTTCACAGAAAAGGAGATCACAAGTAGGCAAAGAGGCAGGCAGAGAGAGAGGGGGAAGCAGACTCCCTGCTGAGCTGAGAGTCTGATGTGAGGCTGGATCCCAGGACCATCATGAGATCATGAGCTGAGCCACCCAGGCGCCTCTAATTATATATTTTTTAATAAAATTTAGATGTTGCCCTAGAGTTTACAATACACATGATTAACTAAGTATACCTTCAAATAACATCATTATACTTCTTGTGTATTGCAGGTAACTTATAACAATATATTCCTATTTCCTCTCTCCTCCTTTATAATATTATTGTCATTCACTTTCATTTTCCATGATCTATAAACACTCAATATATCATTACTATCATCATTTCAACAAATGCCATGTAGATCAATTAAGAATAAGGAAAAAAATAAGAAAAAATATTTTATTTGACTTTTATTCCTTCTCTAATGCTCTTTCTTTATGTCAATTCAAGTTTAACTTGTGTATTTTTTTCCTTTCTTCCTGAAGAAAATATTTTAACAATCTCCTACAAGGAAGCTCTGATTGTGATAAATCTCCTTTACTTTTGATCTCTGGGAAGTTATATTACTTTTACTTTTGAATGATAATATCTCTGGAAATTTTAGTTAGGTGGAGTTTTTTTTTTTAAGTTAATTTTATTTTATAAGTATTCCAAGTTTATTTTTTCTTTTAATACTTAAAATATTTCATTCAGTTCTCTTCTTTCTGGGATGGTTTTGATAATAAGTCTGCTTTAACTATTATCTTTGTTCCTCTACAGTTTTACTTATAGCTCTTTGCAAGATTTCTTTTTCTCTCCAGTTTCTGGAGTTTGAATATGATATAACTAAGTGGGTTTTGTTTAGTTTGGTTTGGTTTGGTTTGGTACTTATTCTGCCTAGTGTTATTTGTGCTTCCCAGATCTGTAGTTGAATTTCTATCATTAATTTTGGAAAGTTCTAGACTGCTATTTCTTCAAATACTTTTTATGCTCTATTCTTTCTTTCTCCTATTATTTCTATTAAATATGGTACATGTTTCAAAACCACTCAAGAGTTATTGAATATTTTATTTTTAAATATTTATTCCTTTTACTCTCTATTTTAGTTTAAAAGGAAGTTTATATAGACCCATCTTCAAGATCATTAATCCTTTTCCTTGACATAGTTGAGTTTACTGAAAAGCCCATGAAAGGCATTTTTTAAAAATGTCTATACAGTGTTGTTTCTATTGTTGTTTTCTAAGATTCCCTTTTATTCTGCCTTACTGCTTACATTACCCAGTTGCTTCTTGCCAGTTGGCTTCTGTTTCCCTAGAACTCTTAACATTTAAATCATGGTCATTTTAAATTCCCTTCTGATGATATCAATATATCTATAATATCTGAAACTAATTCTGATGTTTACTTTGTCTCTTTAATGTATATTTTCCTTTGCCTCTTGGTTTGCTTGTAATCTTTTGTTTAAAGCTACACATGTTATATTGAGTAATAGAAAATGAGGCAAATAAGCTTTTAGTGTGAGGTTATATGTTATGCTACTTAAGAATTGGGTTTAGTTTGTTGTTTGCTGTAGCTGTCTGTGCCAGAGACTTCAAATTTCTCTTATACCTTGTTTATTTTCCCCTTCTTAACTTTGTGTTTCTCCAGCTACCACTTAGAAAACATATGTCTTGCAGCTTTTTCAGTTATAATCCTGGGGCATTACACTGAATTCCGTTGATGCATGGTAAAGTGGAAATAGCTATGTCAGTTTACTTTCAATCTATGAAGTGAGAATAATAATACTAGCTGTCTAATAGAGTTGTTATGAGAATTAAATTTCAAAATGTGAGCAATGTACATTGAACAGTGCCCAGGAAAAAGAAAGCTCTCAATAAATATTATTTATTGTTATTGTTGTTATCACCATTATCATGAGTATTTGGGAAATATGGTAGGAACACTACATGTGATGAGGATGGCAAGAACATTTTTTGCCATATTGAGACAAATTAATTTGCAGTTTACTTTGTGCAGTTTACCTTCTCAGTGACAAGAAACAATTTTGGTATTTTCTGATTATGTGTAGGATTTGTGATTAAATTGAATGTTGTACTGTATTTGGATAGATTTATTATTTTTAAAATTTTCCTTCTTGGCTTGCTTGTTATTCCTTCTTTCCTTCATTATTTTTCTGGAGAATATTTATTAGCTTCCTAGTATGTTCCAGCAATAAGCCAGACTCTAGGTTAAATCCTGAGACTACAGAGTGAAAACAAGTGTAATTCCCATCTCTGAAGTTCACAGCTGGGGGAAAGTTGGGACAGAAGATAAAAAACTATAAATATATAATGCCATGGTGCATAAACAATGAATCTTGGAACACTGAAAAATAAAATTAAATTAAAAAGTTGTAATGCCATAAATATTACTAAAGTCACTTTTAAAGTGCTATAGGGTTACACTTAAAGGAAAACAAAGGACAACTAATTGTGCATAGGTTAGTCAAGAAGTCTCACAGAAAAGATGACTTTTTAGCCAACTCTCGAACAATATTAAATATTTTTTCCAGGAAAATAGAAACAACAAATAGTTAGGAGAGATCATTTGCTATATGTATGTGCATGCATATGGATGTGTGGATGTGTGTGGGAGGCTGTGTGAATGTGTGTACCATAAATAGAAGTTGAAAATCGTTGAATGATATGACTGGGATGTTAGGATATAGGGATATTTAGGACACTGGATTGTTATTACTTATAAATGCAGGTAAGGATTCAATAATAAAGTATTTTATATGTTATGCTAAGAATATTGTGCTTCATCCTGTAGCTTATAGCCAGCCATTAATATATTTTAATTCACATTTGGCATCAAAGATCTGATTTGCTTACTCTGGCTATAGAAAAAGATTATGCAATCTATATTCTTGAAAGAGAACTCTGGTGATAGCAGTAATAACTGGAAAAGTAAGATGGAGTGCCAGGAATAGCAGTGAGAAGGATTTCTAATAACCTAAGTAGAAGATAATAAAAACCAAAACTTCCACAATGGCAAAAAAAAAAGGTAGTATTTTTACTGGACATGGTAACTGACTAAATGTAGAGAAAAGGAATTAGCGTCAAAGTTGATTCTAGATTTTAATCTGTATAAATAGGTGGAGTGTGAGTTAGAGAAGAATGGGGAAGAGACTAATGGAAGACTGAATTTGAGAGAAACAATTGCATAATGAAAGCCTCAACACAGGGTGAGAACTGAGGATCTCAGATCCACATAACTTCAAATGCTTACAACTCTAGAACTCTCAGAAGTTATAAGACTCAAATATAGATATAAATCCTGAGAATTATAAAAACAAGAAAACTCAAATAATTGAAAATCCACATCCCTATCAAAATGTCAAGCAATTAGAAAAATTTAAAAATTCAATTAGATAGCCATTTGTATGTCTTGATTGGAGAAGTGTCTGTTCATATCTTCTACTCATTTTTTGATATGTTTGCCTGTTTCGTGTGTGCTGAGTTTGAGGAGTTCATTATAGATCCTGGATATCAACCTTTTGTCTGTATTGTCATTTGCAAATATCTTCTCCTATTCCGTGGGTTGTCTTTTTGTTTTGTTGACTGTTTCCTTTGCTCTGCAGAAGCTTTTGATTTTGATGAAGTCCCAAAAGTTTATTTTCGCTTTTGTTTCCTTTGCCTTTGGAGACATATCTTGAAAGAAGTTGCTGTGGCTGATATCGAAGAGATTACTGCCTATGTTCTCCTCTAGAATTCTGATGGATTCCTGTCTCACGTTGAGGTCTTTTATCCATTTTGAGTTTATCTTTGTGTATTGTGTAAGAGAATGGTCGAGTTTCATTCTTCTACTTATAGCTGTCCAGTTTTCCCAGCACCATTTATTGAAGAGACATGAAAAAATGTTCATCATCACTAGCCCTCAGGGAGATTCAAATTAAAACCACATTGAGATATTACCTTACACCAGTTAGAATGGCCAAAATTAACAAAACAGGAAACAACATGTGTTGGAGAGGATGTGGAGAAAGGGGAACCCTCTTCCACTGTGCAGCCTCTTTGGAGAACAGTGTGGAGATTCCTCAAGAAATTAAAAATAGAACTTCCCTATGACCCCTGCCATTGCACTCCTGGGTATTTATCCCAAAGATACAGATGTCGTGAAAAGAAGTGCCATCCGTACCCCAATGTTTATAGCAGCAATGGCCACGGTCGCCACACTGTGGAAAGAACCAAGATGCCCTTCAACGGATGAATGGATAAGGAAGATGTGGTCCATATACACTATGGAGTATTATGCCTCCAGCAGAAAGGATGAGTACCCAACTTTTGTAGCAACATGGACCGGAGTGGAAGAGATTATGCTGAGTGAAATATGTCAAGCAGAGAGAGTCAACTATCATATGGTTTCACTTATTTGTGGAGCATAACAAATATCATGGAGGACAAGGGGTCTTAGAGAGGAGAAGGGAGTTGGGGCAAATTGGAAGGGGAGGTGAATCATGAAAGACTATGGACTCTGAAAAACAACTGAGGGGTTTGAAGTGGCAGGGGAGTGGGAGGTTGGGGTACCAGGTGGTGGGTATTATAGAGGGCACAGATTGCATGGAGCACTGGGTGTGGTAAAAAAAAAAATAATGAATACTGTTTTTCTGAAAATAAATAAATTAGTTTAATTTAAAAAATTCAATTAGAGCACTGTACCAATTTCTATTTTAAATTCTTACAATAGAAAAAAATAATAATACCACGACATTCCCTTTGGGTTCTTTTTGAAAATTTCTTGCCGAACCTAATTGCCACTCATGATTTAATATGTGTTTCTTTTCTTAAGGCAGTTTACAGAACACATGTCTTCACCCTCCCATCCCACATAAAGCAAATCATTACATAGAAAGTGGTATTTCAATTACATAGCATTATAATAATAGTAAAAAAAAAAAAGTATCAGCCATCTAGAGAGGAAATTGAGCCTCAAGACTATTATGTTGTCACATACTTCCAGTTAAATGGTTTTTTAGTGACCACTCAATGAGCGTAAACTACTTGCAAAAAAGTACTCTTATTGCCTTGTATTTATGTATTCTACTGTTTCATATCTGTGTTGAGTTTAACCTTTTCAGATTAAAGGTGGTATCTTTCATATTTTGCTATATCTTCCTAAGTAGCGAAGAAATTGGAGCAGACAGCTTTAATAACTTTACATACAGTAAGGAAACTAGGCACAGGCAGAATATAAAAAAGTAATCTAAAATTTAGCACTTTAAGTGCTGAGAGCTTGAAAATGACTAAGGTGTTATAGCTTAATAACATCTTTTTGGAATCATATTTTGCACTATAAAAAAAGAGGCAAAAATGCAACTTGTGATTTGTGGTACAGTATATTGCCCTCCTGAGGATAATCTGCTGCTTGTTCATTACTACATGCAGCTTGCTTAGAAGCAAGTCCAGGTTTAAATAAGCATTTGCAGATTATTACAATTCTAATTTATAGTAAGTAAGGTTAGTAATTAAAACCAGTTGTTTCTGGTACTAAAGTGTTGTGGGGATCTTCTTGGTATGTTCAAAACTAAATATTAAGAGTTTTGGCTGTTTTTTTTTTAAAGATAGTGAATTTTTTTTGTTTGTTTTACTATAAAAGAAACTGTTGTAAGCAATTTGAAAACAAGTGTAATGTTTTGAATTCTATATTTTTTCTCTTGTGTTTTGCTGAAAGGAGTCATATGATGATAGGTCATGGAATCCAGATTAAAATGTTCTGAGCTGGGTACTTGGTTAAGTTAGTAGAGAATGGGACTCTTGATCTCAGGGTCATGAGTTTAAGCCCCATGTTAGACATAGGGATTATTTAAAAAAAAAGTGATCTCAAAGTAAGCATATCATTTAAAAAGTGTTTTGATCCAAATATTATTTTTTTAAAATCTTTTGTAAACACAGGAAACACAATGCAAAACTGGAAAAGAAAACAATCACAACAGTCTCAATTCCTCCTCTCTGATCCCATCATAGTTTAACCTTGTCCTTCAGATGTTATCATGTCCTTAGAGTAGAGGCAAGAGGGGAGAAAAAAAATAAGGAAAAATAAGTATATACTGTGAAAATATTTATGAAAAATTGGGTTAAATCTTTCCTAAACTGCATAACTATTACTAAAATGACTTCTACCTCATTTACTGGATTAACCCATGCTTTTGATAACAAGTCTAATTGAGTTTTGTTTATATATTTCAGGACTATAATGTGATGCCATTCAAAAACTTGGAGATAAGATAATAGAATTTTCTTGGAGACACAAACAGCAAAAGCAGCACCTAATGGATGAGAACAGAGATAAGCAAAGTCACCTAAAGGAAAAAATAATTGGCTGTCAGGTCTTTAAAACTAGATTTTATAACGTTCTAAATATAAATTAATGAATTAGTAATTTGTTTTTTCCCTCTATTCTTGTGTTCAGTTTAGTCAGTACAAAATAGTAATTTGTTGGGTATTGACAATTGCTGGTGTCTTCTAATTAGAAGGACACATTCAGCACAAACTTTCCTCAACTAAAACAGATTTGTACTTTTGCATCACTAGAGATATTGCCCTTAAAATTAATTTCTTTATTAGGATGCCTGGTTAGCTCAGTTGGTTAATCCAGTGCCTTCAGTTCAGGTCACGATCCTGGAGTCCTGGAATCGAGTCCCATGTTGGGCTTCCCCTGCTTTGTGGGGAGCCTGTTTCTCCCTCTCCCTCAGCCTCTCCCCCAGCTTGTACTCTCTCTATCTCTCTGTCAAACAAACAAATAAAATATTAAAAAATAATAATAATTTCTTTCTTGGGGCACCTGGGTGACTCAGTCATTAAGCATCTGCTTTTAGCTCAAGTATTGATCTCAGGGTCCTGGGATTGAGCCCTGCATCATACTCCCTGCTCTGTGGAGAGCCTGCTTCTCCCTCTCCAGCTGGCCCTGCCTGTGTTCCCCCTCTTGCTGTGTCATTCTCTGTCAAATAAATAAATAAAATCTTTTAAAAATTTAATTTCTTTCTGAAATTAACGTTTTTTAAAAAATAAAAAATAATTAAAAAACTATTTTATTGCTTAATTTCTGAACATAAAGCCCAACTGCACTAAAAAATGGTAAAAAGCTTTAGGTTTAGTGGGCTCATTCATCAGAATGATTTTTAAGAGAGAAATACAAAAGCCTCAGGTATCGGGCTCTCTGCTGAGTGGAGAGCCTGCTTTTCTCTCTCTCTCTCTGCCTGTCTCTCTGTCTACTTGTGCTCTCTCTCTGTCAAATAAATAAATAAAATCTTTGAAAAAAAGCCTCAGGTAATAATAACAATTAGTTATACACATATTGACTTATTTCATCCTTTTAATAATCCTTTGAGATAATCACTGTGACCATTCCCATTTTACAAAGTAAAAGCTGAAAAAAAGAGAGGCAAAGTAACTTGCTTAATCTAATAGAGCTATCGAGTGACAGAAACAGAATTTAAACTGAGGCAATCTTGCTATAGAAGCTGTACTTTTTTTTTTTTCCTTTTAGAAAACATTAGGGGCCACATGGGACTGGAACTCAGGTTCCCCACCCAGAGATCAGGAGTCTCGTGCTCTACTGACTGAGCCAGACAGATGTCCCTAGCAGCTGTATTCTGAACTGTCATGCTACTTTATCTCTATGGTCTACTAACTTGTACACAGTAAGTACTCACAAAATGTATGTTGTTAAATGAATCTAACATGATGTTTAAGTTATGTGAAATACATTATAGCTTTCAAAATGTCTTTCTTTCACTTATATTGTACCCCCTCTCCCAGGAATCTGTGGGTATGCCAGATAAGTAAATTTAACTTGCATTTAATAGATGAGAATACACAAATTTTGCATCATCATGGGTGGGACTGGAGGAGATTATGCTAAGTGAAATAAGTCAAGCAGAGAAAGTAAATCATCATGTAGTTTCACTTATTTGTGAAACATAAGGAATAACATGGAGGACATTAGAAGGAAGGGAAAAATGAAGTAAGGGGGAATCAGAGGAGGAGGCAAACCATGAGAAACTATGGACACTGGAAAACAAACTGAGAGTTTTAGAGGGGAGTGTGTTAAGGGAATGGGTGAGCATGGTGATGGGTATTAAGGAGGGCATGTATTGCATATAGCACTGTGTGTTATACACAAACAATAAATCACACAACACTATATCAAAAATTAATGATGTACTGTATGATGACTAACAAAATAATAATAGTAGTAGTAATAACAACAACAACAACAACAAGGCACCTGAAAGGCTTGAAACCTGCATGATAATCCTGAGCTAATAATGACAGTTTATGAAATAATTTATTTTATTGGAATTTGAAACTTTGGATTTCAAGAACTATATGGGTTCAGGAGACATAGTTTTGGGTCTGTGCAAAGTGGGAGGTTGGACCTGAGTTCCTTTAACAAAGCCTAGATCTTCAAATGACTGTTCCTATAGAGAAAAAATAGATAAAAGCAAACAAAAAGCCTGCTCTCCAGAAAAGACGGACAACAAGGAAAAAGAAATAAGTGAGAAAGCTGAGAGTCTGTTTGTTGGATTATAAAAAATAAATAAGGTGGGGTACCTACCTGGCTCTAAGAGTCCATAGAGCATGAGACTCTTGATCTCAGAGTCATTCATTCAAGCCCCCACACTGCAGTTAGTGTTTACTTAAAAAGAAAAGAAAAAGAAAGGAAGAAAGAAGGTTCAGTTACTGCCTTGAAGAGCAGAGAATAAGATGTGAGGAAACATGCTTAAACAAATAATTTCAAGAAAATTGGTAAGAGCTCTCATGATAGAATTAATTATAACAGTAATATGTATTCTTCTTATTATTAATGACAAGAGTTATGTTTGTTTTCCTTCATGCTTATTGCCCATCCTTGTGGTATGTTCAAAAAAAGTGTTTACCAAGTTTCTAATATTGAACCAGAATTATTTGGAGGATTCAAAAGCTATTAACTGAGAAATGTACCTCAGAAAAAAGATTCAAAACAAGACTTAGATACCTTAGGTTATATTGAAATCGGTTGAGTTTGAAGCTCTCTGGAATATATAGATGGAAGGTTTAGCAGGCAGTTTGAAATATAGTCTTAAGTACATTTATGATTATCAACATGATAATGCTAGGACTCAGTCAACTCATTAAGAAAAAACTGTGGGAAGAATGTTGGAGATCAAAATATTTTTAGGGGGAAGAAGAATGGAGGAATCCATGATTGACACAAAGAAGAAACCAAAGAAGGACAAAGAGAACATTGGTGCAGTGTCATGGGAACCAAATGATAAAAATAGTTCAAGGAGAGGAGAGTTAATAATGTCACGTACTAAGAAGAGATCAAGAAGACAAGAAGATATGGACCAGGATGCATCCATTATATACCATTATCTCCCTAATTTTGGTGAGAATGTTCAGGAGAATAAAAGGACAGGGATCACATTTTAAGAGCTTGAAGTGTCCAAATATATGGTCTGGAATTATCAGTGGAAATAAAGAGAACATTATTTCTTCCTCTTTTTCCTAGAAGAAGACACAGTCTTCTTTGGAATGTGTAGCCAGAAAAGTGGCAGTGTCAGTAGAAAGCCAAATTTTAATTAAGTCAAAGAAGTTTTAAAAGGTTGAAGAAAGATGTTCAATATTTAATAGAGTTGTTGGCAAAAAAACAGAGGACATCAATGAGCACAAAATAAGCTAAGTTAAAGTCCAATGGGGAAAGGCAAGTGAAATTAAAAAGTAAAATGGAACTTAATTTAAGAAGGTTGCTAGCTAGTTAACTTAGCTTAAACTATCCAATAACTAGTTTTTTTTTTTTTTTAGTGTTTCAATCATTTAGTTGAACGCATAGAATTCAAGATACTTCCATGTCACACTAAATTTATTATCTGTTATATGGTAAAGAGTAAGTTAAAATATGTTTAGAACCATGAGGTAATACATTTCTGAATTAGACTCTGATGGTTTAAAAAGGTTTATTTTTGAAGTTGTCATATGTATTATTAGGGAAAAGTCATGAGAATTTGATTTTATTTTTAAGAAACCTTTCATTTTTAAGATAAGATCAAAACAAAATAAAATATGAAAGAGTCACCACAAAGTTAAATAAATGGATTTTGCCCTTCAAAATTTACTTAGAAATTTTATTCACATATGCTAAAAATTTGACTTTGGGATTATGGATTTGCTTTATACTCTTTTGAAGATAGAAACAGTCAACCCACAGCACTGTTTTGATGCTTAGTATCATATAATAAAATAAATATAATTTGTATGTTTATGTTCATTAGTCTGTTACATCATTTAAAGTTGAGAATTCAATTAAGATCACTCAGAATGATTTAATTGGAGCTAGGATTTTTAGTTTGCACTTTCTTGAAAAATCAGATCTTTTCTGAATATATATCAAATAACATCACTTTATATGATATTTTTCAAGTACATATTTCAAGTAAACACCCCTCTGTGGTAATATAACCTGTCATAAATCATATTTCTGAAAGTTGCATGCACAATATATCATTAAATATGGGCACACAAATAAGTAAAGTGCAAGGTTTATTTCTGTAATTATTCAGGAAATTCAGCATTGGTTTCTAGTGCAATAAAAAAAAAAAAAAAGATGTTGCCAGAGGATATAAAGCACACTCTTCCATCAGGAGCATAGCTTTAATATGGAAGCAGCTATAATTTAAGAACTAGAGTTTGAATGTGTTCATACATCTGCTAGTTAAGATCATTTCCCCACTGCTATTTGTTTACAGACTTTGCTTTGAATTGGAGAATTTCAAATCCCATAACAGAACATCTTAATCTTTTATTTTTATTTTTGTCTAAACAGTACCATCTATGAATTAAGGCATTCTATGTTATAACTATACCTGCCACTGGAAAGTGAAAAATGAACCAGGGAATTGGAAGTTGGATGCTTTTCTCCCTGACTGATTCAAACACAGACTACATCAGATAAAATTAGGGGGAAAAATGCAACATTTAAGGCTTTATTATGATACATTACTGACTGAGAAGTTCTTAATACTGGATAAACAATATTTTTTCATGAAACGCCATAATTGTCCCTTTTAAGTCCTAGCAAAAATGCAGAACATTCACTGAAAATTTACTCAGTAACTCTTTGCATAACTATGTAGCTAGAACTTAGAAACCATATCAGAAGCTGCTATTCCTTCTATATTTAATTGCTATAGTGTGCACTCTTTGATGATACAGGATTTAGCTGCTTACAGGTATCAATTTTTATGTAATTTTCATTGGGACTCTGTCCAAGGCAAGCACCAGTTCAGAGCTTGGACAAAGATGTTATTTCAGTATTATTCCATAGAAACATATTTTTATTATTATTTTTATTATTTTATATTTTTTATAAACATATATTTTTATCCCCAGGGGTACAGGTCTGTGAATCACCAGGTTTACAAACTTCACAGCACTCACCAAAGCACATACCCTCCCCAATGTCCATAATCCCACCCCCTTCTCCCAAACCCCCTCCCCCCAGCAACCCTCAGTTTGTTCTGTGAGATTAAGAGTGACTTATGGTTTGTCTCCCTCCCAATCCCATCTTGTTTCATTGATTCTTCTCCTACCCACTTAAGCCCCCATGTTGCATCACCACTTCCTCATATCAGGGAGATCATATGATAGT
Source organism: Mustela nivalis (assembly GCF_964662115.1). Lineage (NCBI taxonomy): Eukaryota > Metazoa > Chordata > Mammalia > Carnivora > Mustelidae > Mustela > Mustela nivalis. The sequence goes on from NC_139040.1 coordinate 23,143,204, forward strand.
TGTCTTTCTCTGCTTGACTTATTTCGCTAAGCATGATACGCTTTAGTTCCATCCATGTTGTCGCAAATGGCAAGATTTCATTTCTTTTGATGGCTGCATAGTATTCCATTGTGTATATATACTACCTCTTCTTGATCCATTTATCTGTTGATGGACATCTAGGTTCTTTCCATAGTTTGGCTATTGTGGACATTGCTGCTATAAACATTCGGGTGCACGTGCCCCTTCAGATCATTACATTTGTATGTTTAGGGTAAATACCCAGTAGTCAGTTGCTGGGTCATAGGGCAGTTCTATTTTCAACATTTTGAGGAACCTCCGTGCTGTTTTCCAGAGTGGCTACACCAGCTTGCATTCCCACCAAAAGTGTAGGAGGGTTCCCCTTTCTCTGCATTCTTGCCAGCATCTGTCATTTCCTGACATGTTGATTTTAGCCATTCTGACTCGTGTGAGGTGATATCTCACTGTGGTTATGATTTGTATTTCCCTGATGCTGAGGAATGTTGAGCACTTTTTGATGTATCTGCTGGCCATCCGGATGTCTTTGCAGAAATGTCTGTTCATGTCCTCTGCCCATTTCTTGATTGGATTATTTGTTCTTTGGGTGTTGAGTTTGCTAAGTTCTTTATAGATTCTGGACACTAGTCCTTTATCTGATATGTCGTTTGGAAATATCTTCTCCCATTCTGTCAGTTGTCTTTTGATTTTGTTAACTGTTTCCTTTGCTGTGCAAAAGCTTTTGATCTTGATGAAATACCAATAGTTCATTTTGCCCTTGCTTCCCTTGCCTTTGGCGTTCCTAGGAAGATGTTGATGCGGCTGAGGTCAAAGAGATTGCTGCCTGTGTTCTCCACAAGGATTTTGATGGATTCCTTTCGCACATTGAGGTCCTTCATCCATTTTGAGTCTATTTTTGTGTGTGGTGTAAGGAAATGGTCCAATTTCATTTTTCTGCATGTGGCTGTCCAGTTTTCCCAGCACCATTTATTGAAGAGGTTGTCTTTTTTCCATTGGACATTCTTTCCTGCTTTGTCGAAGATTAGTTGACCATAGAGTTGAGGGTTTATTTCGTGGCTCTCTATTCTGTTCCATTGATCTATGTGTCTGTTTTTGTGCCAGTACCATGCTGTCTTGATGATGACAGCTTTGTAATAGAGCTTGAAGTCCGGAATTGTGATGCCACCAACGTTGGCTTTCTTTTTCAATATCCCATTGGCTATTCGAGGTCTTTTCTGGTTCCATATAGATTTTAGAATTATTTGTTCCATTTCTTTGAAAAAGATGGATGGTACCTTGATAGGAATTGCATTAAATGTGTAGATTGCTTTAGGTAGCATAGAAATTTTCACAATATTTATTCTTCCAATCCAGGAGCATGGAACATTTTTCCATTTCTTTGTGTCTTCCTCAATTTCTTTCATGAGTACTTTATAGTTTTCTGAGCATAGATTCTGTGCTTCTTTGGTGAGGTTTATTCCTAGGTATCTTATGGTTTTGGGTGCAATTGTAAATGTGATGGACTCCTTAATTTCTCTTTCTTCTGTCTTGTTGTTGGTGTAGAGAAATGCAACTGATTTCTGTGCATTGATTTTATATCTGACACTTTACTGAATTCCTGAACAAGTTCTAGCAGTTATGGAGTGGAGTCTTTGGGGTTTTCTACCGATAGTATCATATCATTTGTGAAGAGGGATAATTCGACTTCTTCTTTGCCAATTTGGATGCCTTTAATTTCCTTTGTTGTCTGATTGCTGAGGCTAGGACCTCTAGTACTATGTTGAATAGCAGTGGTGATAATGTACATCCCTGCCGTGTTTTTGACCTTAGCGGAAAAGCTTTCAGTTTTTCTCCATTGAGAATGATATTTGCGGTGGGTTTTTCATAGATGGCTTTGATGATATTGAGGTATGTGCCCTCTGTCCCTACACTTTGAAGAGTTTTGATCAGGAAGTGATGCTGTACTTTGTCAAATGCGTTTTCAGCATCTATTGAGAGTATCATATGGTTCTTGTTCTTCCTTTTATTGATGTGTTGTATCACATTGACTAATTTGCGGATGTTGAACCAACCTTGCAGCCCTGGAATAAATCTCACTTGGTCGTGGTGAATGATCCTTTTAATGTACTGTTGAATCCTATTGGCTAGTATTTGGTTGAGTATTTTCGCATCTGTGTTCATCAAGGATATTGGTCTATAGCTCTCTTTTTTCATGGGATCCTTGTCTGGTTTTGGGATCAAGGTGATGCTGGCCTCATAAAATGAGTTTGGAAGTTTTCCTTCCATTTCTATTTTTTGGAACAGTCTCAGGAGAATAGGAATTAGTTCTTCTTTAAATGTTTGGTAGAATTCCCCCGGGAAGCCGTCTGGCCCTGGGCTTTTGTTTGTTTGGAGATTTTTAATGACTGTTTCAATCTCCTTACTGGTTATGGGTCTGTTCAGGCTTTCTATTTCTTCCTGGTTCAGTTGTGGTAGTTTATATGTTCCTAGGAATGCATCCATTTCTTCCAGATTGTCAAATTTGTTGGCGTAGAGTTGCTCATAGTATGTTCTTATAATAGTTTGTATTTCTTTGGTGTTAGTTGTGATCTCTCCTCTTTCATTCATGATTTTATTTATTTGGGTCCTTTCTCTTTTCTTTTTGATATTTTGGGCCAGGGGTTTATCAATTTTATTAATTCTTTCAAAGAACCAACTCGGAGTTTCGTTAATTTGTTCTATTGTTTTTTTGGTTTCTATTTCATTGATTTCTGCTCTGATCTTAATGATTTCTCTTCTCCTGCTGGGTTTAGGGCTTCTTTCTTGTTCTTTCTCCAGCTCCTTTAAGTGTAGGGTTAGGTTTGTACCTGAGACCTTTCTAGTTCCTTGAGAAAGGCTTGTACTGCTATATATTTTCCTCTCAGGACTGCATTTGTTGTGTCCCACAGATTTTGAACTGTTGTATTTTCATTTTCATTTGTTTCCATGATTTTTTTCAATTCTTCTTTAATTTCCCGGTTGACCCATTCATTCTTTAGAAGGATGCTGTTTAGACTCCATGTATTTGGGTTCTTTCCAAACTTCCTTTTGTGGTTGAGTTCTAGCATTAGAGCATTGTGGTCTGAAAATATGCAGGGAATAATCCCAATCTTTTGATACCAGTTGAGTCCTGATTTAGGACCGAGGATGTGATCTATTCTGGAGAATGTTCCATGTGCACTAGAGAAAAATGTGTATTCTGTTGCTCTGGGATGAAATGTTCTGAATATATCTTTGATGTCCATCTGGTCCAGTGTGTCGTTTAAGGCCTTTATTTCCTTGCTGATCTTTTGCTTGGATGATCTGTCCATTTCAGTGAGGGGAGTGTTAAAGTCCCCTACTATTATTGTATTATTGTTGATGTGTTTCTTTGATTTTGTTATTAATTGGTTTATATAGTTGGCTGCTCCCACGTTGGGGGCATAGATATTTAAAATTGTTAAATCGTCTTTTTGGACAGACCCTTTGAGTATGATATAGTTTCCTTCCTCATCTCTTATTATAGTCTTTGGCTTAAAATCTAATTGATCTGATCTAAGGATTGCCACTTCTGCTTTCTTCTGATGTCAATAGCATGGTAAATTCTTTTCCAGCCCCTCACTTTAAATCTGGAGGTGTCATCGGGCTTAAAATGAGTTTCTTGGAGGCAACATATAGATGGTTTTTGTTTTTTTATCCATTCTGATACCCTGTGTCTTTTGTCAGGGGCATTTAGTCCATTAACATTCAGGGTAACTATTGCAGATATGAATTTAGTAACATTGTATTGCCTGTAAATTGACTGTTACTGCATATGGTCTCTGTTCCTTTCTGATCTACCACTTGTAGGCTCTCCCTTTGCTTAGAGGACCCCTTACAATATTTCCTGTATAGCTGGTTTGGTGTTTGCAAATTCTTTCAATTTTTGTTTGTCCTGGAAGCTTTTAATCTCTCCTTCTATTTTCAATGATAGCCTAGCTGTATATAGTATTCTTGGCTGCATGTTTTTCTCGTTTAGTGCTCTGAAAATATCATGTCAGCACTTTCTGGCCTGCCAGATCTCTGTGGATAAGTCAGCTGCCAATCTAATATTTTTACCATTGTATGTTCCAGTAGCTGTTTCTCCCTCTTTTGCTCAGCTTCTTTATTCTCTGTCATTTGGTCTTCTATATCACTAATTCTTTCTTCTGCCTCATTTATCCTAGCAGTGAGAGCCTCCATTTTTGATTGCACCTCATTAATAGCTTTTTTGATTTCAACTTGGTTAGATTTTAGTTCTTTTATTTCTCCAGAAAGGGTTTTTATATCTCCCAAGAGGGTTTCTCTAATATCATCCATGCCTTTTTCGAGCCCGGCTAGAACCTTGAGAATTGTCATTCTGAACTCTAGATCTTACATATTACCAATGTCTGTATTGATTAGGTCCCTAGCCTTCGGTACTGCCTCTTGTTCTTTTATTTGTGGTGAATTTTTCTGTCCTGTCATTTTGTCCAGATGAGAGTATATGGAGCAAGTAAAATACTAAAAGCGTGGCAACAACCCCAGGAAATATGCTGATCACCAAATTAGAAGATCCCATATCGTGAGGGAGGAGAAAGGGGATAAAAAGTGGTTCAAAAAGGAAGAAAAAAAAAGAAAAGAAAAGAATTTAACAAAAAGAAAACAAATAAGAAAAATATAAAAAAGAAAAAATATATATATATTACATAAACTAGTTAAAAAACGTTAAAAAAGAAAAAGGTAAAAGTTAAAAAAAATTTTACAAGAAGGGGAGAAAAAGAACAAAAAAATGAAAAAGAAAAAAATTAAATTAACTGCAAGACTAAAAAAAAATCACAGGGAAAAAGCCATGAGTTCCATGCTTTGCTTTCTCCTCCTCTGGAATTCTGCTGCTCTCCTTGGTATTGAAACCGCACTCCTTGGTAGGTGAACTTGGTATCGGCTGGATTTCTTGTTGATCTTCTGGGGGATGTGCCTGGTGTCGTGATTCTCAAGTGTCTTTGCCCCAGGCGGAATTGCACTGCCCTTACCAGGGGCCGGGGTGAGTAATCCCTTCGGGTTTGCTTTCAGGAGCTTTTGTTCCCTGAGCGCTTTCCGTAGAGTTCCGGAAGTCTGGAATACAAATGGCAGCCTCCTGGTCTCCGGCCCGGAGGAGCCAAGAGCCCAGGGCCCCACTCCTCAGTGCTCCCTCAGAGAACAGCGCCCAGTTACTCCCGTCTGCCTGACCTCCGGCCGCGCTCCGAGCTCATCATGCCTGCGTCTGGTTCAAGGTAACACCGAGCTGTGAGCTTACTGTCGGCCCTGTCTCTGTAGCCGGCTTCCCCGCTCTAATACCTGTGAGCTCTGCAACACTCAGACACCTCCGATCCTTCTGTGACCCTGCGGGAGCTGAGGCCACGCTGACCCCTCGTGGGCTTCGCCCCGGTTTAGCCTCTGGAGCGATGTCCCTCAGCGGAACAGACTTTTAAAAGTCCTGATTTTGTGCTCCGTTGCTCCGCCGCTTGCCGGGAGCCGGCCCCTCCCCCCAGGGTCTATCTTCCCGTCGCTTTCGATTCACTTCTCTGCCGGTCCTACCTTTCAGAAAGTGGTTGTTTTTCTGTTTCCAGAATTGCTGTTCTTCTTCTCTTCAATCTGCCGATGGATTTGCAGGTATTTGCAATCTTTAGATAAGTTATCTAGCTGATCTCGGGCTAGCTGAAGTAGTGTCAGCCTGCTACTTCTCTGCCATCTTGACTCCTCCCCTAATTTCTCCATAGAAACATATTTTATTCCATCTTACTTATACATGTACTAGCTCTTTCTACTTTTGATTAGAAAATAATCTGGCATAGATTTAGGTTTAATTATGTTTCAAAAATATCAAAAGGTCAGTACACATCTCTCTGAAGACTATGTCTCTGTGTAGATTCAAAATCAAATAGCAACACAAATGTCAATCAATAAAGATCAAGTAGGTTGGATATTGTAAGGTTGATTTAGTGTTATGCTGAATTAGCAAAAATTAATAAGCATCAATTCCACTTAGTTACCACTAGCGCAAACTTTCAGATCAGTGATGTCTCTATTCATGTTGAAATTCCCTGTGTGATTGAAGAATAATGGTGAAGTTATTCACACTCTTCAGTTTTCTCAAATTATGTTATTGAAATACATTGCATGTGTTAAGAGGAATTTAACATAGACCTTAGGATTGTAAAATAGTAGCAATTCTTTCCAGATGAAACTGAATTTGGCATTCCATATTTATTAAAAGAGTAGAAGCTCCTAAAAGGCAAGGGTTATGAGTTAAAATTATTTGTAGCCACTGAAATTCCTAAGACACTATATATATATATATATATATATATATATATATATATATATATATTAAGAATATGCTACAAGTAAGATTAAAAGGTTTACTGCACATGAGTTCAGATATTTCACCTAGTTCATGTATCATACTGTGTCATAGTGGAGACAGATGCTTTGGAGATTATCAGTATCCTCTTAAAACTCAACAGATGTAGGCAATCTGTTGGGCATAGTTCAAGATGAAATATCACTGAAGTCAGTTCTTTATTCTTAGTGATATCTCCCCTCTCCACTAGTAAGTCAAATTCAACTAAAGCAGGGGCCCCATGTATTGTGTACCATGTGAAATGCATTCTTACTGTGTTTCATTCATGAAAATTTAATTAATGTGTGCAACTGGGAGGTGGATAATAAGAGTTTGTGAAAAACTCTCCGTGTGTGTGTGTGTGTGTGTGTGTGTGTGTGTGTGTCTATAGAGACAAAGAGAAGGAGAATTTTGCCCAGCAAACAATTTATTACAATGTCAGCCTGTATCATGATAAAATATATATCTCTCTAAAATATATATCGCTCTAACAAATATTTTTATTTCTTTTCTATTTTTTAAACTTTTTAAGTAATAACAAAAATGGAATGAATTGAAAAGAAACATAACTTTTTAAAAGTTAACCCATTCCAAAAAAATGTGTCACAAACATTCTTACATAAACAAACTCTTTTTTAAAAGCCATTTTATTTATTTATTTGACACAGAGAGAGATGATGATGAAAGAGGAAACACACGCAGGAAGAGTGAGAGAGGGAGAAGCAGGTTTCCCGCTGAACAGGGGACCCTGATGGTGGTCTTGATCCCAGGACTCTGGGATCATGACCTGAGCTGAAGGCAGAATCTCAGTGACTGAGCCTCGCAGGTGCCCCAGATAAACAAATTCTAAGAGAAAGGGTACAATTTATTGAAGCTACAGTTGAAAAAATTGATATTCTTAGAAAATGTCTTTTACTTCATGTTCTCATATTTTTATTTCTTGTAATAAACACACTTTATATTCAACTATACAGAGTCACTATAAAGTCCAGGAATAGGTGAAATACACAGTTATTTGATTTTATATGATTAGTTAAATGACATTAAATGATATATTTAATGTGATATCCCTCATTAGGACTGTTTACAACAATGTGTTATGCAAAACAACAATGGGCACTGTATGTTAATACATTTCCATTAATCTTAGAACACATATTCATGATGTACTGCCTCACATAATTTGTCTCTATGATTTTCCCTGAAAAGGCTGTGTTATTAGTATACCTCAGAAAAAGTATCAAGTGGATACAATTGGTTTAAAAAGTAAAATAATATTAATCTGTATTTTCAGATTTTAGGGCCACCCCAAATGCTTCAGATCATTTAACAAAGACCCTGTTTCTCAAGCATATCTTCCGTTTCTTCTGTTTTACTGCTTACTTTAAAAATTCTCTACATAGGGGTGCCTGGGTATAATTAGTTAAGCATCTGACTCTTGGTTTCTGCTCAGGCCATGATCTCAGGGTCCTGGAATCAAGCCCTGCATTAGGTTACTTGCTCAGGGTGACGTGTGCTTGAAATTCTCTCTCCCTCTGCCCCTCCTGCTTGTGCTCTTTCTTTCTCTTACTCCCTCTTTCTCTCTCTAAAATAAATAAATAAAATATTTTTAAAAATATTTACATAAAAAATCTATACTTTATTATTTCTTTCTATTGACATCTGTCTTCTGAGAATTCTTGAGACTTTATATAATTGACCTCCACGTGTACTGAAAGATGTTAGACCTGGTGCCAACCATTGTGTAAATTCTTCATAGTGTTCATAGGTTACTAAAGCAATCAGAAGAAAAGAACTGATAATTTAATATACTTGATCCCACTGTAAAAAGGCTGGTAATTTGAGACACTGAATATAGCTGGCTCAATAGTCACCAAAAAGTACAAGAGAAAGAAAACAGCCACATCAGTGCAATCTTCTTTCAATACCCTAGGTAATGATTAGATTCATGGTATATTATATTCTGTTGACTTCTCCTGGTGCTTGCACTTGAGAGCAGGTTATGGGTTACCTGAAACAAGCAAGGGAGTGACACTTTTCATCTTTCCATTATTAGTGATAAAAATATCCAGTTATAAGGATATTTTAATTAATAGAATATATGCATAGATATGTATATAAATTCTTAAATGTCTAGGTTTTTTTTAAATGAAAACTGTCAATTTCCTGGGCAGTTCAGTCTCTAAACGACCAATTGGTATTCTCATGGACATTAACAACTAAGTAGGTTGTTTCATCTTCCTGAAGACTTACCAGATGTCTTTGCTCTGTATTTTACTTCTAGATTTGTAACTTCTTGTAGAAAACCAACCTCCATACATTGAAGCCAAAATATAATGTGAAGACAGAGTTTGGAATAAAGAGGAACCAATAGTTTAATTGCTTTGCCTGGCAAAAAAGGCTACAGCAGGCTATGGCCCTCAAAAACTGCAAGCCCAGATAAAGGGGATGGAGAGCTTCATAGGGAAATACAGGATCTAGCCAGTTTTGATAGGACTTGTGTAAGAGTTACCAGTCTCCTTCCTCATATCTTTAGGGTGATACTGAGTTTCTGAAACAAAAGGCTAAGAAGGGAGGGGGAGGTTTGCAGAAGAGAGGGGAAAAGGTTCCTTAAAGTAATCAAGCTTTGCTAAAGCTTTAGTGTACCATTTGACTTTTTATCAACTTCATACTTTTAGGCAGTTTCATTATAACTTCCAAATGTGACTAGACTTACTAAAAAAGTTTTCAGGCTGTTCCATGGTATGATCCTCATCTGGGTTAAGGCTGGCAGTCTTAGCAAAAATTAGGGAAGTGGAAAACAGATCTGGTCTGGTGGAACATCTGTGCTTTGACACTATTGCTCCTAACTCCTAGGGGTTTTTTGTTTGTTTGGTTTTTGTTTTTAAGTAGACTCCATGCCTAATGTGGGACTCTAACTCACAATCCTCAAATGTTTCACCAGTGAGCCAGCCAGGTGCCCCCAACTTCTAGTTTTCTTTCCTCAATATTATCTGAGGAGGGGAAATAAGATCTTAATGACAAACCAAACAGCCTCACTTCTGAAGAAGCTACAGAAACAGTACCAAAGCCTGGCTAAAAATTTCCCTAGACCTCTAATTTTCTCCACTCTTTTCTTTTTGTCCTGAATTACATGAATAGCATTTAACTCAAATTTTAGATAGATGCTTATGAAGGCAAATCATTGGCAAAGAACCTTCAGAAAAGGGCTCTGATTTTAATTAGACATTTCAATAGATTTCTGCTTATAATTGCATATGCAAAATCTAGTGATAAACAGACTTGGGAATTGAAGCCCTTAGTAGATGTTATATGGTGTGATTTTTGGTATATAAATCCAGAATTTCAAAGAGGACCCATACACACCACTTAGGAGTATTAGGGAAGGGAACATATATATTAGGTTTCTACTTCAGATATCCAAGAATTTAAAGATAAGAGATATTGGTAGGTTTGTCAAACACTTATTGAATATCTAATATGTCAGGCATTCAGCTAGGTACTGGGGATGATTAGATGAATAAAACATGGTCCTCACTTACTTTTGATAGCTCATGCTTAAGGGAGACTGGGACAAATCTGTAAGTAGATCACTGCAGTACAGTGTGGCAATTGCCACAACAAAGTGGTATTAGAAACAGTTATTAAAACAGCTACTAGAACCTTTAAAATAAAAAAAAACTGTAATTCAAAGGAATTAATATGCCAAAAATTCATAGTTGAATTTTCTCTTAAATTATATAAGAGTTTTCTAGGTAAATAAAAATTCTCTTAAATTACATAAGAGTTTTCTAGGTAAAGAAGCAGGAATGGACATTTCACATAAGGGAAATCACATGTACAAACTCTACATGACTTGAAGCAACAATGAGAAGTCCAGTGTGGTATAAGATACATAGGGCCTGGAGATCTGTGATAGATGGTAGAGCTCCAATATATGTTAAAACCAGATTGCCAGTGACCTTAGAAGCCAAGCTCTACAATTTAGAAGTAATCTACAGAGAATGAGGAATCAAAGGAGGTTTTTTTTTTCAATTAGATATTGCTATAATCCAATTTATGTTTTAGGAAGATAATAATGGGACATGAGTTGAAAGGAGACTGGAAAGGACATTGGCTAGAGAAAGACTATTTTGCAACTAGTCAAAAGTTGCCAAATTAAGCAAGTGAAAATCTAAGATACCAAGTTGAATTGAACCTCACTTAATAGTAGTTTTTTTCCATATTGTAAGTATGTCCCATGCAATATTTTGGGACATACTTATACTGAAAATTATTCATTGCTTACTTGAAATTTAGATGTAACTGAATATTATATAATTTATCTGCTAATTTTACCACAATCTAAGATAGAATAAGAGCCTTAAGAAAGGTACTGGAGGGAACCTGGGTGGCTCAGTGGGTTAAGCCTCTGTCTTCAGCTCAGGTCATAATCTCAGGGTCCTGGGATCGACCCCCATATTGGGCTCACCGCTAAGCAGGGAGCCTGCTTCCCCCCTCCTTCTGCCTGCCTTTCTGCCTACTTGTGATCTCTCTCTCTGTCAAATAAGTAAATAAAATCTTTTTTTAAAAAGGTACTAGAAAAATACCTTTAATAAGAATAAAAAGGTAAAAAATAAAATAAATAAATAAATAAATAAATAAAAGTGAGTGTTGGTGAGGACATGGAGAAAGAACATTGGGGCACTATTGCCAGAGATGTAAATTATGGCAAATGCCATAGAAAACAGTATGGAGATTCCTTCAAAAATTAAAAATAGAACTATCCTACAAGCCATCAATTATGCTACTTGATTTTTACCCAAAGGACACAAAAATTCTTATTTGAAGGGCTACAAGCACCCCAATGTTTAGCATTATTTATAATAGCTAAATTTTGGAAAGAGCCCAAATGTCCATCAACTGATGAATGGATAAAGATGTGCCATATATATATATATATATATATATATATAATCACTCAGCTATAAGAATGAAATCTTACCATTTACAACAGCACAGATGGACCCAGGAGGTATTACACTAAGCAAAATAAGTGACATTTATGGGGGCTCAGTTAGTTGAACATCCAATTCTTGATTTTGGCTCATGTCATAGGTCATGGTCATGAGACTGGGTCCTAAATATAAGCTCCATGTTCAGCCCAGAGTCTGCTTGAGATCCTCTCCATCAGCACCCACCCCACTCATGCTCCCTTTCTCTCCTTCTCTCTCTCTCAAACAAATAAACAAAATTAATCTTTAAAAACATAAGTCAGAAAAAGATAAGCACCATATGATTTTACTTATATGAATAATCTAAACAAAACAAAAGAACAAACAACACAGAAACAAAGTTTTAAATACAGAGAACAAACTGATAACTACCACAGTGGTAGTTGGATGGGTAAAATAGGAGAAAGGCATTAAAGGGTAAAAAGTTCCACTTATAAAATAAATAAGTCATAGAGATGAAAAGTATAGCATAGAGAATACAGTAGATAAGATTGTAATATTGTTACATCATGAGCACCTGGGTGGTTCAGTCTGTTGGGTGTCTGCCTTCAGCTCAGATCATGGTCTCAGGTTTATAGTGTTGGCTTAGTGGTCACATACTCTTTTAAACCTCCCCGGTCTTGGAAGCTCTTTATCTCTCCATTCATTTTGAATGTCAACCTTGCTGGATAAAGTGTTCTTGGCTGCATGTTCTTCTCATTTACTGCCCTGAATATGTTTTGCCAGCCCTTTCTGGCTTGCCAGGATTCTGTGGACAGGTCTGAGGTTAGTCAAATGGACCTTCCTCTGTAGGTAAGGAATCTCTACCCCCAGCTGCCCTCAGAAGCTCTTGTCTAACATTATGAGTCATCAGTTTCACAATCAAGTGCCTCGAGGTCTTTCTAGATTTGTTGATCTTGGGGGCTGTCCTTTCTACCTTTAGGACATGAACACTGGTTCCATTCCCCAGATTGGGAAAATTTTCATGCAGAATCTGTTCAACTATGTCTTCTAGTCTTCTGTCTTTGTCCATCCCCTCAAGGATCCCCACAATTCTGATGTTGGAATGTTTAATGGCATCATTTATTTCCCTAATTCTGTTTTCATGGCTTCTAAGCTGTTTGTTCCATGCCTCCCTCTGATCATTTTTCTCTCTCAGTTTGTCCTCTAGATCACTAATTCTATCTTCTGCCACAGTTACCCTAGCTGTTATAGTATTTAGATTAGATTGGATCTCATTGATAGCATTTTTAACTTCTGCCAAGTCGGCTTTCACTTCTGCCCTTAGAGATTCTATGTTGTCACCAATGGTTTTCTCCAACCTAGCCATTGCCTGGATAGTTGTTACCCTCGATTCCCTTTCTGACATACTATTTATGTCCATATCCAATAGTTCTGATGGAGAGGGCACTGTCTCTGAATTTTTCCTCCGTTGGGTGTTCCTCCCCCTAGTGATTTTGGTGAGAGGTGGTTGAGGGGATGTATAGCTGAGTATATCAACCACAATCCAGGCAAGGTGCAGCCTAGAATGCTTCTGAGCAATCGGAAGTCACCACCAAAAAGAAAGAAAAAAGAAAAAAAAGAGAGAGAGAGAGAATAAAAGAAAAGAAATCCCAGCCAAAACGAGCCCCAAAAGTAAGATTAGTAAGGTATATAAACAAAAATGGACAAACAAAAAGACAAAAGTAAATGACAAGAAAGAAAAAGAACCCAGCCAAAATGAACCACAAGAATAAGATTTATGTAATACGAGAACAAAACCATATACACAGAAACACTGACAGATGAAAAAGATGGGAGGGTGGTTATAAATCCTCAGTGTGGGCGATTAAGGTTATTTTGGTTCTTCCTGGGTGTATCTTGATATCTTTGTTAAAGGACTCAACTTTCCAGAGATAAAGGTAGATGAAACTTGTTTATATATAGGAGTACTATTGAATAGGGAAAGAGGATTACCTTGAAGCTTATACCTATATGTATATTTAAAAAAAAAAACAGAAAAGAAAAAGGAAAACACAGGTATATGTATGAAAAAAGTTCAAGTTAAAAGGGAATATGTTGTATTTAACCTCTAGTTGTAATGGTAAGTTAAAAAAATTAAAAAGAACAAGAATCATGAGAATGAATTCAAAATAAAAGTTGTATCTATGAAATATACAGGCCTTAGGGCAATACCGAGAGCTTAACGTATTGTTTTCCCCTAATATTGGGGTTTTACAGTTTTATGGCGACCCTGTGGTGGTTGCCCTCTCATTCTTTTGGCTGGATTTATGGGGGAGGGGCCTGCCACATTGTTTTTCAGTTAGTCTTGCTTTGGTTGAGTTGTCCTGCACCCTATCAAGGGACTAGGCTCTATGGAAACTGGGATTTTTAGGCTTTTGTTCTTTGGAGGTATTTTTTTTTCTCCTTTGGTGGATTTTTGCGACTTTTCATAGGTTTAGTGGAAAGCAAACTGCACCCAGACCTCTGTATCAGAGAGGAACCTCAATCTGCTCCCCTCTGGGTGGTCCAGAACACACAGACTCCCCCTCTACAAACCGCATTGAACTCTGCAACCTCTCACAGGTAGTGCGCACCCCCAACCACTGTCTCAGGTGTTGCCCTAAATGTTTCCTTGTCTCTGCACCCCGTGCCACTAAGACCATGAGTGATGTTTGTCCCCGGAGCCCGCTTCCAGTGGCTGCCTTGGCTTGGGGTGCTGCTGGGGTCCAGACCTAAGGTTGCCAGTGCTGCTGGAATCCTGACCAGAGAGTGCTGAGTTTCTTCAGGCCCCAGCTGGGAGAGCCCAGATCCTAGGCTAACACCTGCACAGAGCTTTCTTAGGCACAGGCAGGGAGTGGGTGAGGTCCGGTGGCACAGTACACAAAAATTCTTGGGAGCACAGGCTGGCGCCCTCACCAGACTCCCTCATGCGGTGGTGGAAGTGTGTTTAGCTGAGTGGTGGTGCAAGCCACACAACCCTGGGGCCTATGGAACTAGAAATTGGAGCTTTGGCCACACTCTCTTTGGCACAGGTGGTCGCCAGGGGTTGCTATCCTGCGACCATGGGTTTAGGCCCATGGCCATGACTGCCCGATTCGACCAGTTGCCCCTTAAGATTTTTTGCTCTTTACAAGTGCTTTAGCCAGACTCCAAGTTAATGCTTGTCCCCAACCACAGGGCATTTTCTTATTGGGGTGTTACTTTCCAATGGGTCACTTCTGGTGGCTCCCTCCCCCTTCCGATTATCCTCCGATATTTGTCCAAATGTTACCACACTGGTTTACCTCTTCACTGGAGTCTTTTGTTCTGTTAGAGATCCAGAATTGTATGACCCTATATCTCAGGCTAATTCCATGGGTGTTCAGACTGTTCTATTAGATAATTAGCTCACTTTAAGGGTCTGGTTGAAACAGGGTCTCCTAATTCTCCATCATCTTGTCCCTCCTCTCAACTATACTTAAATAATAAAAATTCAAAAAGAAAGTTACTGGGGTGGACAGATTCAAGAGATAACAAGAAGGTAGAACTTGCTGGACTTAGTGACCAGTTAAGTATTGGAGGTTGAGGAGGAAGAAGGAGCCCTGGTGAGTCTCAGGTTTTTAGCCCAAGAGACCTATTTAGGGATGGAATATGTATGTTGGTATAAAAGGAGAATTCAGGTTTGCACATCTTAGGTTTAAACTGCCAGGAAATGTCCTAATACTTTATCTTTCTTACATTATTAGTAATAAAATGATATTTTGTTTATTAAGAGATGTGATAAGATATAGTTAGTAATGTTTCTAGAAATTCTAAGAGAAGCTTAGGAAAATTAATCATTAGAATGAAACCTTTTACATAGTAAGAATATTTTTTGCTTGGATATACATAATTTCGATACTTTGAAGGATGCAGTGGAGAGCATTGGCCCATCAACAACAAAAGTATTAATGGTTAATTTTTCATGTTGTTTTATTGGTCTCACCTGGAATATACCACTACCAACAAAACACCTGAGGAATACTATCATGCTCAATTATTTAATTGAGAATTAAATTATTAAATACAAAACATAGGAACCATAGTCTTAAAACTTTTATATCTAGTGGCTTGGCGTAATTCAGCCTATTTTCCCTTTCTAAGAAGTCCCCCAATATCTTCCTCTTATCCATCTTTCTCAGAGTTTACCCATGAGGCTTTTATGGACCCTTCCCAGAAGAGTTAGAGAGTAAGATAATGTAATACAACAGC
This sequence comes from Mustela nivalis, assembly GCF_964662115.1. Classification (NCBI taxonomy): domain Eukaryota; kingdom Metazoa; phylum Chordata; class Mammalia; order Carnivora; family Mustelidae; genus Mustela; species Mustela nivalis. Next base: position 23,158,762 of record NC_139040.1, read on the forward strand.
GGTATCTGAAAGGCAAAACTGTGTAGATGCCAAAACAAAAATCAAAAAGCATTTCAACTGATGTTATTATATAATAGAAATAACTTTCAACCAGAAAATTGATCCAAAAATTATGAATTCCCTGAATACTCATTATTCTGCAAGAATTACATCTCATATTTTTTATTTTTTTTAATTAAGTGTCTATTAAGAAAAAGCATTAGCTCAGAGCAAATGGCTGACAACACCTGGGGCTGGGATTTCTTGTCACTTACATAGATAAACATAAGGCTGGTCATTGGATATCACTTACCACATACTGGAGATAAGCATGTCTACTCACTTGTTATGTAGGTAATGCCAATTACATTAGATCATTAGTATTTTCAACAGGGATATGTTGGTTCATAAACCGCAGGATTAGACAAAATACCCATATCATATAAATGGCGAGAAGGTTCCATTAAGAACATACTTTTGTTACAGCAGTGCTTCTTATAATGAGCTTAGGTCTTCATAAATGTCTGTACCCTCCTTTAAACAATTAGCACAGACTTAAAGTTTATCATTTGAACTTGAACATTTAAAAAAATGCATTTATACACTAAATTACACAGATTTGTTTCTGAATGTACAATACTGGAAAAGCAATTTCTGCTTATCTTTATTTAATTAACAATGAAGGATAAATGACATCAGCAAAGACATATCAACCAAAAGGGACCAACTGTGTTTGTTACAGATCGGCTCATTAGCTTGTTTCCAAAATATGTTCAGTAGAGTGAAAAACAATCATGTGACTTGGTGGGTGACAAAACATCTGTTGTATAGCTCCAATAAGGCTACTGGGAGTAAGAATAAATTTGGTTCTTTTTTTAATGAGGTTAAGTGGAAACTGAGAGGTAGTATGTCATTTGTGGTCTTCTCTCAGGCTACCATTTCTTCTAAAATAATAATGATAACAACAACAACAACTTAGAAGGTAAGGATTGACAGTTAAAGTTTTATGTTCTTTTTGTAAGTAAATTATTTTCATCTGCTTTGTAATAAGTATAAACGTTGTAGCTGCAAATTGTTAAAAAAACTACTATCCCAGGGACTGAAAGTACTTGTTATCTCTAAGTGAAAGACTCCAGTAATTTTACAAGATAGATTCATTGCACAAAATATCAGCTTAATTGTCAAAGCTATTAGTAAGTTACAAAGATAAAAAGAGTTGAGCACAGAGTTTTCACATGGTCAAAATTTACATCTCAAGGAGACTGTAGTTACTGAGAAGTATTTCAAGTAGTTATCTATGTGGAGGATAAGTTATTGATGTTATTATATGATGCCACAATAGAGCATGTTTTTTCACAAAAAAAAATTGTCTCCACATTAAGGTAATTTAACAAACAAGGTAGGGAATTACATATACAAGCAAAAACACATTTTGTGTGTATGTGAAAATTAATGAATGAATATAGTTTTAGTTAGGTGGAAATTAATGTTGTTTTAAAAAGAAAAAAAAATATTTCCCTTTGTTGTGATCTATTGCTAAACCATCCAACTAATCATCACTCTAAGAATCCATGGTACATGACAAGGTACCATTCCTTTGAAAGAACAGATTCTATAATTCCAAATGATCAGAAAACACTGATAGAGGTTTTCTCTGTTTTCCCTTGTGTGTGTCAGTGTCATTCTGCTAATATGTGGAAAACTTGGTATTGGTAAATCATTTAGCAAGTGAAAAGAAACTATTTACTTCAATGCATTATGACACTAGGCTATTATTTTTATATTTTTGGTCATACAACTAACTCTAACAGAATGTCTTGGAATATTTTGTTCACAAGTGCAAACAAAATATGCTATGATTTTATAACTCTAAAAGTGATCCAGGAAAAAATATTGTTCACTTTAGAATATAACAATGATGATATATCTAATATCTATAGTATAACAATATTCTTTCTAAATTTCCAAATTATGTATTGATAGTAAACGCTCCCTCTACTTTCTGCCTTTCTTGCTGAACAGATACAGACAGCCTCGTACCCTACCTGGTCAACCATTTCTTTGTCCACTTTTCCACACTCTCAAGTAGATTCTGAGACATTTTCATAAAATATGTCCTACATTGTGTCTTTGTGTGTGTGAATAACATTTATACTCATATGGAAATGACTTTCTGGTATGTACTTGTTTATGTTCATTTTCTCAGCTTGAAGTGGGCTCCCTGGACAAACATCACTCATGGTCTTAGTGGCACGGGGTGCAGAGACAAGGAAACATTTAGGGCAACACCTGAGACAGTGGCTGGGGGTGCGCACTACCTGTGAGAGGTTGCAGAGTTCAATGCGGTTTGTAGAGGGGGAGTCTGTGTGTTCTGGACCACCCAGAGGGGAGCAGATTGAGGTTCCTCTCTGATACAGAGGTCTGGGTGCAGTTTGCTTTCCACTAAACCTATGAAAAGTCGCAAAAATCCACCAAAGGAGAAAAAAAAATACCTCCAAAGAACAAAAGCCTAAAAATCCCAGTTTCCATAGAGCCTAGTCCCTTGATAGGGTGCAGGACAACTCAACCAAAGCAAGACTAACTGAAAAACAATGTGGCAGGCCCCTCCCCCATAAATCCAGCCAAAAGAATGAGAGGGCAACCACCACAGGGTCGCCATAAAACTGTAAAACCCCAATATTAGGGGAAAACAATACGTTAAGCTCTCGGTATTGCCCTAAGGCCTGTATATTTCATAGATACAACTTTTATTTTGAATTCATTCTCATGATTCTTGTTCTTTTTAATTTTTTTAACTTACCATTACAACTAGAGGTTAAATACAACATATTCCGTAATCCCCTTTTAATTTGAACTTTTTTCATACATATACCTGTGTTTTCCTTTTTCTTTTCTGTTTTTTTTTTTTTAAATATACATATAGGTATAAGCTTCAAGGTAATCCTCTTTCCCTATTCAATAGTACTCCTATATATAAACAAGTTTCATCTACCTTTATCTCTGGAAAGTTGAGTCCTTTAACAAAGATATCAAGATACACCCAGGAAGAACCAAAATAACCTTAATCGCCCACACTGAGGATTTATAACCACCCTCCCATCTTTTTCATCTGTCAGTGTTTCTGTGTATATGGTTTTGTTCTCGTATTACATAAATCTTATTCTTGTGGTTCATTTTGGCTGGGTTCTTTTTCTTTCTTGTCATTTACTTTTGTCTTTTTGTTTGTCCATTTTTGTTTATATACCTTACTAATCTTACTTTTGGGGCTCGTTTTGGCTGGGATTTCTTTTCTTTTATTCTCTCTCTCTCTCTTTTTTTTCTTTTTTCTTTCTTTTTGGTGGTGACTTCCGATTGCTCAGAAGCATTCTAGGCTGCACCTTGCCTGGATTGTGGTTGATATACTCAGCTATACATCCCCTCAACCACCTCTCACCAAAATCACTAGGGGGAGGAACACCCAACGGAGGAAAAATTCAGAGACAGTGCCCTCTCCATCAGAACTATTGGATATGGACATAAATAGTATGTCAGAAAGGGAATCGAGGGTAACAACTATCCAGGCAATGGCTAGGTTGGAGAAAACCATTGGTGACAACATAGAATCTCTAAGGGCAGAAGTGAAAGCCGACTTGGCAGAAGTTAAAAATGCTATCAATGAGATCCAATCTAATCTAAATACTATAACAGCTAGGGTAACTGTGGCAGAAGATAGAATTAGTGATCTAGAGGACAAACTGAGAGAGAAAAATGATCAGAGGGAGGCATGGAACAAACAGCTTAGAAGCCATGAAAACAGAATTAGGGAAATAAATGATGCCATTAAACATTCCAACATCAGAATTGTGGGGATCCTTGAGGGGATGGACAAAGACAGAAGACTAGAAGACATAGTTGAACAGATTCTGCATGAAAATTTTCCCAATCTGGGGAATGGAACCAGTGTTCATGTCCTAAAGGTAGAAAGGACAGCCCCCAAGATCAACAAATCTAGAAAGACCTCGAGGCACTTGATTGTGAAACTGATGACTCATAATGTTAGACAAGAGCTTCTGAGGGCAGCTGGGGGTAGAGATTCCTTACCTACAGAGGAAGGTCCATTTGACTAACCTCAGACCTGTCCACAGAATCCTGGCAAGCCAGAAAGGGCTGGCAAGACATATTCAGGGCACTAAATGATAAGAACATGCAGCCAAGAACACTTTATCCAGCAAGGTTGACATTCAAAATGAATGGAGAGATAAAGAGCTTCCAAGACCGGGGAGGTTTAAAAGAGTATGTGACCACCAAGCGGGCACTACAAGAAATATTGAGGGGGGGGTTCTATGAAAGAAGAATGAACCCAAGAGTGACATAGAACAGATGTTTAGAGACAATGGATAGAAAAAAGGACTTCTCTGGCAATATGATTTCAATAAAATCATATCTTTCAATAATCACTCTCAACATGAACCACCTAAGTGCTCCTATAAAATGGCACACCATTGCATATTGGATAAAACAGAACCCATCCATATGCTGTCTATAAGAGAAACATTTGGAACCTAAAGATATATCCACAATGAAAATGAAGGGATGAAGAACAATCTTTCATATCAATCAGCCTCAAAGGAAAGCTGGGGTAGCAATTCTCTTATCAGTTAATTATATTTTAAACTAAAGATTGAAGTCAGAGATAAAAAGGACACTACATCAATCTTAAAGGGTTTATTCACCAGGAAGATCTAACAATTGTAAATATTTATATCCCCTTCAGGGGAGCAGCTAGCTACATAAGCCAGCTGTTAATCAAAGTAACAAATATTATTGATATAAATGCATTAATAGTAGGGGATCTTAACACGTCACTCTCAGTAATAGATAGATCATCCAAGCAGAAAATCAATAAGAAAATAAGAGCACTGAATAACACATTGGACCAGATGGACCTCATAGTTATATACAGAACATTCCACCCTAAAACAACAGAATACTCATTCTTCTCAAGCGCACATGGAAATTTCTCCAGAACAGACAAAATACTGGGTCACAAATCAGGGCTCAACTGATAGCAAAAGATTGATATTATTCTCTGCTTATTCTCAGACCACAAAGATTCGAAACTGGAACTCGACCACAAGAAAAAGTTTGGAAGGAATTCAAACACTTGGAAGTTAAAGCCCACCCTGCACAAGAATGTTTGGATCAACCAGGATATCAAAAAATAACTTAAACAATTCATGGAAACCAATGAGAATGAAGACTCTTCTGCCCAAAACCTACAGCATACAGCAAAAGCACTCGTAAGGTGGAAATACATAAGCATCCAAGCTACCCTCCAAAAAAAAAAAAAAAAAAAGAGAGAGAGAGAGAGAGAAATCCAAAATGCACCAGATCTCTTTACTGCTTAAGGAATTGGAAACTCAACAACAAATTTAGGCAAACCCACATACAGAAAGTGAAATAATCAAGATTAGAGCAGAAATCGATGAGATAGACACTAGAAATAAAGTAAAACACACCAACAAAAATAGAAGCAGGTTTTTTGAAATAATAAGATCAATAAAGCACTGACCAAACTAAACAAACAAAAATAAATAAATAAAGAGAGAGAGAGGACCCAAGTTAATAAAATTGTGAATGAAAGGTAAGAGATGACAACTAACACCAAGGAAATAGAAACAATCATCAGAAATTATTATCAAGAGTTATATGCTGGGGCACCTGGGTGGCTCAGTGGGTTAAGCCTCTGCCTTCAGCTCAGGTCATGATCTTAGAGTCCTGGGATCGAGCCCCACATTGGGCTCTCTGCTCAGTGGTGAGCCTGCTTCCCCCCCTCTCTCTCTGCCTGCCTCTCTGCTTACTTGTGATCTCTGACTGTCAAATAAATAAATAAAATCTTTTAAAAAAAAGAAGAGTTATATGCCAATAAGTTAACCAAACTAGATGAAAGGGATGCATTCCTGAAAACTTCTATACTTCCAAAACTGAATCAGGAAGAAACTGACAAGCTGAATAGACCAATATTTAGTAATGAGATTGAAGCAGTGATCAAAAACCTCCCAAAATGGGACACCTGGGTGGCTCCGTGGGTTAAAAACCTCCCAAAAATCAAGAGCCCAGGACCTAACAGAAACCCTGGAAAACTCTACCAAATATTCAAAGAAGCAATAATACCCATCTTTCTGAAGCTGTTTCAAAAAATAGAAACAGAAGGAAAACTCCCAGACTCTTTCTAGGAAACCTGCATTTCCCTGATCCCAAACCAGGAAAGGAATCCATCAAAAAAGAGAATTTCAGACCCATATCACTGATGAATATGGACATCAAAATTCTCAACAAGATCCTAGCTAATAGGATCCAACAGCACATTAAAAAGATTATCCACCATGACCAGGTGGGTTTCATCCCTCGAATGCAAGCGTGGTTCAACATTCTCAAAACAATTAGTGTGATAGAGCAAATCAATAAAAGAAGAGAGAAGAACAACATGGTCTTCTCAATTGATGCAGAAAAGGTATTTGACAAAATACAGCATCTGTTCCTGGCTAAATCACTTCAAAGTATAGGGATAGAGGGAACATTCCTCAACTTCATAAAATCTATCTATGAAAAACCCACAGCGAATATCATGCTCAATTGGGAAGAGCTGACAACCTTCCCTTTGAGATCAGGAACACAACAAAGATGTCCAATCTCGCTCTTCTTGTTCAACATAGTATTAGAAGTCCTAGCAACAGACAACAAAAAGAAACAAAAGGTATTCAAATTAGCAAAGAAGTCAAACTCTCTCTCTTTGCACATGACATGATACTGTATACAGAAAACCCAAAAGACTCCACCCCCAGACTACTAGAAATCATACAACAATTCAGTAATGTGGCAGGATACAAAATCAATCTACAAAAATCATTTGCTTTCTTATTCACTAACAATGAATGTATCGAAAGGGAAATTAGAGAATTGACTCAATTTGCTATAGCACCAAGAACCAAGATACCTGGGAATAAATTTAACCAAAGAGGTAAAGGCTCTGTACTTAAAGAACTACAAAACACTCATGAAAGAAATTGAAGAAGACACAAAAAGATGGACCAGCATTCCATGCTCATGGATTGGATAACAAACATTGTTAAGATGTCTATACTACTTAGAGAAATCTATACTTTCAATGCCAGCCCAATAAAAATTCCACAGGAAATTTTCAAAGAGCTGGAGCAAACAATTCTAAAATTTGTATGGAACCAGAAGAGACCCTAAATTGTTAAGGAAATGTTGAAAAAGAAAAACAAAACTGGGGGCATCACATTGCCTGATTTCAAGCTTTACTACAAAGCTGTGATCACCAAGACAGCTTGGTACTGGCACAAAAACGGACACATAGACGAGTGAAACAGAGTAGAGAGCCCAGATTTAGACCGTCAACTCTATGGTCAAATGTTCTTCGGCAAAGCAGGAAGAAAATATATAGTGGAAAAAAGACAGTCTCTTCAATAAATGGTGCTGGGAAAATTGGACAGCTATGTTCAGAAGATTGAAATTTGACCATTCTCTTACTCCATACACAAATATAAACTCGAAATGGATAAAAGACCTCAGTGGGAGCAGGAATCTATAAAAATCCTATAAGAGAACATAGACAGTAACCACTTCAACATCAGCCACAGCAACTTCTTTGAAGACATGTTTCCAAAGGCAAAGGGGAAAAAAATGAACTTTTGGGACTTCATCAAGATCAAAACTTTCTGCACAGCAAAGAAAACAGTCAACAAAACAAAGAGGCAACCCATGGAATGGGAGAAAATATTCACAAATAACACTACAGGCAAAGAGCTGATACCTAAGATCTATAAAGAACTCAAACTCAATGCTCAAAAGCCAGATAATCACATCAAAAAATGGGCAGAAGACATGACAAGACACTTCTTTGAGGAAAACATACAAATGGTTAACAGACACATGAAAAAATGTTCATCATCATTAGCCATCGGGTAGATTTAAATCAAAACCACATTGAAATACCACCTTACACCAATTAGAATGGCCAAAATTAACAGAACAAGAAACAGCATCTATTGGAGAGGATGTGGAGAAAGGGGAACCCTCTTACACTGTTGGTGGGAATGCAAGTTGGTGCAGCCACTTTGGAAAACAGAGTGGAGATTCCTTAAGAAATTAAAAATAGCGCTACCCTATAACCCTGGAATTTCACTATTGGATATTTACCACAATGATACAGATGTAGTGTAAAGATGTGCCATCTGTACCCCAATTTCCATAGCAGCAATGGCCACAATTGCCAAACTGTAGAAAGAACCACAAAGCCCTTCAACAGACAAATGGATTTAGGAGATATGTTCTATATATACAATGGAATATTATGCCTCCATCAGAAAGGATGAATACCCAACTATTTTATCAACATGGATGAGACTGAAGGAGATTATGCTGAATGAAATAAGTCAAGCAGAGAGAATCAATTATCATATGGTTTCACTTATTTGTGGAGCATAAGGAATAACATGGATGACATGGGGAGAAGGAAAGGAGAAGTGAGTTGGGAGAAATTGGAGGGGGAGATGAATAATGAGAGTCTGTGGATTCTGAGAAACAAACTGAGAGCTTTTGATGGGAAGGGGTTGGGGGTTTGGTTGATCCTGGTTTTGGGTATTACGGAGGGCATGTATTGCATGGAGCATTGGGTGTGATGCATAAACAATGAATCTTGGAACACTGAAAAAATAAAATAAAGTTTAAATTTAAAAAAAAAAGATGATGGACCCTGATAAAATAATCACAAATGTTCACTAAATACTGGGAGATTTAAAAATATTTGTGGAAGGAGACAAGATACCCTTCAACAGATGAATGGGAAAAGATGTGTTCCATTATACAATAGAATATTACTCAACCATCGGAAAAGATGAATACCCACCATTTGCCTCAACATAGCTGGAACTGGAGGGAATTCTGCTAAGTGAAATAAGTCAAGCAGAGAAAGTCAATTATCACATAGTTTCACTTATATGTAGAACATAAGGAATAACATGGAGGACGTTAGGAGAAAGAAAAGAAAAATGAAGGGAGAAAAATCGGAGGAGAAAATGAAACATAGGAGACTATCGGAAACAAACAGGATTTTAGAGGGGAGGAATTGGGGGATGGGTTAGTCCAGTGATGGATATTAAGGAAGGCACGTATTTCATGGTCACTGGTTGTTTTACACAACAAAGAATCATGGAAAAGTACATCAAAAACTAATGAAGTGCTGTATGGTGACTAAGATAACATAATAAAAAATAAAAATAAAAAAAATTTACAAGATGCAGTTTAAAGACAATTTTAAAATTAAGATTGTTTTTACCTATCAAAAGAAACTCCAGATGTCAGCTTCTGCTTTCCGTTAACTGTGAAATAGACAAAACTTCAATGGAGAAATATCCTTCTTTAACCATAGAATTACTCTTTCAAAGACAGTGTTGTGACTGTTTCCTTGAGTCATTTCTATGTCATCTCTAGATTCACTGATCAAATAATTATGTTCAGCTGGGTAATTGAATTATTGAAGAAATGATGTTTTTATTCTACAAGTCCATAATCAAATAAATATATATATTTTTTTACTCTTTTGGTGAAATGGCAAGAGATACTCAAAGAATTAAGATTTTTAACTAGTAAAAGATACTAAACTTTATTGAAAATGTAGTGCCCTGATATTTTAATTTTCTTATAGATTAGTTTCAGTAAACAGAAACAAAGGAGAAATAAGGCATGTGTACCATAGTGTAGTTGTGGAAAATAGTAAAAAATGTAAGAAACTAATATAAAACAACAAAAAATAATTTTTAGTACGATTGAGTGGACTATAAGCAATGGTGGGATCATAATACTGATCACGCTTCACATACATGTGCTTGCCTTCTCCCAATTATAGCTGCTACTCAAGTCAGATCTCATAGAATTTAAGTAGTATAGAAGAAAAATATAGTTATTGATTGTGCTTATTTTCAATTTGAAGACCAAAATCCTTTTTATTTAAGGGTTAAAATAATCTAAATCTGGAGTGCTTCTATCACTTGTTTGTAAATCACTGCACAGTCAATGAACTGGAAAGGAATGGCTCTCATGAAGATTTTTTTCAATGAAGAAATAAATATATGCACTGAGAAATTAACTCTTCATTGTATGACCTACCTTATTTTGATTTATACACTTGTAGAAGAAAAATAAATGAGAGTTTAAGGCCTCAGAAATCCATGAAAGGTCATTCAGCCCCAAATGTTGGTTCATATGTCTTCTGCTGCATGGTTATAAATCAAGAAAGGTTATTAGGCACTTTAGATGGTAAGTGGGTGAATAATGGACACACACACAAAAAAATGATCACTGAACTTCACAAGTAAACTTGAATAATTATATTACAACTATCAATCCAATATCTAGTTTTATTGTGGGATTACCTTGAAAAAAAATCCCAATGCTAAATATCCAGTTTTGATTATTCACACAAAATATTGATCATGACACAAATGAAAACCTAAGACTTTATATTACGTCCTGTATTTTTACCCTCTGATTTTCCCACACCATGTTATAGTTTGAGGTTCATTTTAATTGAAAGGTAATAGTTTCTTCTAGCTGATCTCTGTTCTCTTTTCTAGCTTTTATCCTTCTTGAAAAAATACACACTACACACACGTACACATACATTCACACCATTCACTTGAGAGACTGTTTGCATGGAATTTTATTCTCCAAATTGCATGTACTTCCATATTCACTTATAAAAAGATCAGTTCAGAAAAAAAATAGAAAATCTGGTAAATTATTTTTTCTGAAAGTTATACTGAGTTGAAAGAAGGCCCATTAGGTCAAAATTATTGAACCAATTGTTTACAGAGATACAGTTTCATTAAGTTTTATGTTAAAAACAAATAGAAAAAATACAACAGGGGTGCCTGGGTGGCTCAGTGGGTTAAAGTCTTTGCCTTTGGCTCAGATCATGATCTCAGTGTCCTGGGATCGAGCCCTGCATTGGGCTTCCTGCTCGGCAGGGAGCCTGCTTCCTCCTCTCTCTCTGTCTGCCTCTCTGCCTACTTTTGATCCCTGTCTGCCAAATAAATAAATAAAATCTCAAAAAAATAAAAAGAAAAAATACAACAAAATTCTCCTGTTCTTAACAATATAAAATATTGTTTTTACTACCTTACTACATTTTATAATTTTAAAATATAACTATGCAAATTATATTCATATTTTGAAAAGGAAGGGATATTACTGATAGAAGTCTGGGTAAACTAATGAATATGATAAATTATTATCTTATTTTTAATTCTTCCATACTGATTATCTTCTTTAATAACAGAAGCAAGTACTCATTACAAATTTGATAAGATAATCCATTTTTAATAGTTGCCTCTGTGAAAGTCTGGGCCCCTTTGTTTTAAATGATTATATAATTCATATAAATATATGATATTGAAGCACATGGATTTGAGTATATCTTATCTGATGGTAGCATTTTCGGAACTGAATAGAAATAAGAATCCTGTTAATTTTATGCATGTGAAATAAGACTATTTTATGGATTTGTGAAGTGTATCATGTTTATCTAATGTACATCTATTGCTTGCTTTAAGGCATATGGTCTCTGATAGGAATGAGATAGATTCTCTTTGCAATTTGTTCCATTTGGAATTCTCAGAGTTACTGTGTTTCTGTTGATATTATTTCTATTGAGACGTTTTTGCCTAGAATGGTGGAAGAAGTGAAAAGAAGCGGTTATGCTTTGTGACAATCTCAAACCAAATAGATGTGATTAAAAATGACCACGGATATCACTTATTTCTAAAATAAATTTTAGTAACTTGTCTATAAATTCAAAATTAAATCTTTGAGATTAAATCAGTAATTTACCTCCCAACAAACCAAAGTCCAGGACTGGAAAGTTTCACTGATGAATTTTAACAAACATTCAAGGGAGAATTAATGCCAATCCATATCAAACTTTTCAAAAAATCGGTGCACATGAGTGGCTCAGTCCCTTTAGTTCAAGTCATGATCTCAGGATCCTGGTATCAAGACCCAAATCAGGCTCCCTGCTCAGTGGGGAGTCTGTTTCCCCCCTTGCCTCTCCCCCAGGCTTATGCTCTCATCCTCACTCACTCTCTCTCATAAATAATAAATGATAAATAAATGAATAAATAAATAAATCTCTTCAAAAACTGAAGAGGAGGAAACTATCTCAAACTAATTTTACAAGGCCAGCATTGTCCTGATACCAAAGCCAGAAAAGGACACTATAAGAAAAGACAAACACATACCAATATCCCTGATGAATATACCATGCAAAAGTTATCAGCAAAATATTAGCAAACCGGATTCAACAACACATTAGGAGAATTATACACCATGATCAAGAAGAATTAAACCTGTAATAGTTCAACATACATGAATCAATAAGTATAATACACCCCCTTAATAGAATTAAAGACAAAACCATATGATCATTTCAATAGGTGCAGAAAAAGCATTTGACAAAGTACAACATTCTGTCATTAAAAACAAAAACAAAAACAAAAACACTCAACGAATTTGGTATTGAATGTACATACCTCAGCATACTAAAGATCATAGATGGCAAGGTCACCACTAATATATTCAATAGTGATAGTTTGGAACATTTTCCTCTTAAGAACAGGAATAAAACAATCATGCCCACTATTACCACTCCTATTCAACATACTACTGTAAGTCATAGCCAAAGAAATCAAGCATTAAGAATAAATAAAAGGCTTATTGTTGGGTCCATGGCCAAAGGAATGAGATTGATACAAAGAGAAAGTCAAGCAAAGCTTTATTTCACGCCAAGCATTGAGAACCAAACTGACCAGCTGGTGCTACCTCTTACAGAGAAGGCGACTCCTTCCAGCCTCACAGACTAACTTTTATAGAGTAAAGGCCATGTGGTTGAGCCTGACCACACACAGGTGGCCAATTGAATTACAATTCACCCTATAGTAGCTATTTGAACTAGCCTAACATTCTGGTCAGAATTGGATCCCAAAAGGTGCTCAAAAGGCAGGGCCCACATTCTTTGATAGTCAGGGAGATCGTACGTATTCTTTACTGATTGGATGTCTCCCCCTGACCTGACACGTCCTGGTATATGGGCCCTGTTATCAGGGGCTGGTCAGCCATATATTACTGGTTTCCCAGACTTGTTTCTAAGTGAGTTCCTTGGGGGTGGGGGGGCAGAGTCAATCTAAGTTTAGCGCATAAACAACAAAATGGCTCACTCTGGCTAAGTAGGCCCCTACACTTATAAATCAGAAAGAAGTAAAATTGACTTTGTTTGCAGGTGGCATGACATTATACATAGAAAACCCAAAAGAGGAGACAAGATGGCAGGGAAGTAGGAGGAGGAGCCATTTCAACCTGTACCCTAAAGTGAGCTGATTACCTACCAAAGAATTCTGATCACCCATGATATCAGCCTGAGATTAGAATTATACACTTCTGGATCTCTACAGGGGCAAAAAATGCCAGTGGGCAGGTAAAGCAGAGTGGGAACATCAGACTGACTAGAAGATAAACAAAAGGGGAAGGGAGCCAGCAGAAGCGACCCACTGGAAAATAATAACCCAATATGAGAGTGCCTTGCAATTGGGGACCAGCATTTACTTGGAGTCTGGTTGAAAGCACTCAAAAATAACAAAGGGTCATGGGGGGAAATTGTGGGATTTGGGGTTGTTAGGGAGAGGGCTTGAGTCCCCAGACCCAGGACAGCCACCCCTGGTGCTGAGCCAGAGAGAGTGCAGCTAAGAAGCCAGGTCTTGGTCCCTAAGCTGCCAGAGCACCTGAGAGGATCTGGGTGGCGCCTCCCATGGGGGGCAGGGAGCCTCGCCAGCTGGCAGAACCACAGCTTTTATGAACTCTCCGCGTGCATGCTGCACTACCAGAGTCTGAGTCATGCCCCACACCCCTCCCTGAGAGAGGTGCTGCAGGCATGCCAGTCAGCACTCTCAGACCCAGAGAGTCTGAGCACTCCCTGCCCGGGCCTGCGGGAAAATCTCAGTGCACTATTGCTGCTTAGAACCTCTCTGGTGGTCTGGAGCTGCCCAGACAGCCATGGCTATTGTGGTTTGGGGTACAAGCAGGAGTTCTTGTGACCCCAGAGACCACGACTGGGAATGTGCTTTGCCAGCAGGGCCAAGGGGGAATTGATGTGCTCTGGAGCACCCAGAGGGGAACAGACTGAGGCTTGTCTCTGAGAGGGAGGTACGGGGGCAGTTTGCATTCCTCTAAACCTCCAAAAGCCATCAAAAGCTGCCAAGGTGAGAGAAAACAAATGAATAAACAAACAAACAAAAAACCTCCAGAGAACTAAAGCCTGAAAAACTGATTTCCTCAGAGACCACACCCTTGATGGGGGCACTAGGACTTAACTCAGAGAACATCATGACCTGAAAAACCACAAGGCAGGCTCCTCCTCCAGAAAGCCAACAACAACAGAAAAAAGTAGACAAGAGAACAAGCACCACTACTTCATAGATACAATTTCAATTTTTAATTCATTCCCACTATTCTGGTTCATGTTTTTTAGATAACTTTTTTTTTTTTTAAATATATGTTACTCCTTTATTTGGGGTGGTGTGGATTCCAAGTTGATCTGAGATAATTTGCCACATTTAACATATATTTGACTAAATTTTTCATTGATCATTTTTTTGCATCTCCTCTTCAATATTGTCATTCCTTTCATTTCTAAAAAATTTCTGGATTTTTCAAAAAATTTATTTTTTAAAGCTTACTTATTTTTTTTTAATTTTTAGATAACTTTTAACCTATTTACCATCACAGTGAGATGTACAGTACATCAAATACTGTAATAACCTTTTAACCTGAACTTTCTGAAATATAAACCTCTGTTTTTCTTTTGCTTTTCTATTTTTATTTTTTTTAATTTAATTTTATTTTATTTTGGTTTATTCATTTCTTTTTTATATTTATATTTTTAAGTTTCTATAGAGTTAAATTTCAAGGTAATCCCCTTTCCCCAAACATAGCTACCCCTATAGGTAAACAAGTTTTTAATCCCCCTTTATCTTAGGAAAGCTGAGTCCTTTAACAAAGATATCAAGATATATCCAGGAAGAATCAAAATAACCTTCCTCACCCACACTGAGAATTTATAATCATTCTCCCATCTTTTTATTCTGCCAGTGTTTCTGTGGATTTGTTTTTGTCGTGGTAGAATATAAATCTTATACTTGAGGTTCTTTTTAACTAGGTAATTCTTTTTTCTTTATTATATATATATATATATATATATATATATATATATATATATGTTTTTTTTTTATTTTCTCTTGTAATCTACTTTTATCAGTCTGTTTGTCTGTTTTTGTTTGTATATTTCATAAATCTTACCCTAAGTCCATTTGGGCTGAGCCTTCTTTATTTTACCTTTATTTATTTATTTATTTATTTATTTATTATTTTTAAAGATTTTATTTATTTATTTTACAGACAGAGATCAAAAGTAGGCAGAGAGGCAGACGGGGGGGCGGGGAGCAGGCTCCCTGCTGAGCAGAGAGCCTGATACGGGGCTCAATCCCAGGACCCTGGGATCATGACCTAAGCCGAAGGCAGAGGCTTAACCCACTGAGCCACCCAGGCGCCCCAACCTTTCTTTTTATATTCTTTTTTTTTTTTTCATCTCTCTCTCTCTATTTTCTTTATTCTTTCTTTCTTTTGGGACTCTTCATTGCTCAGAAGCATTCCAGGGTGCACCTTGCCTGCACAACGGTTGATACTTTCAGCTACATTCATTCAGCCATCTCTCACCAAAATGACTAGGAGGGGGAATGCCCAACAGAAGAAAATTATAGAGTTTGGGCTTTCTGAAACAGAGCTAATGTCTATGGACATAGACAATAAGTTGGAAAGGGAATTCAGCCTAACAATTATCCAGGCAATACATAGGTTGGAGAAAGCCATGGATGACAAAATGGAATTAATTATGGCAGAAGTGAAAGCCACCAGGGATGATGTTCACAATGTTCTAATGAGTTTCAATATAATCTATTTTCTCTCAAAGCTAGGGCAACTGAGACAGAAGATAGAATTAGTGATCTGGAGGACAAACAAATAGAAAGAATAAGGACAAAGCCTGGAACAAACAGCTTAGAAACCTTGAAAACATAATTAGGGAAATAAATGATGCCATGAAATGTTCCAACGTCAGAATTATTGGAATCCCTGAGGGGGAGGAGAAAGAAAGAAGACTAGAAGATATAGTTGAACTAATTCTCCATGAAAATTTTCCCAATCTCGTGAATGGAACCAGCGTTCATGTACTAGAGGCAGGAAGGACTCCCCCCAGGATTATAGAATCTAGAAAGACCTCAAGACACCTGATAGTATGAATGATGAATAATAATTGTAGACAGGACTTCTTGAAAGCAGCTAGGACAAAGAATTTCCTTACGTACAGAAAAAAGCCCATCAAAATAACGTCAGAATTGTCCACAGAGACCTGGCAAGCCAGAAAGGGCTGGCAAAATATATTCAGGGCACAAAATGAGAAGAACATGCAGCCAAGAATACTTTATCCAGCAAGAGTGACATTCAAAATGGATGGAGAGATAAACAGTTTCCAAGACCAGGAAGGTTTAAAAGAGTATGAAACCACAAAGCCAACACTGCAGGAAATATTAAGGGGGGTTCTATAAAAGAGGAAAAATCCTGGGAGGAGCCAAGATGGCGGAGAAGTAGGAGGCTGAGACTACTTCAGCTAGCCGGAGATCAGCTAGATAGCTTATCTAAAGATTGCAAACACCTGCAAATCCATCCACAGATCGAAGAGAAGAAGAACAGCAATTCTGGAAACAGAAAAACAACCACATTCTGAAAAATAGGACTGGCGGAGAAGTGAATCCAAAGCAACCGGAAGATAGACCCTGGGGGGAGGGGCCAGCTCCCGGCAAGCAGCAGAGCAATGGAGCACAAAATCAGGACTTTTAAAAGTCTGTTCCACTGAGGGACATCGCTCCAGAGGCTAAACCGGGGCGAAGCCCACGCGGGGTCAGAGTGGCCTCAGTTCCCACAGGGTCACAAAAGGATCGGGGGTGTCTGAGTGTCGCAGAGCTTGCGCGTATTGGAACGGGAAAGCCGGCTGCAGAGACGGAACCGACAGTAAGCTCGCAGCTCGGGGTTACCTTGAAACTATCGCAGGCTCGGTGAGCTCGGAGCGCGGCCGGAGGTCAGGCAGACGGGAGTAACTGGGCGCTGTTCTCTGAGGGCTCACTGAGGAGTGGGGCACCCCGTCTCTCGGCTCCTCCGGGCCGGAGACCAGGAGGCTGCGATTTTTATTCCCGTCCTACGGAACTCTACGGAAAGCACTCAGGGAACAAAAGCTCCTGAAAGCAAAGCCAAGCGGATTACTCAGCCTGTCCCCTGGTAAGAGCCCTTCAAATCCGCCTGGGGCAAAGACACCTGAGAATCACTACACCAGGCCCCTTCCCCAGAAGATCAACAAGAAATCCAGCCAAGACCAAGTTCCCCTACCAAGGAGTGCGGTTTCAATACCAAGGAGAGCAGCAGAATTCCAGAGGAGGAGAAAGCAAAGCACAGAACACATGGCTTTCTCCCTGTGATTTCTTTTTTCCTTTCATTTTTTTTTCCCTGTGATTTTTTTAGTCTTGCAGTTAATTTAATTTTTTTCTTTTTCATTTTTTTCTCTTCTTCTGCTAATATTTTTTTAAACTTTTACCCTTTTCTTTTTAACGTTTTTTAACTAGTTTATCTAATATATATTTTTTCCTTTTTATAATTTTCTTTATTGATTTTCCTTTTTTAAATTCTTTTCTTTTTTTTTTCTTTCTTACTTTTTGAACCTCTTTTTATCCACTTTCTCCCCCCTCACGATTTGGGATCTCTTCTGATTTTGTTAAACCATATTTTCCTGGGGTTGTTACCACACTTTTACTATTTTACTTACTCTTTGACATACTCTTATCTGGAAAAAATGACAAGGCGGAAAAATTCACCACAAAAAAAAGAACAAGAGGCAGTACTGAAGGCTAGGGACCTAATCAATACAGACATTGGTAATATGTCAGATCTAGAGTTCAGAATGACAATTCTCAAGGTTCTAGCCAGGCTCGAAAAAGGCATGGAAGATATTAGAGAAAGCCTCTCGGGAGATATAAAAGCCATTTATGGAGAAATAAAAGAACTAAAATCTAACCAAGTTGAAATCAAAAAAGCTATTAATGAGGTGCAATCAAAAAATGGAGGCTCTCACTGCTAGGATAAATGAGGCAGAAGAAAGAATTAGTGATATAGAAGACCAAATGACAGAGAATAAAGAAGCTGAGCAAAAGAGGGACAAACAGCTACTGGACCATGAGGGGAGAATTCGAGAGATACGTGACACCATAAGACGAAACAACATTAGAATAATTGGGATTCCTGAAGAAGAAGAAAGAGAGAGGGGAGCAGAAGGTATACTTGAGAGAATTATTGGGGAGAATTTCCCCAATATGGCAAAGGGAACGAGCATCAAAATTCAGGAGGTTCAGAGAACGCCCCTCAAAATCAATAAGGATAGGACCACACCCCGTCACCTAATAGTAAAATTTACAAGTCTCAGTGACAAAGAGAAAATCCTGAAAGCAGCCCGGGAAAAGAGGTCTGTAACATACAATGGTAAAAATATTAGATTGACAGCTGACTTATCCACAGAGACCTGGGAGGCCAGAAAGCTCTGGCATGACATTTCCAGAGCACTGAATGAGAAAAACATGCAGCGAAGAATACTATATTGAGCTAGGCTATCATTGAAAATAGAAGGAGAGTTTAAAAGATTCCAGGACAAAAAAAAAATGAAAGAATTTGCAAACACCAAACCAGCTCTACAGGAAATATTGAAAGGGGTCCTCTAAGCAAAGAGAGACTATAAGTGGTAGATCAGTAAGGAACATAGACAATATACAGTAACAGTCACCTTACAGGCAATACAATGGCACTAAATTCATATCTCTCAATAGTTACCCTGAATGTTAATGGGCTAAATGGCCCTGTCAAAAACACAGGGTATCAGAATGGATAAAAAAAACAAAACCCATCTATATGTTGCCTCCAAGAAACTCATTTTAAGCCCAAAGACACCTGCAGATTTAAAGTGAGGGGGTGGAAAAGAATTTACCATGCTAATGAACATCAGAAGAAAGCAGGAGTGGCAATCCTTAGATCAGAACACTTAGATTCTAAGCCAAAGACTATAATAAGAGTTGAGGAAGGACACTGTATCATACTCAAAGTGTCTGTCCAAAAAGCAGATCGAACAATTTTAAATATCTAGGCCCCCAACGTGGGAGCAGCCAACTATATAAACCAATTAATAACAAAATCAAAGAAACACATCAACAATAATACAATAATAGTAGGGGACTATAACACTCCCCTCACTGAATTGGACAGATCATCCAAGCAAAAGATCAGCAAGGAAATAAAGGCCTTAAACGACACACTGGACCAGATGGACATCACAGATATATTCAGAACATTTCATCCCAAAGCAACAGAATACATATTCTTCTCTAGTGCACATGGAACATTCTCCAGAATAGATCACATCCTCGGTCCTAAATCAGGACTCAAACGGTATCAAAAGATTGGGATTATTCCCTGCATATTTTCAGACCACAATGCTCTGAAGCTAGAACTCAACCACAAGAGGAAGTTTGGAAAGAACCCAAATACATGGAGACTAAAGAGCATCCTTCTAAAGAATGAAAGTGTCAACCGGGAAATTAAAGAAGAACTGAAAAAAATCATGGAAACAAATGAAAATGAATATACAACAGTTCAAAATCTGTGGGAAACAACAAAGGCAGCACTGAGAGGAAAATATATAGTGGTACAAGCCTTCCTCAAGAAACAAGAAAGGTCTCAGGTACACAACCTAACCCTACACCTAAAGGATCTGGAGAATGAACCAGAAAGAAACCCTAAGCCCAGCAGGAGAAGAGAAATCATAAAGATCAGAGCAGAAATCAATGAAATAGAAACCAAAAACACAATAGAGCAAATCAACGAAACTAGGAGCTGGTTCTTTGAAAGAATTAATAAAATTGATAAACCCTTGGCGAGACTTATCAAAAAGAAAAGAGAAAGGACCCAAATAAATAAAATCATGAATGAAAGAGGAGAGATCACAACTAACACTAAAGAAATAGAAACTATTATAAGAACATACTATGAGCAACTCTACGCCAACAAATTTGACAATCTGGAAGAAATGGATGCATTCCTAGAAACATATAAACTACCACAACTGAACCAGGAAGAAGTAGAAAGCCTGAACAGATCCATAACCAGTAAGGAGATTGAAACAGTCATTAAAAATCTCCAAACAAACAAAAGCCCAGGGCCAGACGGCTTCCCAGGGGAATTCTACCAAACATTTAAAGAAGAACTATTCCTATTCTCCTAAACTGTTCCAAAAAATAGAAATGGAAGGAAAACTTCCAAACTCATTTTATGAGGCCAGCATCACCTTGATCCCAAAACCAGACAAGGATCCCATGAAAAAAGAGAGCTATAGACCAATATCCTTGATGAACACAGATGCGAAAATACTCAACAAAATACTAGCCAATAGGATTCAACAGTACATTAAAAGGATTATTCACCACGACCAAGTGGGATTTATTCCAGGGCTGCAAGGTTGGTTCAACATCCGCAAATCAGTCAATGTGATACAACACATCAATAAAAGAAAGAACAAGAACCATATGATACTCTCAATAGATACTGAAAAAGCATTTGACAAAGTACAGCATCCCTTCCTGATCAAAACTCTTCAAAGTGTAGGGATAGAGGGCACATACCTCAATATCATCAAAGCCATCTATGAAAAACCCACCGCAAATATCATTCTCAATGGAGAAAAACTGAAAGCTTTTCCGCTAAGGTCTGGAACAAGGCAGAGATGTCCATTATCACCACTGTTATTCAACATAGTACTAGAAGTCCTCACCTCAGCAATCAGACAACTAAAGGAAATTAAAGCATCCAAATCGGCAAAGAAGAAGTCAAATTATCACTCTACGTGTATGATATGATACTATATGTGGAAAACCCAAAAGACTCCACTCATAAACTGCTAGAACTTATACAGGTATTCAGTAATGTGTCAGGATGTAAAATCAATTCACAGAAATCAGTTGCATTTCTCTACACCAACAACAAGACAGAAGAAAGAGAACTTAAGGAGTCCATCCCATTTACAATTGTACCCAAAACCATAAGATACCTAGGAATAAACCTCACCAAAGAAGCACAGAATCTATGCTCAGAAAACTATAAAGTACTCATGAAAGAAATTGAGGATGACACAAAGAAAAGAAAAAATGTACCATGCTCCTGGATTGGAAGAATAAATATTGTAAAAATGTCTATGCTACTTAAAGCAATCTACACATTTAATGAAATTCCTATCAAATTACCATCCATCTTTTTCAAAGAAATGGAACAAATAATTCTAAAATCTATATGGAACCAGAAAAGACCTCGAATAGCCAAAGGAATATTGAAAAAGATAGCCAAAGATGGTGGCATCACAATTCCGGACTTCAAGCTCTATTACAAAGCTGTCATCATCAAGACAGCATGGTACTGGCACAAAAACAGACAAATAGATCAATGGAACAGCATAGAGAGCCCAGAAATAGACCCTCAACTCTACAGTCAACTAATCCTCGACAAAGCAGGAAAGAATGTCCCATGGAAAAAAGTCAGCCTCTTCAATAAATGGTGTTGGGAAAACTGGACAGCCACATGGAGAAAAATGAAATTGGACCATTTCCTTACACCACACACAAAAATAGACTCAAAATGGTTGAAGGACCTCAATGTGAGAAAGGAATCCATCAAAATCCTTGAGGAGAGCACAGGCAGCAACCTCTTCGACTTCAGCTGCAGCAACATCTTCCTAGGAACTACGCCAAAGGCAAGGGAAGCAAGGGCAAAAATGAACTATTGGGATTTCATCAAGATCAAAAGCTTTTGCACAGCAAAGGAAACAGTTAACAAAATCAAAAGACAACTGACAGAATGGGAGAAGATATTTGCAAACGACATATCAGATAAAGGACTAGTGTCCAGAATCTATAAAGAACTTAGCAAACTCAACACCCAAAGAACAAATAATCCAATCAAGAAATGGGCAGAGGACATGAACAGACATTTCTGCAAAGAAGACATCCAGATGGCCAACAGACGCATGAAAAAGTGCTCCATATCACTCAGCATCAGGGAAATACAAATCAAAACCACAATGAGATATCACCTCACACCAGTCAGAATGGCTAAAATCCACAAGTCAGGAAATGACAGATGCTGGCGAGGATGCGGAGAAAGGGGAACCCTCCTACACTGTTGGTGGGAATGCTAGCTGGTGCAGCCACTCTGGAAAACAGCATGGAGGTTCCTCAAAATGTTGAAAATAGAACTGCCCTATGACCCAGTAATTGCACTATTGGGTATTTACCCTAAAGATACAAACGTAGTGGTCCAAAGGGGCACATGCACCTGAATGTTTATAGCAGCAATGTCCACAATATCCAAACTATGGAAAGAACCTAGATGTCCATCAACAGATGAATGGATCAAGAAGAGGTGGTATATGGAATACTATGCAGCCCAAAAGAAATGAAATCTTGTCATTTGTGACAACATGGAAGGAACTAGAGCGTATCACGCTTAGCGAAATAAGTCAAGCAGAGAAAGACAACTATCATATGATCTCCCTGATATGAGGAAGGGGTGATGCAACATGGGGGCTTAAGTGGGTAGGAGAAGAATCAATGAAACAAGATGGGATTGGGAGGGAGACAAACCATAAGTGACTCTTAATCTTACAAAACAAACTGACGTTTGCTGAGGGGAGGGGGGTTGGGAGAAGGGGGTAGGGGTTATGGACATTGGGGAGGGTATGTGCTTTGGTGAGTGCTGTGAAGTGTGTAAACCTGGCGATTCACAGACCTGTACCCCTGGGGATAAAAATACATGTTTATAAAAATAAATAAATAAATACATAAATGAATAAATAAATAAATAAAGTGTTCGGAAAAAAAAAAAAGAGGAAAAATCCTAAGAAGAGCATTAAACAGAAATATAGAGACAATCTACAGAAAGAAAGACTTCACATGTAACACGATGAAAATAAATACGTAACTTTCAATAATCACTCTCAATGTGAATGGCCTAAATGTGCCCATCCGTGACACAGGGTTGCAGATTGGAAAAAACGACAGGACCCATCCATATGTTGCCTACAAGAGACCCATTTTGAAACTAAGGTTAAACCCAGACTGAAAGTGAAGAATGGAGAAGCATATTTCATGCCGATAGGCCTCAAAAGAAGGTCGGCGTAGCGATTCTCATATCAGATAAATTGGATTTTAAACTAAAGACTGTAGTCAGAGATACAGAAGGACACTACATAATTCTTAAAGGAACTGTCCACCAAGATGATCTAACAATTGGAAATATTAATGCTCCCAATATGGGAGCAGCCAATTACATAAGAAAACTGTTAATCAAGTTAAAGAGTCATACTGAAATGAATACATCAATAGTATGAGATCTTAACCTGCCACCCTCAGTAACAGACAGATCATCAAAGCAGAAAATCAATAAAGAAACAAGAGAATTGAATGACACTTTGGACCAGATGGACCTTATATATATATACAGAACATTCCACCCTTAAATAACAATACTCATTCTTCTCAAGTGCAAATGGAACCTTCTCCAGAAAAGACCACATACTGGGTCACAAATTAGAGCTCAACCAATACCAGAAGACTGATATTATTCCCTGCATGTTCTCAGATCATAATGTTTTGATACTGGAGCTCAATAACAATAAAATGTTTGGAAGGAACTCAAACACCTGGAAGCTAAAGACCACCTTGCTTAAGAATGCTTGGATCAACCAGGAGATCATAAAAGAACTGAAACAATTCATGGAAACCAATGAGAATGAAGACACTTCGGCACAAAACCTATAGGATACAGCAAAGGTGGTCCTAAGGGGAAAATACATAGCCATCCAAGCCTCCCTCAAAAAAATTGAAAAATCCAGAATGCACAAGCTGTCTCTACACCTTAAAGAACTGGAGAATCAACAACAAATTAAGCCAACTCCATACACAAGGAGGGAAATAATCAAGATTAGAGCAGAGATCAATGAGATAGAAACTAAAGATACAGGAAGAGTAGATGGTGGGGAAGTAGGAGGAGGCGTTTTTTCAACCTGTACCCTAAAGTGAGCTGATTACCTACCAAAGAACTCTGATCACCCATGAAATCAGCCTAAGATCAGAATTATATACGTCTCGATTTCTACAGGGGCAGAAGACGCCAGTGGGCAGGTAAAGTGGAGTGGGAACTTCGGACTGATATCAGAAGATAAACAAAAGTGAGAGGGAGCCACCAAAGGTGACTGATTGGAAAGTAATACCCCAATACAAGAGCTCCCTGCATCTGGGGACTAGCATTAACTTGGAGTCTGGTTGAAATCACTCAAAAGGAGCAAAGGATTGTGGGGGGAAATTGCGGAAATCGGGGCAGCTACCGACAGGAGCTTAAGTCACCAGACCCAGGACAGCCTCCCCTGGCACTGAGACAGAGAGAGTGTGGCAGAGAAACCAGGTCTTGGTCCCTAAGCCGCCAGCATGCCAAAGAACACCTGGGGTCTGGTTCCTGTGAGGGGCTATGTGCCTTGCCAGACAGCAGAATGCTGTGCCATGCTAACAGAGCCTGAGACATGTGCACCCCACACCCTCCCTGGAGAGAGGTGCGCGAGGCCCAGCCCAGAGCTCTTACACCTATGCCACACTATCAGAGCCTGAGACGTGTGTACCCCACACTCTCCCTAGAGAGATGTGCACAAAGGCTCAGCCTGGTGCTCTCGGACCCGCGTTATCAGAGGCTGAGATGCGTGTGCCCCACAACCTCCTCTGAAAGAGGTGTGCCCAAGCCTCAGGCTCTTAGACCCGGAAAGACCAGGCACTCCCAGCTCGGGCCAGTGGGAAAATCTTAGTGTGCGATCACTGCTTGGGACCTCTCTGGTGGTCTGGAGCTGCCCAGACAGTGGCCACTGCCATGGTTTTGGGTACAAGCAGAAGATCCTGTGTCCCCAGGGACCGCGATGTGGAACCTGCTCTGCCAGCGGCCAAGGGGGAATTTATATGGGCCTTGCAACACCCACAGGGGAGCATACTGAGGCTTCTCTCTGAGAGGGAGGTCAGGGTACAGTTTGCTTAACTCTAAACCTCGAAAAACCATTAAAAACTGTCAAGGTGAGAGAAAATAAGTGAACAAACATAAAAACCTCCAGAGAACAAAAGCCTGTAAAAACTGGTTTCCTGGGCGCCTGGGTGGCTCAGTGGGTTAAGCCGCTGCCTTCACCTCAGGTCATTATCTCAGGGTCCTGGGATCGAGTCCCTCATCGGGCTCTCTGCTCAGCAGGGAGCCTGCTTCCTCCTCTCTCTCTCTCTCTCTGCCTGCCTCTCTGCCTACTTGTAATCTCTGTCAAATAAAATAAATAAAATCTAAAAAAAAAAAAACTGGTTTCCTCAGCACCCACCCTCTTGAGGGGGGTGGGAGGACATAACTCAGGAAACATCATTGACTGAAAACCCACGTGGCAGGCCCCTTTCCCAGGGGGGAAAAAAAAAGACTACAAGAGAACTACCACCAATACTTCATAGATACAACTTTTATTTTTAACTTGTTCCCAATATTCCGGTTCCCAATATTCCAATAATAATAATTATCTATTATATAGATAATTTTTTAACCTATTGACCATCACAGTGAGATGTCCAGTACATCAAATTCCATAATAACCTTCTAACCTGAACTTTTTGATACATACACCTCTGTTTTTCTTTTGCTTTTCTATTTTTTATTTTTTTTTTAAATTTTAGTTTAGTTTAGTCTAGTTTATTCCTTTTCTATTTTTATTTTGTAATATTCATATAGAGTTAAAATTCAAGGTAACCCCCTTTCCCCAATCAATGCTACCTCTATAGGTAAACGAATTTTTAATCCCCCTTTATCTTAGGAAAGTTGAGTTCTTTAACAAAGATATCAAGATACATCCAGGAATAACCAAAATAATCTTCCTCACCCACACTGAGAATTTATAAACACTGTCCCATCTTTTTCTTCTCACAGGGTTTCTGTGTATTTGTCTTTGTTCTGATTATATATAAATCTTATACTTGAGGTTATTTTTGACTAGGATTTTCCTTTTTTTGCATACATATATACATATTTATATGTATATATACATTTATTTTTTTCTCTTGTCATATATTTTATCAATCTTTTTGTTTGTCTGTTTTTGTTTGTATACTTCATAAATCTTACCTTGGGGCCCATTTGGGCTGAGCCTTCTCTATTATCTTCCCTTTCTTTCCTGTCTAGCTTTTTTTTTTTCTTTTTCTTTTCTCTTTTCTCTCATTTAGGTGGGGAATCCTGATTGCTCAGAAGTGTTCCAGGGTGCACTTTGACTGCACAATGGTCAGTACATCCAGGTACATCCGTTCAGTCATCTCTCACCAAAATGACAAGGAGGAGGAATGCCCGAAAGAAGAAAGATGCAGAGGATGGTCCTTCTGCAATAGAGCTAATGGCTATTGACATAGACAATATGTCAGAAAATGAATTCAGGCTTACAATTATCCAGGCAATAGCTAGGTTGAAGAAAGCCATGGATGACCAAACAGAATTCATTAGGGCAGAACTGAAAGCCACCAGGGATGATGTTCAAAATGCTCTGAATGAGTTCCAATCTAATCTAAATTCTCTCAAAGTTAGGGCAACTGAGACGAAAGATAGAATTAGTGATCTGGAGGACAAACAGATAGAGAGAAAGGATCAGGAGGAAACCTGGAACAAACAGCTTAGACGCCATGAAAACAGAATCATGTACGTAAATGATGCCATGAAACATTCCAACGTCAGAATTATTGGAATCCCTGAAGGGGAGGAGGAAGAAAAATTTCTAGAAGATATAGTGGAACTAGTTGTCCATGAAATTTTTCCCAATCTCACGAATGGACCCAGCGTTCATGTACTAAAGGCAAAACAGTTTCCTTCCAAGATTATAGATTCTTGAAAGTCTTCAAGACACCTAATAGTAAGAATGAAGAATTATAATTGTAGGCAGACCCACTTGAAAGCAGCTAGGACAAAGAAGCCCCTTACATACAGAAGAAAGCCCATCAGAATAACGTCAAACCTGTCCACAGAGACCTGGTAAGCCAGAAAGGGCTGGCAAGATATATTCAGGGCAATAAATGAGAAGAACATGCAGCAAAGAATACTTTATCCAGCAAGACTGACATTCAAAATGGATGGATAGATATAGAGTTTCCAAGACCAGCAAGGCTTAAAAGAGTATGCGACCACCAAGCTGACACTTCAGGGAATATTAAGGGAGGTTCTATAAAAAGGAAAAATCCTAAGAAGAACATTAAACAGAAATATAGAGACAATTTACAGAAAAAAAGACTTCAAAGGTAAAACAATGTCAATAAAAATGTATCTACCAATAATCACTCTCATTGTGAATGGCCTAAGTGCGCCCATCAGTGACACAGGGTTGCAGATTGGAAAAAAAACGACAGGACCCATCCATATGTTGCCTACAAGAGACCCATTTCAAACTTAAAGATACACCCAGACTGAAAGTGAAGGGATGGAGAAGCAGCTTTCATGCGAAAGGGCCTCAAAAGAAGGTCAGGGTAGCGATTCTCATATCAGATAAATTAGATTTTAAACTAAAGACTGTAGTCAGAGATACAGAAAGAAACTACATAATTCATAAAGGGACTATCCACCAAGATGATCTAACAATTGGAAATATCTATGCCCACAGTATGGGAGCAGCCAATTACATAAGAAAACTATTAATCAAGATAAAGAGTCATATTGATATGAATACATTAATAATAGGAGATCTTAACACACCTCTCTCAGAAATAGACAGATTATCGAAGCAGAAAATCAATAAAGAAACAAGAGCATTGAATGACACATTGGAACAGATGGACCTTATAGATATATACAGAACATTCCACCCTAAAACAACAGAATACACATTCTTCTCAAGTGCACATGAAACCTTCTCCAGAATAGAGCACATACTGGGTCAAAAATCAGGACTCAACTGAAAAGAAAAGACTGAGATTATTATCTGCACATTCTCAGATCACAATGCTTTGAAGCTAGAGCTCAATCACAAGGAAAGTTTGGAAGGAACTCAAACACCTAGAAGCTAAAGACCACCTTGCTTAGCTTGGATCAGACAGGAGATCAAAGAAGAACTTAAATAATTCATGGAACCTGATGAGAATGAAAACACTTCAGCCCAAAACCTATGGGATACAGATAAGGGAGTCCTAAGGGAAAAATACATAGTCATCCAAGCCTCCCTCAAAAAAATTGAAAAATCCAGAATACAACAGCTGTCTCTACATCTTAAAGAGCTGGAGAACCAACAACAATTCAAAACAACTACACACATAAAAAAGGAAATAATTAAGATTAGGGCAGGGAACAATGAGACAGAAACCAGAGATACAATAGAACGTATCAATGTAACTAAAAGCTGGTTTTTGAAAGAATCATTAAGTACGACAAACCATTGGCCACACTAATCCAAAAGAAAAGAAAGAAAGCCCAAATTAATAAAATTATGAATGAGAATGGAAAGATCACAACTAACACCAAGAAAGTAGAAACAATCATCAGAAGTTATTCTCAACAGTTATATGCCAATAAGCTATGCAACCTAGATGAAATGGAAGCATTCCTGGAAAATGATAAACTCCCAAAGTTGAACAAAGAAGAAATTGACAACCTGAATAGACCAATATCTAGTAATGAGATTGAAGCAGTGGTCAAAATCCTCCCAAAAACAAGAGCCTAGGACCTGATGGATTCCCTGGGGAATTCTACCAAACTTTCAAAGAAGAAATAACACCTATTCTCCTGAAGCTGTTTCAAAAAATTGAAGCAGAAGGAAAACTTCCAGACTCTTTCTATGAAGCCAGGATTACCATGATCCCCAAACCAGGCAAAGATCACAACAAGAAGGAGAATTTCAGACCAATATCATGATGAATATGGATGCTGATATTCTCAAAAAGATTCTAGCAAACAGGATCTAATAGCACATTAAAAAATTATCCACCATGACCAGGTGGGATTCATCCCTGGGTCACAAGGATGGTTCAACTTACAAAAATCAATCAATGTGTTGGAACAAATCAATAAGAGAAGAGAGAAGAAACACATGGTCCTCTCAATTGATGCAGAAAAAGCATTTGACAAAATCCAGCATCCGTCCTGATTAAAAAGCTTCAAAGTATAGGGACAGAGGGAACATTCCTGAACTTCATAAAATCTATCTGTGAAAGACCCACAGCAAATATCATCCTCAATGGGAAAAAAGCTTTCAGCCTTCCCATTGAGATCAAGAACACGACAAGGATGCCCACTCTCACCACTCTTGTTCAACATAGTATTAGAAGTCCTAGAAACAGCAACCAGACAACAAAGAAAAATAAAAGGTATCCAAATTGGCAAAGAATAAGTCAAACTCTCTCTCTTCACAGAAGACATGATACTTTATATGGAAAACCCAAAAGATTCCACCCCCAAACTACTAGAATTCATACAACAATTCAGTAATGTGGCAGGATACAAAGTCAATGTACAGATATCAGTGGCTTTCTTATAGACTAACACTGAAAACACAGAAAGGGAAATTAGAGAATCGATTCCATTTACTATAGCACCAACTGCCATAAGATACCTGGGAAGAAACCTAACCAAAGAGGTAAAGGATCTGTACTCCAGGAACTGCAGAACACTCATGAAAGAAATTGAAGAAGACACAAAAAGATGGAAGACCATTCCATGCTCTTGGATCAGAAGAATAAACATTGTTAAAATGTCTATACTCCCTAGAGCAATCTATAATTTTAAGGCCATTCTGATCTAAATATCACTGCTGTTTTTCAAAGAGCCGAAGCAAATAATCCTAAAATTTTTATGGAATCAGAAGAGACCCCCAATCGCTAAGGGAATGTTGAGGAAGAAAAACAATACTGGGGTCATCATTTTACCTGATTTCAAGCTTTCCAACAAAGCTGTGATGACCAAGACAGCATGGTTCTGGCATAAAAACAGACACATAGACCAGTGGAACAGAGTAGAAAGCCCAGATATGGACACTCAACTCTATGGTCAAATAATCTTTGACAAAGCAGGAAAAAAAATATCCAGTGGAAAAAAGACAATGTCTTCAATAAATGGTGCTGGGAAAACTGGACAGCTATATGTAGGAGAATGAAACTAGACGATTCTCTTACACCGTACACAAAGATAAACTCGAAATGGATAAAAGACCTCAACGTGATACAGGAATCCATCAGAATCCTAGAGGAGAATATAGGCAGAATATATAAAGAAGATATCAGCCACACCAACTTTTTTCAAGATATGTCTCCAAAGGCAAAGGAAACAAAAGCTAAAATAAACTTTTGGGACTTCATCAAGATCAAAAGCTTCTGCACAGCCAAGGAAACAGTCAACAAAACAAAGAGGCAACCCACTGAATGGGAGAAGATATTTGCAAATAACAGTACAGACAAAAGGTTGATATCCAGGATTTATAAAGAACTTCTCAAACTCAACACACACAAAACAGATAATCATATCAAAAAATGGGCAGAAGATATGAACAGACACTTCTCCAATGAAGACATACAAATGGCTATCAGACATATGAAAAAATGTTCTTAATCACTAGCCATCAGGGAGAGTCAAAACCACACTGAGATACCACCTTACACAAGTTAGAATGGCCAATATTAGCAAGACAAGAAACAAGGGGATAGAGGGGATGTGGAGTAAGGGGAACCCTCTTACATTTTGGTGGGAATGCAAGTTGGTGAAGCCACTTTGGAGAACAGTGTGGAGATTCCTCAAGAAATTAAAAGTAGAGCTTCCCTACGACCCTGCAATTGCATTACTGGGTATTTACCCCAAAGATACAGATGTAGTGAAAAGAAGGTCATCTGTACCCCAATGTTTATAGTAGCAATGGACAAAGTCGCCAAACTGTGGAAAGAACCAATATGCCCTTCCACAGACGAATGGATAAGGGAGATGTGGTCCATATACACTATGGAGTATTATGCCTCCATCAGAAAGGATGAATACCGAATTTTTGTATCAACATGGACGAGACTGGAAGAGATTATGCTGAGTGAGATAAGTCAAGCAGAGAGAGTCATTTATCATATAGTTTCACTTATTTGTGGAGCATAACAAATAGCATGGAGAACATGGGGAGATGGAGAGGAGAAGGGAGTTGAGGGAAATTGGAAGGGGAGTTGAACCATGAGAGACTATGGACTCTGAAAAACAATCTGAGGGTTTTGAAGGGGTGGGGGGTGGGAGGTTGGGGGAACCAGGTGGTGGGTATTGGAGAGGACACAGATTGCATAGAGCACTGGGTGTGGTGCAAAAAGAATGAATACTGTTACTCTGAAAATAAATTTAAAAAAAAAAAAAGCTGATATCCAGGATTTATAAAGGACTTCTAAAACTCAACACACACAAAACAGATAATTTTGTCAAAAAATCGGCAGAAGACATGAACAGACACTTCTCCAATGGAGACATACAAATGGCTATCAGACATGAAAAAATGTTCATCATCACTAGCCATCAGGGAGATTTAAAGCAAAACCACATTGAGATACCACCTTACACCAGTTAGAATGGATAAAAGTAGCAAGACAGGAAGCAACATGTCTTGGGGAGGATGTGGAGAAAGGGGAACCCTCTTCAACTGTTGGTGGGAATGCAATTTGGTGCAGCCAATTTGGAAAAAAGTGTGGAGATTCCTTAAGAAATTAAAAATAGAGCTTCCCTATTCCCTGTAATTGCACTACAGGGTATTTACCCCAAAGATAAGGATGTAATGAAAAGAAGGGTCATCTGTACCCCAATGCTCATAGCAGCAATGGCCACAGTCACAAAATTGTGGAAAGAACCAAGATGCCCTTCAACGGACGAATGGATAAGGGAGATGTGGTCCCTATACACTATGGAGTATTATGCCTCCAGCAGAAAGGATGAATACCCAACTTTTGTAGCAACATGGACCGGAGTGGAAGAGATTATGCTGAGTGAAATAAGTCAAGCAGAGAGAATCAATTATCATATGGTTTCGCTTATTTGTGGGGCATAACAAATAACACGGAGGATATGGGGAGATGGAGAGGAGAAGGGAGTTGAGGGAAATTGGAGGGGAAGATGAACCATGTGAGATTTTGACTCTGAAAAACAATCCCAGGGTTTTCAAGGGGTGGAGGGTGGGGGATGGTGGAGCCTGGTGGTGGGTATTATGGAGGGCATGTATTGCATGGGCACTGGTTGTGGTGCATAAACAATGAATTCTGTTACACTGAAAAAAAATTAAATAAAAATATTAAAACAAACAAACAAACAAACAAACGAACAAACAAAAAAGAAAGAGAACCCAAAGGACCACCAAAGAACTGTGAGAATTAATCAAAAGATTCAGATAGGTTTTAGGATGCAAATTCAACAGACATAAATTTATGCCTCCATCAGAAAGGACAAATACCTGGGGGGAGGAGTCAAGATGGCGGAGAAGTAGCAGGCTGAGACTACTTCAGCTAGCCAGAGATCAGCTAGATAGCTTATCTAAAGATTGCAAACACCTGCATATCCATCGGCAGATCAAAGAGAAGAAGAAGAGCAATTCTGGAAACAGAAAAACAACCACTTTCTGAAAGGTAGAACCGGCAGAGAAGTGAATCCAAAGCGAAAGGGGGAGGGGCCGGGTCCCGGCAAGCGGCGAGGAAAAGGCGCACAAAATCAGGACTTTTAAAGGTCTGTTCCGCTGAGGGACATCGCTCCAGAGGCTAACCGGGGCTAAGCCCACGTGGGGTCAGCGTGGCCTCAGGTGCCGCAGGGTCACAGAAGGATCGGGGGTGTCTGAGTGTCGCAGAGCTTGCGGGTATTGGAACGGGAAAGCCAGCTACAGAGACAGAGCCGACAGTAAGCTCACAGCTCGGTGTTACCTTGAACAGGTCGCAGGCTCGGTGAGCTCGGAGCGCGGCCGGAGGTCAGGCAGACCAGGAGGCCGCCATTTGTATTCCCATCCTCCTGAACTCTACGGAAAGCGCTCAGGGAACAAAAGCTACTGAAAGCAAACCCGAGCAGATTACTCACCCCGACCCCTGGTAAATGCAGTGCAATTCCGCCTGGGGCAAAGACACTTGAGAATCACTACAACAGGCCCCTCCCCCAGAAGATCAACAAGAAATCCAGCCGAGACCAAGGTCACCTACCAAGGACTCTGGTTTCAATACCAAGGAGAGCAGCAGAATTCCAGAGGAGGAGAAAGCAAAGCAGGGAACTCATGCTTTTTCCCGGTGATTTTTTTTAGTCTTGCAGTTAATTTAATTTTTTTCTTTTACATTTTATTTTTTTCTCGCCTTTTGGTAAATTTTTTTTTTAACTTTTACCTTTTTCCTTTTAACGTTTTTTAACTAGATTATCTAATATATATATATATTTTTCTTTTTTATATTTTTCTTTATTTGTTTTCTTTTTTTAATTCTTTTCTTTTCTTTTCTTTTTTCTTTTTTTTTTCTTTCCTCCTTTTTGAACCTCTTATCCCCTTTCTCCGCCCTCACGATTTGGGATCTCTTCAAATTTGGTTAAAGCATATTTTCGTGGGGTTGTTGCCACCCTTTTAGTATTTTACTTGATCCTTCATATATTCATATCTGGACAAAATGACAAGACGGAAAAATTCAACACAAAAAAAAAGAACAAGAGGCAGTACCGAAGGCTAGGGACCTAATCAATACAGACATTGGTAATATGTCAGATCTAGAGTTCAGAATGACAATTCTCAAGGTTCTAGCCGGGTTCAAAAAGGGCATGGAAGATATTAGAGAAACCCTCTCGAGAGATATAAAAGCCCTTTATGGAGAAATAAAAGAACTAAAATCTAACCAAGTTGAAATCACAAAGGATATTAATGAGGTGCATCAAAAATGGAGGCTCTTACTGCTAGGATAAATGAGGCAGAAGAAAGAATTACTGCTATAGAAGACCAAATGACAGAGAATAAAGAAGCTGAGCAAAAGAGGGACAAACAGCTACTGGACCACGAGGGGAGAATTCGAGAGATAAGTGACACCATAAGACGAAACAACATTAGAATAATTGGGATTCCAGAATAAGAAGAGAGAGGGGAGCAGAAGGTATACTGGAGAGAATTATTGGGGAGAATTTCCCCAATATGGCAAAGGGAACGAGCATCAAAATTCAGGAGGCTCAGAGAACGCCCCTCAAAATGAATAAGAATAGGCCCACACCCCGTCACCTAATAGTAAAATTTACAAGTCTCAGTGACAAAGAGAAAATCCTGAAAGCAGCCCGGAAAAGAAGTCTGTAACATACAATGGTAAAAATATTAGATTGCAGCAGACTTATCCACCCAGACATGGCAAGCCAGAAATATCTGGCATGATATTTTCAGAGCACTAACGAGAAAAACATGCAGCCAAGAATACTATATCCAGCTAGGCTATCATTGAAAATAGAAGGAGAGATTAAAAGCTTCCAGGACAAACAAAAACTGAAAGAATTTGCAAACACCAAACCAGCTCTACAGAAAACATAGAAAGGGCTCCTCTAAGCAAAGAGAGAGCCTACAAGTGGTAGATCAGAAAGGAACAG
The DNA here is from genome assembly GCF_964662115.1 of Mustela nivalis. Taxonomy (NCBI): domain Eukaryota; kingdom Metazoa; phylum Chordata; class Mammalia; order Carnivora; family Mustelidae; genus Mustela; species Mustela nivalis. Next base: position 23,193,604 of record NC_139040.1, read on the forward strand.
AGACCATATGCAGTAACAGTCACATTACAGGCAATACAATGGCACTAAATTCATATCTCTCAATAGTTACCCTGAATGTTAATGGGCTAAATGCCCCTGTCAAAAGACACAGGGTATCAGAATGGATAAAAAAAAACAAAACCCATCTATATGTTGCCTCCAAGAAACTCATTTTAAGCCAGAAGACACCTCCAGATATAAAGTGAGGGGGTGGAAAAGAATTTACCATGCTAATGGAAAGCAGAAGAAAGCAGGAGTGGCGATCCTTATATTGAATCAATTAGATTCTAAGCCAAAGACTATAATAAGAGTTGAGGAAGGACACTGTATCATACTCAAAGTGTCTGTCCAAAAAGCAAATCGAACAATTTTAAATATCTAGGCCCCCAACGTGGGAGCAGCCAACTATATAAACCAATTAATAACAAAATCAAAGAAACACATCAACAATAATACAATAATAGTAGGGGACTATAACACTCCCCTCACTGAAATGGACAGATCATCCAAGCAAAAGATCAGCAAGGAAATAAAGGCCTTAAATGACACACTGGACCAGATGGACATCACAGATATATTCAGAACATTTCATCCCAAAGCAACAGAATACACATTCTTCTCTAGTGCACATGGAACATTCTCCAGAATAGATCACATCCTCAGTCCTAAATCAGGACTCAACCGGTATCAAAAGATTGGGATCATTGCCTGCATAATTTCAGACCAAAATGCTCTAAAGCTAGAACTCAACCACAAAAGGAACTTTGAAAAGAACCCAAATACATGGAGACTAAGCAGCATCCTTCTAAAAAATGAATGGGTCAACCGGGAAATGAAAGAAGAATTGAAAAAAATCATGGAAACAAATGATAATGAAAATACAACGGTTCAAAATCTGTGGGACACAACAAATGCAGTCCTGAGAGGAAAATATATAGCGGTACAAGCCTTTCTCAAGAAACAAGAAAGGTCTCAGGTACACAACCTAACCCTACACCTAAAGGAGCTGGAGAAAGAACAAGAAAGAAACCCTAAGCCCAGCAGGAGAAGACAAATCATAAAGCTCAGAGCAGAAATCAATGAAATAGAAACCAAAAAAACAATAGAACAAATCAATGAAACTAGGAGCTGGTTCCTTGAAAGAATTAATAAAATTGATAAATCCCTGGCCAGACTTATCAAAAAGAAAAGAGAAAGGACCCAAATAAATAAAATCATGAATGAAAGAGGAGAGATCACAACTAACACCAAAAAAATACAAACTATTATATGAACATACTATGAGCAACTCTACGCCAACAAATTTGACAATCTGGAAGAAATGGATGCATTCCTAGAAACATATAAACTACCACAACTGAACCAGGAAGAAATAGAAAGCCTGAACAGACCCATAACCAGTAAGGAGATTGAAACAGTCATTAAAAATCTCCAAACAAACAAAAGCCAGGGCCAGACGGCTTCCCGGGGGAATTCTACCAAACATTTAAAGAAGAACTAATTCCTATTCTCCTGAAACTGTTCCAAAAAATAGAAATGGAAGGAAAACTTCCAAACTCATTTTATGAGGCCAGCATCACCTTGATCCCAAAACCAGACAAGGATCCCATGAAAAAAGAGAGCTATAGACCAATATCCTTGATGAACACAGATGCGAAAATACTCAACAAAATATTAGCCAATAGGGTTCAACAGTACATTAAAAGGATTATTCACCACGACCAAGTGGGTTTTATTCCAGGGCTGCAAAGTTGCTTCAACATCCGCAAATCTGTCAATGTGATACAACACATCAATAAAAGGAAGAACAAGAAGCATATGATACTCTCAATAGATGCTGAAAAAGCATTTGACAAAGTACAGCATCCCTTCCTGATCAAAACTCTTCAAAGTGTAGGGATAGAGGGCACATACCTCAATATCATCAAAGCCATCTAGGAAAAACCCACCGCAAATATCATTCTCACAGGAGAAAAACTGAAAGCTTTTCCGCTAAGGTCAGGAACACGGCAGGGATGTCCATTATCACCACTACTATTCCACATAGTACTAGAGGTCCTAGCCTCAGCAATCAGACAACAAAAGGAAATTAAAAGCCTCCAAATCGGCAAAGAAGAAGTCAAATTATCACTCTTCGCAGATGATATGATACTATATGTGGAAAACCCAAAAGACTCCACTCCAAAACTGCTAGAACTTATACAGGAATTCAGAAATGTGTCAGGATATAAAATCAATGCACAGAAATCAGTTGCATTTCTCTACACCAACAGCAAGATAGAAGAAAGAGAAATTAAGGAGTCAATCCCATTTATAATTGCACCCAAAACCATAAGATACCTAGGAATAAACCTAACCAAAGAGGCACAGAATCTATACTCAGAAAACTATAAAGTACTCATGAAAGAAATTGAGGAAGACACAAAGAAATGGAAAAATGTTCCATGCTCCTGGATTGGAAGAATAAATATTGTGAAAAGGTCTATGCTACCTAGAGCAATCTACACATTTATTGAAATTCCTATCAAAGTACCATCCATCTTTTTCAAAGAAATGGAACAAATAATTCTAAAATCTATATGGAACCAGAAAAGACCTCGAATAGCCAAAGGGATATTGAAAAAGAAAGGCAACGTTGATGGCATCACAATTCTGGACTTCAAGCTCTATTACAAAGCTGTCATCATCAAGACAGCATGGTACTGGCACAAAAACAGACACATAGGTCAATGGAACAGAATAAAGAGCCCAGATATAGACCCTCAACTCTACAGTCAACTAAACTTCGACAAAACAGGAAAGAATGTCCAATGGAAAAAATACAGCCTCTTCAATAAATGGTGCTGGGAAAATTGGACAGCCACATGGAGAAAAATGAAATTGGACCATTTCCTTACACCACACACAAAAATAGACTCAAAATGGATGAAGGACCTCAATGTGAGAAAGGAATCCATCAAAATTCTTGAGGAGAACACAGGCAGCAACCTCTTCGACCTCAGCTGCAGCAACATCTTCCTAGGAACTACGCCAAAGGCAAGGGAAGCAAGGGCAAAAATGAACTATTGGGATTTCATCAAGATCAAAAGCTTTTGCACAGCAAAGGAAACAGTTAACAAAATCAAAAGACAACTGACAGAATGGGAGAAGATATTTGCAAACGACATATCAGATAAAGGACTAGTGTCCAGAATCTATAAAGAACTTAGCAAACTCAACACCCAAAGAACAAATAATCCAATCAAGAAATGGGCAGAGGACATGAACAGACATTTCTGCAAAGAAGACATCCAGATGGCCAACAGACGCATGAAAAAGTGCTCCATATCACTCAGCATCAGGGAAATACAAATCAAAACCACAATGAGATATCACCTCACACCAGTCAGAATGGCTAAAATCCACAAGTCAGGAAATGACAGATGCTGGCGAGGATGCAGAGAAAGGGGAACCCTCCTACACTGTTGGTGGGAATGCAAGCTGGTGCAGCCACTCTGGAAAACAGCATGGAGGTTCCTCAAAATGTTGAAAATAGAACTGCCCTATGACCCAGCAATTGCACTGTTGGATATTTATCCTAAAGATACAAATGTAGTGGTCCAAAGAGGCACGTGCACCCGAATGTTTATAGCAGCAATGTCCACAATATCCAAACTATCGAAAGAACCTAGATGTCCATCAACAGATGAATGGATCAAGAAGAGGTGGTATATATACACAATGGAATACTATGCAGCCATCAAAAGAAATGAAATCTTGCCATTTGCGACAACATGGATGGAACTAAATTTAATTTTATATAAGTAATCTCTATACCCAACATGGGGCTCAAAATCATGACCCTGAGATGAAGAGTCCCATGCTCTACTGACTGAGAGAGCCAGGCACCTCAGTTTCAGTAAATTCTTTTTTGTTTGTTTGTTTGTTTGTTTCAGTAAATTCTTATTAAAAAAGCAAACAGATGAAAAGAGATTTTTTTTAGTTTGAAATTTTATTTATTCCATTAGTTTATTGTTATTTTTAACAGGTGTTTTCTTTTTTTTCTGCCTGCATCTGATCCTGTTCATGTTTTATCTTTCTTTTATATATTATTCTTTTTAAAATTTTGTTATTATTTTGTTATTCACCATACAGTACCTCATTGATTTTTGATGTAGTATTCCATGATTCATTGTTACCCAGTGTTTCATGCAATATGTGCCCTCCTTAATAACCATCACTGGGCTAACCCTTCTCCCAAACCCCTCCCCTATAAAACCCTCAGTTTGTTTCTTGGAATCCATAGTCCTTCAGGGTTCATCTCTCCATCCAATTTCCCTCCCTTCATTTTTTTTTTCTTGTCCTAATGCCCGCCATGCTATTCCTTTTGTTCAACAAATAACTGAAACCATATGATAATTTATTTTCTCTGGTTGACTTTTTTCACTTAGCATAATCTTTTCCAATCCCATCCATGTTGATGCAAAAGCTGGGTATGTATCCTTTCTGATAGCTGAGTAATATTCCATTCTGTATATGGACAACATCTTTTTTTTTAAAGATTTTTATTTTATTTATTTGACAGACAGAGATCAGAAGTAGGCAGAAAGGCAGGCAGAGAGAGAGAGAGAGCACATGTAGGCAGAGAGACAGGTAGAGAGAGAGGGGGAAGCAGGCTCCCTGCTGAGCAGAGAGCCTGATATGGGGCTCGATCCCAGGACCCTGAGATCATGACCTGAGCTGAAGGCAGAGGCCTAACCCATTGGGCCACCCAGGCGCCCCAAGGACCACATCTTCTTTACCCATTCGTCTGTTGAAGGGCATCTGGGCTTTTCCCACAGTTTTGCTATTATGGACATTGTGACTATGAACATTGGGGTGTATATGGTCCTTCTTTTCATTACATCTGTATCTTTGGGGTAAATACTCAGTAGTGCAATTGCCAGGTCATAGGGTAGTTCTATTTTTAATTTTTTTGGACTATGCACACTGTTTTCCAAAGTGGCTGCAACAACTTGCATTCCCATCAACAGTGTGAAAGAGTCCCTCTTTCTCCACATGGTCTCCAACATTTGTTGTTTCTTGCATTGCCAATTTTTGCCACTCTAACTCGTATAAGGTGGTATCTCAATTTGGTTTCTATTTGAATTTCCCTGATGGCTACTGATGATGAAGATTTTTTCATGTGTCTGCTAGTCATTTGTATATCTTCCTCAGAGAAATGTCTGTTCATAACTTCTACCCATTTTTTGACTTAATTATTTGTTCTTTGGATGCTAAGTTTGAGAAGTTCTTTATAGATCTTGGATATCAGTCCTTTGTTTGTAGTGCCATTTGCAAATATCTTCTCCTATTCCATGGGTTGCCTCTTTGTTTTGTTGACTGGTTCCTTTGCTGTGTAGCTTTTTATATTGATAAAGTCCCAAAAGTTCAAAGACAAGTTTTCCTTGTCTTTGGAGTTGTGTCTTGAAAGAAGTTGCTGTGGTTAATGTCAAAGAGGTTACTGGCTATGTTTTTCTCAAGAATTTAGATGAACTGCTATCTCATCTTCAAGTCTTTGATCCATTTTGAGTTTATCTTTGTGTATAATGTAAGGAAACAGTTTAGTTTCATTCTTCTATACATAACTGTCTAATTTTCCCAGCACCATTTATTGAATAAAATGTCTTTTTCCCATTGCATATTTTTTCCTACTTTGTCAAAGATTATTTGGCCATAGAGTTGAGAGTCTATATCTGGGCTCTCTACTCTGTTCCTTTGGTCTGTGTATCGATTTTTGTGCCAAGACCATACTGTCTTCTTGATCACAGCTTTGTAATATAGCTTGAAATCAAGCAACGTGATGCTCCCAGTTTTGTTTTTCTTTTCAACATATCTTTGGTGATTTGGGGTCTTTTCTGGTTCTATAAAAATTTTAGGGTTCTTTCTTCTATAAAAATTTTAGGGTTCTTTCTTCCAGCACAATAATATTTTGATTGGGATGGTGTTGAAAGTATAGATTGCTCTGAGCAACATAGACATATTAAGGTTTATTCTTCCAATCCAGAGCATGGAATATTTTTCCACCTTTTTCTGTCTTCTTCAATTTATTTCATGAGTGTTCTGTAGATCCTAGAGTATAGATCATTTACCTCTTTGGTTAAGTTTATTCCAAGATACCATATGGGTTTTGGTGTTATTGTAAATGCAATCAATTCTTTAATTTATCTTTCAATAGTTTCATTGTTAGTGTATGAGAAAGCAATGGATGTGTTGATGTGTTGATTTTGTATCCTGCTACATTACTGAATTGCTGTATGAGGTTTAGTACTTTGGTGGTGGAGTCTTTTAGGTTTTTCACATAAAGTATCATGTCCTCTATGAAGAGAAAGAGTTTGACTTCTTCTTTGCCAATTCAAACACCTTCTGTTTATTTATTTGTTTATTTATGTATTTATTTTTTAATTTATTTTGTCTGATTGCTCTTCCTAGGACTTCAAGTACTGTGTTGAACAATAGTGGCAAAAGTGATAATCCTTGTCATGTTCCTGATCTTAAGAGAAAGGGATTTCAGCATTTTCCCATTGAGAACGATATTCACTGTGGGTTTTTCATAGATGGATTTTATAAATTCAGGAACGTTCCCTCTATCCCTGTACTCTGACATGTTTTAATCACAAAACTATGCTGCATTTTTTCAAATGCATTTTTGGCATCAATTGAAAGGACTACGTGGTTCTTTTCTCTTCTCTTACTGGTTTATTCTATCACATTGATTGATTTGCAAATGTTGAACCACCCTTGCATCCTAGGGATAAATCTCACCTGGTTATGATGGATTATTTTTTAATGTACTGTTGGATCCTAGTAGCTAGGATTTGTTGAAAATCTTGGCATCAATGTTCTTCAGGGATATTGGTCTGAAATTCTCCTTTTTGTTGGGGTCTTTGCCTGGTTTAAGGATCAAGGTACTGCTGGCCTCATAGAAAGAGTCTGGAAGTTTTTCTTCTGTTTCTATTTTTTTGAAACAGCTTCAGGAGAATAGGTATTATTTCTTCTTTGTACATTTGGTAGAATTCCCCAGGGAATCCATCAGGTTCTGGACCCTTGTTTTTTGGAAGGTTTTTGATCACTGCTTCAATATTGTTACTTGTTATTGGTCTATTCGGGTTGTCAATTTCTCTCTGTTTCAGTCTTGGAAGTTTATAGGTTTCCAGGAAAGCATCCATTTCTTCAATGTTGCTTAATTTATTAGCATATAGCTGTCGATAATAATTTCTGATGATTGTTTCTATTTCCTCAGTGTTAGTTGTGACCTCTCCCCTTTCATTTATAGTTTTATTAATTTGGGTCTCTTCTCTTCTCTTTTGGATAAGTCTGGCCAGTCCTTTGTCATTCTTACTAATTCTTTCAAAGAACTAGCTTCTAGTTTCTTTGATGTGTTCTACTGTATTTCTGGTTTCTAATTCATTGATCTCTAATCTAATCTTAATTATTTCCCTTCTTGTGTGTGGGTTAGACTTAATTTTGTTGTTGATTCTCCAGTTCTTTGTGGTGTAAAGAGCTGGTGTATTCTGGATTTTTCCATTTTTTTGGAGGAAGGCTTGGATGGCTATGTATTCCCCCCTTAGGACCCCTTTTGCCATATCCCATAGATTTTGGACTGATGTGTCTTCATTCTCATTGGTTTCCATGAATTGTTTACGTTCTTTCTTTCTTTTTTTTTCTTTTTTTTTTTTTTTTAATTTCCTGGTTGATCCAAACATTCTTAAGCAGGGTATTTAGCTTCTGAGTGTTTGGATTTCTTCCAAATGTTTTCTTGTGTTTGAGTTCCAGCTTCAAATCATTGTGGTCTGAGAATATGCATGGAATAATCTCAGTCTTTTGGTATGGGCTGAGACCTGGTTTGTGACCCAGTATGTGGTCTATTCTGGAGAAAGTTTCATGTTCGCTTGAGAAGAATGAATATTCTGTTGTTCTAGCGTGGAATGTTCTGTATAGACCTATGAGGTCCGTCTGGTCCAGTATGTCATTCAAAGCTCTTGTTTCTTTTTTGATTTTCTGGTTATATGATTTGTCTGTTGCTGAGAGTGGAGTGTTAAGGTCTCCTACAATTAACGTACTCTTATCAATATGTCCATTTTGGTTAATAGTTGGGTTATGCAGTTGGTTTCTCCCATGTTGGGGGCAGAGATATTTAAAATTGTTAGATCTTCTTCTTGGGTAGAACATTTAAGAATGATGTGGTATACTTCTATATCTCTGACTACAGTCTTTAGCTTAAAAATCTAATTTGTCTGATATAAGAACTGCTACCTCAGCTTTCTTTTGTAGTCTGTTGGCATGAAAGATGGTCCTCCATCCCTTCAATTTCAGTCTAGATGTATCTTTAGGTTCAAAATGAGTCTCCTGTAGATATCATATGGATGGGTCCTGTCTTTTTATCCAGTGTGCAACCCTATGCCATTTTATGGAAGCATTTATGCCATTCATATTGAGAGTGATTATTGAAGGATATGATTTTATTGTCATCATGTTGCCTGTGAGATCCTTGTTTCTATAGATTGATTATCTCTGTAAATTTCTGTTCTATTTCACTCTTGGGTCTTTCTCCTTTTATAGAATTCCCCCCCCCCTTAATATTTCTTATAGGGCAAGCTTAATGGTCACATATTCTTTTATTTTCTGTAGGTCTTAGAAGCTGTTTATCTCTCCATACATTCTAAATGCCAGGCTTATTGGATAAAATAATCTTAGCTGCATGTTCTTCTCACTTAGTGCCCTGAATATGTCTTGTCAGGCCTTTCCAGCTTGCCAGTTCTCTGTGGACAGGTCTGACATTATTCTGATGTTCCTTTCTCTGTCTGTAAAGGATCTTTTCTCCCTAACTGCCCTTCAGATGGTTTCCTTTGTTTTAAAATTCACAAGTTTTACTACTACATGCCTGGGCATTTGTTTATTCCCCTTTATCTTGGGAAGTATTCTCTCTACTTCTAGGACACGAATGCTAGTTTCATTCCCTAATTAGGGAAGTTCTCATCTAAGGATTTGCTCAAATATATCTTCTAGTCTTCTCTCTCACTCTCTGCATTACCTCAGGGATTCCAATAATTCTGACATTGGAATGTTTCATAGAGTCATTTATTTCTCTAATCCTGTTTTCATGGATTCTAAGCTGTTTGTTCCAGGCCTCCTCTTGATATTTCAATTCTATCAGTTTGCCTTCTGGATCATTAATTTGTTCTTCTGCCTCATCTACCCTATCTGTTAGAGTATCTAGATTAGTTTGGATCTCATTGATAGCATTCTTAGGTTCTTTCAGATCAGCTTTCACATTTGCCTAAAGAGAATGTATGTTGCCATTAATGGTTTGCTCTAACCTAGCTATTGTCTGCAAAACTGCAACCCTGAAGTCTATTTCTAACATCTTGCTTATATTCATATCAGATAGTTCTGTGGAGAGGTCACAATCTCTGAAGTTTTCTTGTTTGGGGGGTTCCTCCTTTTAGTCATTCTGTTAAGGGGGGGTTGAGGGAATATAGAGAGTCCAAATTATTGACAACAACCCAAGCAAGATGCATCTATTTTATAGAGACATTAGGGTTGTTGGCCTCTTGTTCTTCTAGCCTGTCTTCTGAGGGAGGGGCTTGCCATGCTGTTACTCAGAGAATCCTATTTGGGTCGAGTTTCCCTGCTCCCTGTAGGTAGGATGGGCTCAGTTAAAACTGGTTTTGGGGGGCTTTTGTTCTCTGGTGGCTTCCCATGGCAGCTTTCTGCAAGTCTTCTGTCTCTTCTGAGATTCAGAGCACAAGTGACTGTATCCAAACTTCTGTATCAGAATAGAAAGATCGCAACCTATTTTTCCTTAAGCACTCCAGGTCACACTGTCTCCATTTTTATCTGCAGTGCTAAAAACCACAGGGTCCTGGGCTGTGCATCCCACAGTGCCATTCCCAGCCCTTGTGCCATTCCAGATCCAGACACTTCCCTGCCCTTTGTGCTTCTAAAACTTCCAGGACCCCCCAGTTCACATGTGCACCCCTGCAGCCCCAGGTTTCAGTCTGGGGGGCTCCCCTGAATTTCTTTCCTGCTGCTTCTTGTCTGTGAGTCTGTGCCCATTCCCCAGTGTGAGAGTTTTTTGCACTTGGGCTGTGCAAGATCCTGGTGGTGCAGGATGCCAGAGGCTTCCACCCCCTTCCATTTATCTTCCAATATCTGCCCACAGAATCACAGTTATCTGCTTCATACTTTCAAACCAACCACTGGAGATATTCTGTTGGTGTAGATCCAGATATATGTTCTTACATCTTAGGCTGATTCCATGTGTATTCTGAGTAGTCTGGAAATACCCAGTCAATTCAGGGGACTGGATGAAGTAGGGTCCCCTACTCTGCCATCTTGCCTCCTCAATCTGAAAATAGATTTTAAATCACAATACACCTTTCCTCAAAGAAACTGAAACCATCACTAAAGTTTTTTTTTTTTTCCCATGCTTACAAAGCTAGCTATGGATTTATATCTACCTGAGATGATTTTCAAAGCAAACTCCATGTCTCTACTTTAGTCTGTCTGAATCAAAACATCTGGGCTGTGGAATCAACATAGCTCTATTGTCAACAAGTCACCAAATGTTTTTTTTTTTTTCTTTGCATTAGTTTTCATACCAACATTTAACAAGTATACAACCTAATGTTGTACACTTTTAAAAAACATCATTTCTATTATTTTAATATAATAACCTGAAAATAAGACTAATTAACAGTTACTTAGAGTATAAATGAGCTTCATCAATAAAGTTAATTTAAAACAAAGCAAACAGTTTTATTCTTGGAAGTTTGGATCTCCAAAGATTTCCAGATATATGATCTGATACACAATTGTAACACTGAAGAAGAAAAATATTAAAAGAAAGAGATTGTGCTAACAAATCAAAAAGTCTAGAAAGCTTTGATTTCTAATTCATCGAAATTCAATTAAGCTACTTGTCTGAGAAGAAGTTTCAGTTCAAGATCCTCAAAAAGTTCAAATTTTCTTTGAGATTCATTGATACACAGCTACTGTTCAGCAGACAATTCAACTTGCTGATGGGTTAATTAATTACATCAGTCCAACTAGAAGACAAATTTCAAATTGCTCAATGGAGTGTTGTCACTACCAATGATTTTTTATTCTATATCTTGACGGAAGAGAGTTTATCATTAATGAACAAATGAACTCCAAAACTTGGTTAAGATCTCTCTTAGAGAAAATAAGGTTTAAATTTCCTCCCCAAATTTTAAATTCCCCTTAATAATATGGCATGAAACACAGAAATATGTTAGCAATGAAAAAACAGAATGCATTTTAAATTCTCCAGATTAAAATAATTATAGTAATAATTTTAAAAATTACAAAATAGTCTAAATATTGGAATTTTAGAGGGGCTTCTGGATGGCTTAGTTGGTTAAGCATCTGCCTTTGGCTCAGTTTGTGGTCCCAGGGTATCAAGCCCCATGTTGGACTCCCCGTTCTGTAGGGATCCTACCTCTCCCTCTCCCTTTGCTGCTCCTCCTGCCTTTGTCAAATAAATAAATAAAATCCTTTTAAAAATTAAAAAATAAATAAATATTGGATTTTTTTTCCTTTTAGTGTTCTCTTCCTCTGCATATACTGTTTTTCTTATATGGATAGGTTTCTCTTTTACCTAGATATTTTTATAACTTTCCCTTCTACTTACTAGAATATATGCTAATATTTTAACAAACTTCATGTTACCTTGTAACTTGTGTTATAGTTTCAACATGTCTTGTTTTTATTAATGACATTTGTGAAAATTAACTTCAATATTTAATAAACTGTCATACTGATTAGGCCAGTATTCATCTTTTTATGCTGTCAAGTAGAAATGCTCGCTAAAAAGTATCAAAATATGTTGTTATTTCAAATGATATAATAATATTATTATTGGTAATACTGATAATAATGTTTAAAACTTACCAAACTGGGTAGTGGACTAACATATTTGTGACTTTTCAACCTATTTTTAGGTCCCATGCAAGTCTTAATGTATTTAAAGTTTTATTTTAATTCAAAATCTTCCTTAGTAATTTATAGGTAAATACAAAAACAAAAACAAAAACAAAAACAAAGAAACAATGTCAATTCTACCAAGGCATCTTCTGCAGATATCTATATGCACATTTATTGTTATAAAGTTTTTTAAATTTTCTAAAGACTTACATAAAAAGACAATAACAAGAATAATAATAAGTGTGAGAAATGGTTAATACTTAGGGAATGTTTTCTATATGCCGGGTACTGCACTATGTAAAATTGCAACATGGATTCAAACAGACCTAGCTTTGGTCTTTTTTATACCTTGAGAATTTTGTTGATTTCTCTAAGCCTCAGTATCCTCATTTATAAAACAGGCATAATTAACATAACTGCTTCATAGGTTTGCAATGAATAATTGTAATAATAAATGGAAAATGCAAAGTAAAAGCTCAGTATAGATTGTATGATGATTATGATGATGATTAACAATGCATTGATTTCTGCTTCCTCTTAATTTTTTTTAAGATTTTATTTATTTGACAAAAACAGAGAAATCACAAGCAGGCAGAGAGGCAGGCAGAAAGAGAGAGAGGGGAGGAGGCAGGATCCCTGCAGAGCAGAGAGCCCAACACGGGGTTCGATCCCAGGACCCTGGGATCATGACCTGAGCCAAACGCAGAGGCTTTAACCCACTGAGCCACCCAGGCGCCCCTTCCTCCTCTTAATTTTTAACCTGTTAATCAATCTTTGTGTTTTGTTACTTAGCACAGAACCTGCAACATTACAGTTACTCAAAAAGATTAGTTAAACTGGGATGGTTGGGTGGCTCAGCTGGTTAAGTATCTGCCTGTGCTTCAGGTTATATCCCAGGGTCCTGGGATTGAGTCCTGAAAGGGGCTCCTTGCTCAGTGGGGAGTGTGCTTCTCCCTCTGCCTGCTGCTCCCCTGCTTGTGCTCTCACTCTCTCTCTCTGGCAAATAAAGAAATAAACGTTTTTAAAAGAAATTAGTTACACTGAAGAGACTATATCAATGTATGCTCAGAGAGTATCTAAATGGATATTTCACTTCCCAATTTATTTATTTTCAATTTAGGTGCTAACTTCTTTGAATTTTGCTTTATTGTACCACCCCTTTATACAGTATATTTTGTTTAAATATTCATTTTATTTAAACTAAGAAATACATCAATTATTTTATTTCCTTATATTTTCATCCTGTTTTCCCCTTATAATTCATTTTATTAACAAAGGGTTATGAAATATTCAAGTAAATCATATACCTTATTAATGAATAAAGGAAACAGTAGCACAGAACACATAAAAAATGTGTTTTGTATGTGTGTGAGTTTGTATTTTGATGCTTTTTGGAAGAGGTTGTTGAGAGAATGTGACTGCTTGTTGAACTGTGAGTTGGACCTGGAGAACTGGAATCTCCTTATCCTCTCCTCTATTGTTGGAGTGTACATCCCACTCATCATTCCCACAGTAGGAGCTGTTTCAAGGAGGTAACCTTGACAGAGTAAGATGTTGTTGAGACTATCTAAATGGTGTCAAAGACCAAAATCCATTAAGACCACTTTATAGGGCGCCTGGGTGGCTCAGTGGGTTAAGCCGCTGCCTTCGGCTCAGGTCATGATCTCAGGGTCCTGGGATCTAGTCCCGCATTGGACTTTCTGTTCAGCAGGGAGCCTGCTTCCTCCTCTCTCTCTCTGCCTGCATCTCTGCCTACTTGTGATCTCTCTCTGTCAAATAAATAAATAAAATCTTTAAAAAAACACTCTATAAACATGTAAGATTCTGGTCGCAGATGCAGAGAATTACTTGTCTTGTGGCCACCAAAAACAACTCTTGTATATATATATATATATATACATATATATATATATATGTATATATATATATATATATTATTTTTTTTGTTTGTTTTTGTTTTTACATATTAAACCTGCCACCTTCCAATCTGGGGTAGTCTGCCTCTTTCTTCCTTTCTCTCCTTGCTCTCTGAGTACAAGGGCCACTTTCAGGTTTCACCCAAGAAACTCTCAAGTTTGTGAACCAATAATGCTATAGTTGGTGTTATTTTTAGGACAAATTGGTAAATATCTTTGAATAAAAGGAAATTCAACATTAAGTGTAATTGGCCTTTATGAAGAAAATTTTTGTTTAGAAATCTGAAGCTAAGTAAGATTTCATCAATCCTTTTAAAATAGAAATTTCATATGTGTCATTCTTTTGCTAAAAAAATAAAAACAAAAGGAACTGATGAATCTAGGTAGAAAGATAGCATAGGGAACAGAACAATGTCAAAGCTAGAAGAGAAATGAGTCAGATGCAATATGCACTTAGCATTTATGTCTAGATTATTGAAATTATATGTTTTCTTCCTATCTTAAAGAATTAATAATAAATAAAAAGTAATATACAAACTAGGATAAAAATAAATGAGCAATTCTAAATAACTAGTGAGAATTTAAATTTATAATAAGCTTTTTTGGATATAACAATACATCATGGTATTGCACAAAGCTCAAAACCACATGATGATAGACTATAAATAGAATCAATGTAATTTTTAGTAGATACACATCTAAAGTTAATATGATTTCTGTTATAGGCTAAGAAGCACAGTATGAGATTCACATCAAATATTTGTTTCTTAAAGAGTTGATACTAATAACCACTTGAAACCTTATTGAGTTTCATTTCATTTTTGGAATGTAGGTTTTTCTTTTCCTATTCATTTTGTTTTCTGTTTTCTGACTTAAATAATCAAATAATTCATTTTAAAATGAGATATTGGAGAAACTCTGATATGTGAAGGAAACTTGCAAAAATTAATTTAAACCCAATTGAACTTCTAAGCCATCACAGTATCCCTTTAAAAAAATTTCAGGGGAAAGAAGCTCAATACCATGGCCTTGCCATACAAACAAACTCAATAAAGGGAATTTTAAAAAAGTGTCTGGAGGGAAAAATTATATGAAAAAAGAGTAAACCTATCAAAACAATTTTTTTCTAAATTGGTATGGCAGTGTTTCTTCCTCTGCTCTAATCCACAATATTCAAGCATTAGATTAATGTCTATTTTATTGGAATATTATGGATTGGGGCCACAAGATGTTTTGGGAGTTTGTCTGGTCAACTTCTTTGCTTTCAGGTGAGGCCATCTCTACACTGGTTTAGAAATATGAGTATTATAATTGTAATAATTTCTAGCAAGAGTGATCTCATGACTTTCTTTTATTTCTTCATTAATGAGCTCTCATTATTTAATATTTATTTACAGTTAAGCATTATCTGAATGCTTTAACCCAAATCTTGTAAAGTACCTTAGAATAGTGCCTGACATATTGCAGCTACTTAGGAGAAGTCAAATAATTAAAGTAAGTGAAAAGTCTTGTGTCTTTTTTCCTAGTTTCTATGGCTTTTAATTCTCCATTGACAAAGTATGAAAGAATAATAGAAGTTCAGATTTGAAAGAGTCTTAAAAATGTGCCCAAAATTCTCAACTTGGGTTTCCCAAACTGAACTGCTACCTTTAATACTACACCAAATGACAATAGCAGCATCAACAGCAAAAATGCAAACATACTGTAGAAACTGTTACAGAACAAGGAAAATATATGGAAAAGAAAACATCCCCAGGTAGAGGCAAACTAGATAGTGTTCTGGCAGCCATCAAGGATACAGCTGAAGACATCCAGAAAGGGGTTGGTGAAGATGATAATTACCAGTGAAATCAATGAGACTTACATGGCATAAAAAATGTAATTTAAGAAGTTATTAAGCAGCCAGTAGCTGCCATTTGAGGTGTTGATTCCCAGGAGATAATTAAGAAAATCACAGCTTGATCATCTTGGAAACAAATGTTTCAATGCTGAACAAGTAAAATTACACTAAGAAAAATTGAAAAAAAGAAGTTTTTCTCTAGCCTATCTCCAAAAATGGATGTTTGTTAGAATTAGTTCAAAGGAATGGGTGAGCAAGATACTCTAATGAATATTCATTATCTGTAGGTTATTTGGGAAAACAAATTGTGGTTTTCTAGTGAGTAGAACTTTCAGCTACAATGGATGAACATGATTTGAATGGACATGAAATTCCAAGTCTATTTAAAAGTGTGATGCTTAAATTAAAATATTTGGGGGTTTTCTATCTATATTTTTGTTTTTGTTTTTTAGTTTAATTCCCTTTGGTCTAAGAGCATACCTTGTGTGATTTTTATACTTTTAAATTTGTTAAGGTATGTTTTATGGATTGAATATGGTCTATGCATGTGAATGCTCTGAGTGTGAATACAATATGTATTCTGATAATTTTAATATAATATTCTATAAATGTTAATTATAATCAGTTGATTGATGACACTGTTCAATTCAACTATGTCCTTACTAGCTTTCTGCACACTGGATCTTTCAGTTATAGGTAGAAGTGTATTGAGATCTCCAGCTTTAATAGTGGATTCATCTATTTATTTTATATCAGTTTTCACAGTTTAAGTATATTTAGGCCATTTATATATTTATTATTCTTTGTTTTAAGATTTTATTTATTTATTTTACAAAGACACAGTGAGAGAGGGAACACAAGCAGGGGAAGTGGGAGAGGAAGAAGCAGGCTCCCCACCAAGCATGGAGCCCGACATGGGTCCTGATCCCAGAACCCTGGGATCATGACCTAAGTTGAAGGGAGACACCCAATGACTGAGCTACCCAGGTGCCCCAAGACTATTTATATTTAAAGTAATTATTTATATGGTTAGACTAATATCTACCATATTTGTTACTCTTTTATACTTTTTCTATTAATTGTTCTTATTCTGTTTCTTTCTTTTTTAAATTTTTATTTATTTATTTGACAGATCACAAGTAGGCAGAGAGGCAGGCAGAGAGAGAGAGAGAGAGAGAGAGGAGAAAGCAGGCTTCCCGCTGAGCAGAGAGTCTGATGTGGGGCTCGATCCCCAGAACCTGAGATCATGACCTGAGCCAAAGGCAGAGGCTTTAACCCACTGAGACACCCAAGTGCCCTAGTTCTGCTTCTTTCTTTGTCTTCCACTCTTTCTGCATTTTATGGTTTCAATTATTTCGCATGATTCAATTTTTTTCTCCTCCCTTAACATGTAATTTATACATTTTTGAACAAAAGGAAATTAAAGGCATCCAAATCGGCAAAGAAGAAGTCAAACTATCACTCTTTGCAGATGATATGATACTATATGTGGAAAACCCATTTTTTTCAATTCAGTAATCTTATTTTATTTTGCTGAAGTCTAGTTGACATACAATATTACATTAATTTCAAGTGCAAACATAGTAATTTGACAATTCTGTACATTACACAATTTTCACCACAAATATCTACCATTTGTCACCATACAGCACTATTATAATACCACTGACTGTATTCCTTATGCTGTAGCTTTCATCCCAATGACTTATTCATTTCATAAATGGAAGCATGTAACTCCCACTTTTTTTTAGTGGTTGCCCTCTTACTTGCAATATACACTTAATAGCTAACCCAAGTTCTTTTTCAAATAATGTACCACTTCTTAGGTAGTACAAATACCTCATATTCCCAATTTGTTTCTCCTGTCCCTTACAACATTAGTCTCATTAATTTCAGTTATCTATAAACTGTAAGTACTAAATACATTGTTGTTATTATTTTGAACGAACTATTGGCTGTTAGATCAGTTAAAAATAAGAGATTATTTTACTTTAATTCCTTCTCTAATGCTTTTTCTTTATTTGTGTAGACTTGAGTTTCTGACTATACCATTGCCTTCCCTGTGAAGAAATTTTACCCTTTATTTCAAGGAAGATCTCTGGAAAAGAAACAAACAAACAAACAAACACACACACACACACAAAACACCTCATTTTTTTAAATTATTATTTTTTTAAATTTCTTTTCAGTGTAACAGTATTCATTGTTTTTGCACCATACCCAGTGCTCCATGCAATATGTGCCCTCTCCAATACCCACCACCTGGTTCCTTCAACCTCCCACCCCCCGCCCCTTCAAAACCCTCAGATTGTTTTTCAGAGTCCATAGTCTCTCATGGTTCACCTCCCCTTCCAATTGCCCTCAACTCCCTTCTCCTCTCCATCTCCCCTTGTCCTCCACGCTATTTGTTATGCTCCACAAATAAGTGAAACCATATGATAATTGACTCTCTCTGCCTGACTTATTTCACTCAGCATAATCTCTTCCAGTCCCATCCATGTTGCTACAAAAGTTGGATATTCATCCTTTATGATGGAGGCATAATACTCCATAGTGTATATGGACTGAGGAAGTCTGTATTTTTCTTTCACTTTTGAAGGATGATTTTCCTGCATACAGAAATCTAGGGAAGTAATCCTTTAAAAAATACTTTAAATATTTCTGGGACGCCTGGGTGGCTCAGTTGGTTAGGCAGCTGCCTTCGGCTCAGGTCATGATCCCAGAGTCCCGGGATCGAGTCCCACATCGGGCTCCTTGCTCAGCGGGGAGCCTGCTTCTCCCTCTGCCTCTGCCTGCCATTCTGTCTGCCTGTGCTCGCTCTCTCCCCCTCTCTCTCTGATAAATAAATAAAATCTTTAAAAAAAAAAATACTTTAAATATTTCTCACCATGTTTTGCTAGCATGTATAGTTTCTGAAGAGAAGTTTGATATAATTCTTATCCTTTTCTTCCATATGTAAGTTGCCCATCCCCCCCACCCACCTATGGATTCTCTCAAAAGTTTTTCTTTGTTTTTTATTTTCTGAAGTTTGTATATATAATATGCCTAAGTGTAGGTTTTTTTTGTTTGTTTGTTTTTGTTTGTTTGCTTGTTTCGGTTATTTACTCTGATGTTGTTTAACTTATGGATTTGTGGTTTGGTTTCTATCACCAATTTTGGGAAATTCTCAGTCATTATTGCTTTAAATATTTTCTTTCCTTCCCTTCCCCTTCCCTTTCCCTTTCGCCTCTTTTTCCCCTCCTTTCCTTTCTTTCCCTTTCCTCTCCTTTCTTTCCTTTTCCTTTCCTTTCTTCCCCTTTCTATTTCCTTTCCTTCCCTTTCTCTGATATTCTCCTTATGCATATGTTATACTTTTTTATTTTGCCCACTGTTCTTGCATATTATTTGTGCCTTTTTCATTCATTTTTTCCATATATTTTAATTCTGGAAGTTTCTATTGATATTTCATCAAGATCATTGATTTTTCCTCATCTGTGTCCAGTTTATTGATGAGTTCACCAAAAGTGTTTTTCATTTTCATTATGGTGTTTTTGATTTCTAGTATTTATTTTGAATTGTGTCTTAGATTTTCCAATTCTGCTTTTATTACTCATCTGCTCTTGTACATTGTCCACTTTTTTTCATTAGCACCATAACCATTTTAATCAGTGTTTTTTGTTTTGTGTTTTGTTTGTTTATTTGTTTGTTTTTATGTTTTTCCTTTTATTTCCCAGTCTGATCATTCCAAGATCTCCGTCATATCTGAGTCTGGTTCTAATGCTTGCTCTTTCTCTTCAAATTGTGATTTTTTGTTTGTGTGTTTGTTTGTTTTGTCTTTTTGTATGCCTTTAATTTTTGTCATGTGCTGAATATGATGTACTATAAAAAAAAGGACCTGAGGTAAAAAAAAAAAAAAAAAAAGACCTCAACTAGTGTGAAATAATGTTAACTTTTAAATAAATAATATGAAGTTTTAAGTTTAATCAGGGTAGAAGTTGGGCTGTGTTTACTGTTTGTTCTAGCTATAGGTATCAGAGGCTAAAATTTTCCCAGTGTTTTGTTTTTGTCTCTTCTTTTGGGGTTTCCTTAGATACCTCTTAAATATAATTTTAGGGATATAGTTGCTTCCATTTTTCTCTGCTAGTGTTAATCAAGAGCCTTATTGTTTTGGTATCAAGGTGTGGGAGGGAGGGGAAGATTTCTATAGTTGTATCATTAGTCAGCATTTTAGTTAGCCTCTGTCCCTGGGCTATAATCCTCACAAGTGTTTCTCAGTTTTGTTTTTATCCCCCCTGCTTAGTGAGGCAGGTAGGCCAGAGAGGCCTGGAGTGGAGTATTTCCCTGTCTCCAGGTGGAAGGCTAGAGCAAGATACAGTTGGGTACTTCCCTTTTCCCACATATTTGTGATCTACTAAAACCCTATTCAGGTAGGTTCTAATAAAATTATTTTCATTGAGAACAGGCCTTGTTAAGAAAATGGAATTCTGTGATAGATTTTAAAAATTCTACTTTCTCCCACTGACAGAAACAAAAGGTAATGGTTACTCCAATCTTTGTTGTGAGAACCTAGTAGGGCTCCTGGAACTAAAACTCATGAAAAAGCAGGGATCTTCCTAAGATTGGCTCCCCTAGAGAGCTCTTTTTTTTTAATGTTCAGTTAGCTAATATATAGCACACCATTAATTTTTGATGTACTGTTTAATGATTCCTTAGTTGTGTATAACACCCAGTGCTCATTACAACATGTACACTCCTTAACATCCATCATCTTGTTACCCCATTTCTCTAATCCCCTCCCTTCTGCAACCCTCAGTTTGTTTCCCAGAGTCTGGAGTCTCTCATAGTTTTTCTCCCTCTCTGATTTCTTACCATTCTGTTTTCCCTCCCTTCACCTGTGGTCCTCTACACTATTCCTTATTCTCCACATATGAGGGAAAACCATATGATAATTGTCTTTTTCTGCTTGACTTGTTTCACTCAGCATAATCTCTTCCAGCTCCATCCATGTTGATGCAAATGGTGGTTGTTCATCCTTTCTGATACCTGAGTAATATTCCATTGTGTATATGGACCACATCTTTATCCATTCATCTACTGAAGGACATCTCAGCTCCTTCTACAGTTTGGATATTGTGGACATTGCTGCTATGAACGTTGTGGTGCACGTGCCCTTTCTTTTCACTACATCTGTAACCTTGAGGCAAAAACCTAGTAATGCAACTGCTGGATCATAGGGTAGTTCTATTTTTTAACATATTGAGGAATCTCCATACTGTTTTCCAGAGTGGCTGCACCAAGTTTGCCTTCCCCTAGAGTTTTTGACTATCAAACTTGTCCAGTTTGAGACCAGCAATTTGTAAGTTAGTTTAGGTTTGTTTGTCTGCTTATTTTTTACTCTAATACCAGTTCCCACAGAGTTTCCTGTTTCTGGTTTTCTGATTCAGTAAGTTGTGATTCTCTGCAGTGTATGTCTCTTAAACTGGGGGGCAGTGACTTGCCCTATGACCTCAGTTATCTGATTAAGTTAAGTAAATATGTTAATTTTTAGTTTGTTTAGTTTTTGTTTCCTTGGTGTTTGAATGGAAGAGCTAATCTCCAAGTTCCTTATATACTAGGCAGGAAACTAGAAGTTCTTAGTATCTTTTTTATTTCGAGTCCCAACACCTCTAGGGTCCAGTACCCATGACAGGAAGAGCTCCTCCATTCTCCTCTTTCATTTATCACCACTCACATTCTTCACTTATCATGCTTTGGGCAGGGGTTCTACTAAGACAGAGAAAGCAATTTGTGAAACTGAATAGCCTAAATCCATTCTTGTTTCTTGATCCTATACAGATGGAGAAATTCCCATCCCATCTCCCATAACTTCTCACACCTTCTTAACTTGTAAGAAAACAAAAAGGGGATTGATTGTGGGGAAATGGCCCTTCTCATTACTTGATGGTGCAAATTATACATGTTATACTCTTATTAACATTATAATCTGTAAAAATGAATATTGTTAAAGAAAAAGTCTATGAAACCTTTGTGAACATCCCGTGGAGTCATGATAGTGAACATTACAAGATAAGAGAGGCTAATTGCTTGAATTAGAAATGTCATGAATTTACATTTGTTTTTGCACATTTATTATGATCTAAATGTCAGATATAAAGAAAGAACTTAATGGAAATCCCAATAAGGACCATAGATTTTTATTTATTTATTTTTTTATTTTATTTTAAAACAAAATGAAAATTCTTTAGGAACTATTAGGAGAGGGGAGACAAGAAAAGTTTATGCAATAAAGGTACTTTTCATTGAGACCATTAAATCCCAAGAAAGACCATATACAACAGTTGGTTTGTAAAAATTAAGGAAAGAAGCAGATGTCAGTAGAAAATACAAGTAGTGAATTGACTGCAGATAAACAAAATAGATAAAACTTAGCCATCAATATTTGTTGAGCATTCTATTCCAGGCATTATGCTAAATACTAGATCATGACATGAATAAGATACTTAAAGCTCTCAGGTTTCTCAGAGCCTGGCAGGAACTGTCTGAAGCTAGAGCAAGAACAGACAAAATAATTTATTGCTCAGTTATTTTAGAATATATATATATTATATATTATACATATAATATATATAAGTATATTATTGTTCATGTATTTAAATACACACAAACACACACACACACACATATATATATATATATATTTTTTTTTTCTTTTTAGTGTAACAATATTCATTGTTTTTGCACCATACCCAGTGCTCCATGCAATCCATACCCTCTCTAATACCCACCACTTGGCTCTCACACCCCCCCACCACTATAAACCCCTCAGATAGTTTTTCAGAGTCCATAGTCTCTCATGGTTTACCTCCCCTTCCAATTTTTCTCAACTCCCTTCTCCTCTCCATCTCCCCTTGTCCTCCATGCTATTTGTTATGCTCCACAAATAAGTGAAACCATATAATTGACTTTCTCTGCTTGACTTATTTCACTCAGTTTAATCGCTTCCAGTCCTGTTCATGTTTCTATAAAGTTGGGTATTCATCCTTTCTGATGGAGGCATAATACTCCATAGTGTATATGGACCACATCTTCCTTATCCATTCATCCAGTGAAGGGCATCTTGGTTCTTTCCACAATTTGGCGACCGTGGCCATTGCTGCTATAAACGTTGTGGAACAGATGGTCCTTCTTTTCACGACATCTGTATCTTTGGGGTAAATACCCAGTAGTACAATTGCAGGGTCATAGGGAAGCTCTATTTTTAATTTCTTGAGGAATCTCCACAGTGTTCTCCCAAGTGACTGCACCAGCTTGCATTCGCACCAACAGTGGAAGAGGTTTCCCCTTTCTCCACATCCTCTCCAACACATGTTGTTTCCTGTCTTGCTAATTTTGGCCATTCTAACTGGTGTAAGGGGGTATCTCAATGTGGTTTTAATTTGAATCTCCCTGATGGCTAGTGATGATGAACATTTTTTCATGTGTCTGATAGCCATTTGTATGTCTTCATTGGAGAAGTCTCTGTTCATATCTTCTGCCCATTTTTTATATGATTGTCTGTTTTGTGTCTGTTGAGTTTGAGTTCTTTATAGATCCTGGATATCAACCTTTTGTCTGTACTGTCATTTGCAAATATCTTCTCCCATTCCGTGGGTTGCCTCTTTGTTTTGTTGACTGTTTCCTTTGCTGTGCAGAAGCTTTTGATTTTGATGAAGTCCCAAAAGTTCATTTTCACTTTTGTTTCCTTTGACTTTGGAGACATATCTTAAAAGAAGTTGCTGTGGCTGATATCAAAGAGGTTACTGCCTATGTTCTCCTCTAGGATTCTGATGGATTCCTGTCTCACATTGAGGTCTTTTATCCATTTTGAGTTTATCTTTCTGTATGGTGTAAGAGAACAGTCAAGTTTCATTCTTCTACATATAGCTCCAGTTTTCCCAGCACCATTTATTAAAGAGACTGTCTTTTATCCACTGTATATTTTTTATGGGAAACCCAAAAGACTCCACCCCCAAACTACTAGAACTCATACAGCAATTCAGCAACGTGGCAGGATATAAAGTCAATGTACAGAAATCAGTGGCTTTTTATATAGTAACAATGAAAATACAGAAAGGGAAATTGGAGAATTGATTCTGTTTACTGTAGCACCAAGAACCATAAGATACCTGGGAATAAACCTAACCAAAGAGGTAAAGGAACTGTACTCGAGGAACTACAGAACACTCATGAAAGAAATTGAAGAAGACACAATAAGATGGAAGACCATTCCATGCTGTTGGATCAGAAGAATAAACATTGTTAAAATGTCTATACTGCCTAGAGCAATCTATACTTTCAATGCCATTCCGATCAAAATTCCACTGGTATTTTTCAAAGATCTGGAGCAAATAATCCTAAAATTTGGAATCAGAAAAGAACCCAAATTGTTAAGGAAATGTTGAAAAACAAAAATAAAACTGGGAGCATCACATTACCTGATTTCAAGCTTTACCGCAAAGCTGTGATCACCAAGACAGCATGGTACTGGCATAAAAACAGACACATACCAGTGGAACAGAGTAGAGAACCCAGATATGGACCCTCAACTCTATGGTCAAATAATTTTTGACAAAACAGAAAAAAATACACAGTAGAACAATAATAGTATATTAGTTGTATTGCTTTGTTAAAAAGTTTTTACTTACAACACCAAAATGGAATTTATCAATCATTAAGATCAAGCTTACAATTAAAACAGTTTATTGGTTAATAACATGATAAATTTTAGGAAGGCAAACCTTGCCGTGTGTTTTAATATCAATATAACTAGGCCCCACAAGCTCATTTTTTTTCCTTTATGTACACCCAAGTACATCCAAGTTTTCTGTTCATAGTATCTCACTAATTTCTTAATAACAACCTAGTTTCTAAACCCATTTGAGCAACTGGAATAATTCCATTGCCATTAATTTAAATGTGGAGGTCGCAGGAGTTGATCTTAGAGGGTAAGGGGAGATTAAAAGCATAGTTTTGATTGTGCTACATTGGATATGCTCCTTAGACATCCAAATGGGGTTGCTATTATCCGTTTGAATATGAGACTGAAGTTCAAAAGAGAATGAATAGCTTAGGGAAATGAAGGACAGGACGGTTACCAGGGATCATGCAAGGCCACTTAAAGTTAACAATCATGAATTTAAAAAGCATGAATATTTGTGGATTTTCTTCTAGCTGTATTCAGTTACATGAGTGCTGTCACAGATTAGGTGGAGAATTGTAATTATTCAGGTTTGTATTTTGCCAAGTGAGTGTGATAGGTGAAAAAGGAGGAGAACTGAGAGTCAATAAAAGGATGTGATTCTGCAATACTGTCAATGGGATGACCAAAATATATTTCTAATATATATTTGGTTTTCTCCCAAGGTTCCTGTTTCAAAGCTTTCAAGACCCTTGGAATTTCCTGAGTGATAAGGACAATGCAAAGAACTTTTGTCACAATATTTGATCGCTAGTCCTCAGTTCCTGAAATTGGTTCGAGCCTTAGCAAGTCCCTTGTTATTCATAGCAAGTCCCTTTCCACCACAACTGAGTTTGTGTTAATAAGGTGACTTTTGGAAAGCACCTAATAATGGGGTTTGATTGCCGTGGGAGCCAACCAAGTGACTGGAGGGTTGGAAACTTCCTTTTTTTTTTTTTTTAAGATTTTGTTTATTTATTTGTCAGAGAGGAAGAGTGTAAGCAGTAGAAAGGTCAGGCAGAGGGAAAAACAGGCTCCCCACTGGGAAAGAAGCCCAATGCCTGAGCAAGGAGCCCAACATGGGACTTGATCCCAGGACCCCGATCATGATCTGAGCCAAAGGCAGATTCTTGACTGACTGAGCCACCCAGGCATCCCAAGTGTTGGAACTTTCAGTCCCACCCCCTGACCTCCACTGAGGGGAAAGGAGCTGGAGGTTGAATTTATCACCAATGGCCAGTGATTTAGTAATGATGCCTATGTAATGAAGCCTCCAGAAAATCCAAAAGGACAGAAGTTTGAGAGCTCCAGGATGGTAAACACATGCTGGTGTTGGGACAGGGGTATGTCTGGAGAGGCATGGGAGTTTCATGTAACTTCACCATACATTTCTCTTTACATCTATTTTATGTAATGGTTCCTGAGTTATATCTTTTTATAATACACTGGGGAATCTAGTAAGTAAAATATTTTTCTGAGTTATGTGAGTTGGTATAGCAAATTGATCAAACCCAAGGAGGGGGCTGTGAGAATCTCCAATATGCAGCAGATAGTAGAATCACAACTAACAAACTGGGCTCATGACTTGTGAAACTGAGCCCTTAACCTGTGGAATGTGATGCTATCTCCAGGTGGATATTGTAAGAACTGAGTTGATTTGTAGGACACCCAAATAATATCCTGAGAATTGCTTGTTGGTGTAAGGAAATCACACATACACATTCAAACTGGGTTTGAGAACCAATACATTATAATGACTAAACATAAAATTTAAGCTGGATAAAAAGAAACTGGGGGCATAAGAGACTAAAATACATTTGGAAATTATGCATTTCAGGCCCAGGTGAGAACAAAGGATTATTGCAGATAGAATACAGTAAGAATCTGAAAAGTTAGGAAAAAGTAATGAGAGAGTAAGTTGAATGGAATCGAGATTAGACTGGCAATCCTGGAATTAGCGATTCCTGATAATGATAGAATCTGGCATATGACCATGAGAGTAAGTGGATGAGGTAGGGTCAACATCAAGATCACTGAAGGAGAGGAGTTTAAGGAACTTGGAGCCTATGATATTGAAACGATCCCACACATATGTTGAAATGCCAAGAACAATTATGGGAGTAGTATTAGAGATCATGTCAGTGAACCAGGAACTAAATTTTTCAAAAGAATTCATGGGAAACAAGGGAAGAGTGGCAGGTGATCCAGCTATCTGTAGCTCACCACATGGGATTCAGAAATGGGATATTTAAGGATGAGATGGAGAGAAAAATGGCCTGAAAGTTGCAATGAAGAATAAGCATGGCATTTACCTCACTCTCTAGGCTGAATATTATAAATGGTGTAGGAAAGAATTAAAAAGAAAAACAAAACAAAATACGGGAGCCTGGGTGGCTCAGTGGTTTAAGCCTCTGCCTTCAGCTCAGGTCATGATCTCAAGGTCCTGGGATCAAGCTCTGCATCAGGCTCTCTGCTCAGCGGGGAGCCTGCTTCCCCCCCCCCTCTGCCTGCCTACTTATGATCTCTCTCTCTTTCTCTCTCTGTCAAATACATAAATAAAATCTTAAAAACAAACAAACAAACAAACCTACTCAAAAAGGCTACAGGGAAGGCAGTGTCCTTAAAGGGGAGTCAGAATTAAATCTAAGCAAAAGAAAGTAAAGGTAGATCAGGGTTTCTCTGTCTCAGCACCATTTTCGGCTGGACACTCCTTTTTCTTGTGTGGAGGGCATCTCTGTGCATTGTAGAATGTTTAGCAATATTCTTGGCATCTATCTACTAAAGCCCTATAAGAGCATCTCCCCACCCAACTCTTGTGACAACTGAAAATAGGTAGATCATGAAAAATCTGAGGATAATAAGGATTTTCTAGAAATTCACCTACTTTAGTCCTCACAGTAAAGTTATTTATATCTTAGACTATTTTTTCCTTTAAAATGGAATAAAAATGAGATAAAATTTGATTTTGCTCACAAATCATAACTGTATCATTTCCATTGTGAAATCATAGATTTTTTTTCCTCATGGAAGGAAACCACGGTCAATCTCAGTTGAGTAGATACAGCATATTTTCTATACTATAGCATAAGGTAGACTCTAGTTGAGTGTTCTATGTCGCTCTCGACCCGCCAGAACGACCCGCAGACGAGGTGAGTGGCAAACTTCTTTATTGACAATCTTCAGCCCCAGGACCCCGAACACCGATTGCAGCCCCAAGTTATAGAATACAGTCGATAGAAAGTAACCAATCACCACATAACACAACTACTATAACATCCAATCAGAAGGGATACAGATGACTTCAATCCAGATCATGCGGGGAGCTCATGCCTACTGACGTGAGCCCCCGAAACTTATTGTTCACTCTGTTTTTGTGCCGTTCCCATGGTCCCTGGTTAATCTTATACTAGTCCCGATACTTCAGTACAGGTTGTGCATTGCCTGGAGCGCTCCCACATAAACATTCACCTGCCCTTCTCCTCAAGCCTCGCCTAGTACGTGACTCCTAGCTTCTGCTGCATGGCTCTCCACAGCTCCCCCTTTTTTATTTATTACATGGCAGGGATCGTGCCTGTCTTAGGTTGCCAATCCTCAACACACATGCTTACCCGTCATCGGGTACTCCCCTTCACCGAGGAGCCCCTGTCTTAGGTGGCTATGGTGAGGGATCAGTCTTACCCGTCTTTGGCTACCGACCCAGCATACTTAGCCATATCTGGGGGGAGGTGCTAGCCTCCAGAGCCATCATGGCCATGTCTGCCATGTTAATCAGCAGCTACAGCTTTAAGAACATTTGAGTCACACTCATTAGGCTTGTTCGTTTGTCTAGCCTGAGGAGGAGTACTATAAAGTTCTTATTACTAATACCAGGGTCAAAAGGCATCTAGGTGATAACTAAGGCCGTTCTTTGAGTTTGCCATGAGTGGCCCATTGTTGATTCCGCACAATAGCTCGCACTTTATATAATTCTATAAGCATGAATTTCACCATACAGGGAAAGAGGCACATGAACAAAAGCATAAGTATTAACATTCCTATAATAGAGCCTATAGCATACCAAGTACGTGATAGCGAAGGAATATGAGAAAATAGCGAATTTACAAAATTGTCAGCAAGCTGAGCCACGGGCAGCTTGGCATGAGGAGGATTGCCAACACGTGTTGCATTAAAATAAGCGTCAGTAGCAAACATGAGTTCGGGTGAGAAGAATGCACTCTATGCTGAGCCATTTGAAGAAGGGTCTGAAGTTGGGCAGTCTCTTGTCTCGGCCACAGTTGAACCGGCTCCGCCTTCGTGGGAACAGGCTGCAGGACAGTCATCATCGCTATCATCACCATCACCAGCATCCTCCACAGGCTCCGTGGCCACCAGCCTGGTGAGGCGTTCTGGCACCCAGAGTGGGGTGGGCGCATCCTGCGGGAAAACACAAAGGGAACCTCGGTGCCGCCTAAGCACCGGGTTGGGTCCTTCCATAAGCCAGTAAAGACATCTTTCCATTTCACCATTAACTGCTGTGTTTTCTGTTGGCCCCAATGCCGCTCCGTGGCCGAAACGCCATCCTTGTCAAGCGTGAGAAAATTTAAAATAAAAGTGGTCAAGTTGGTAAGGTCTGTAGGCGTGTGATGCTCCTCTCCAATTCCCCCTTTTTGTATTTTTTGCAAGGTAGTTTTAAAGATCAGGTGAGTGCGCTCTGTATCTGCAGGGTGTAGTGGAATGGAAAAGAAACAGTCTTTGATGTCAATTACAATAGAAGGCCAGTTTCTTGGCAACGCCGTCACGACTGGGAGCCCTAACTGAATGGGTCCCATGACCTGCATTTGATCATTAATCTGTCGTAGGTCATGTAGCAATCGCCAGTTGCCTGATTTCTTTCTTATTACAAATATGGGAGTATTCCACGGAGACGTGGATTTTTGAATATGTCCTGCCCTGAGTTGTTCTTGGACTAGCTCTTTTGCCGCTTGTAATTTATCTTTTGTTAAAGGACACTGAGGCACCCAGCGCGGCTCCGGTGTTTTCCAAGTTCTTGCACAGCCTGACTGATATGGCGGGGGCCACTCATGGGGTGGTGCCGTGGGGCTGGAATGAGGAGTCGGCGCATGGTCTGTTTCTGCTTCCGACTGCGTTACAGCTATAGGTTTTGCCCCTGTTGGTGAGCTTAGAGCCTCTGGATTCTTTTTCTCCTTGCCTCCTTTTAAATTTTGGGTCATTTCATTGGGGAGCCCCTCTGAGCTCTCACTGTCTGCCTCAGAACCCTGGGAGGACCCCTTGTGTGATTCTTCCTTTAACTGCTCTAAAATCTCCCCTCCTTGTTGTACCACCTGTTTTAGTCGCTCCCGAGATGACTGCAAGCATACCTTCACAAGGGACCACACGGCAAGAGTGCCGGCGTTCACGGTGGGGTTCTGCCTTAAATCCTCTCCTAGATGTTCCCACTGAGGCACGTTCAGAAGTCCCTCCTCTATAAACCAAGGGGCGATTTCTCCTACCTCCTTTAAAAAGGCACGAGCTGTTTTTGATTTTAAAGGCGTGCCATTTGCTTTGAGAATGTCCTTTAATGGACCTTCCATCCTATATCTAGCAAGCTCGTTTCCCATCCTGGAAATCTTTTGTTACTCTGGTCTCTGTGAAGCCTAAGTAGCTTAATTTATAATCGTCCCTGGGGAGCTTCACAAATTGCCTAACTTCCAATCGTCTCCAGGGAACCTTCTAGTGACTAAAATTGTTCCTTACCCCAGGAAAACCTTTACCTTATTGTCCCCGTAGAACTTCACCAGCCTCTTAATGTCTTATCGTCTACGGGGAACCTCTTATCGTTCCTGAAGAACTTTATAAACAACCTAACCTCCTATATCTGGCTAATTCGTTTCCCATGCCGGAAACCTTACCCTCTTGAGGAACTTAAAGTATAGCCTCTTAATATCGTCCTCAGAGAATCCCCCCGTCTTAAGACAGGAAATAGGCGCGCACTTTCCGAATCGTTGCTCTTACCCCAATCCTCGTTCTGCGTCCGGCGTCTCGGGTCCCGGGTTTCGGCACCAGATGTCGCTCTCGACCCGCAAGAACGACCCGCAGACGAGGTGAGTGGCAAACTTCTTTATTGACAATCTTCAGCCCCGGGACCCCGAACACCGATTGCAGCCCCAAGTTATAGAATACAGTCGATAGAAAGTAACCAATCACCACATAACACAACTACTATAACATCCAATCAGAAGGGATACAGATGACTTCAATCCAGATCATGCGGGGAGCTCATGCCTACTGACGTGAGCCCCCGAAACTTATTGTTCACTCTGTTTTTGTGCCGTTCCCATGGTCCCTGGTTAATCTTATACTAGTCCCGATACTTCAGTACAGGTTGTGCGTTGCCTGGAGCGCTCCCACATAAACATTCACCTGCCCTTCTCCTCAAGCCTCGCCTAGTACGTGACTCCTAGCTTCTGCTGCATGGCTCTCCACAGTTCTACATTGTAATTATTCTAGTTTAAGACTATCTTCTTTCATTTGAATTTCTACAATGCCCTCATAACTGACCTATCTCCATTCATTTTGGCCCCCCTCTGTTACTCACATTCTCATAAACAAATCAGGTTAAGTATAATCAGGTCATACTACTCTCTTCACTAACCCAAAATAATTATGTTTCCCATTGTATAGAGATAAAATGAAACTATTTACAGAACTCTGTTGGCACTACATGATTTGGTCCCTCCAAAATATCTGTGATCATTTTTTTTTCCTTTGGGCCAAAACCTTCAACTATAATCTTTATTTTCTTCAAACAGCTAAACTCACAATCATCCTACCTCAATACCAATGCATTGTCTATTTTCTCTGCCAGTAATGTTCTTCCCTCACACTGAGACCTCACTATGAAGAACATAGCTCAAGTACCATCATCTCAGAGGGTCCTTTCATGTAAATTCTCCCCATAAACCTGAGAAAGTGACTGCCAGTCACTACCACATCACCCTGTTTAAGTTCCTTCATTACATTTGACACTACCTGAAGTTATAGGTTTATTTTATAATTACTAATTATCTACATTATTTACCTTATTTAACAGTATGTTCCCAACATCTGGCTCATAGCAGGTCCTTATTTGATGCATGAATAAATAAATGGATGAATTTGAAAAGTGGAACTTGTAATATTTTCCATGTCTCATGTCTCTTCAATTCACTGTAATTTAACTTTTCTTGAATTCGTCAGCTTTAATCCCACTATTAATTTGTACACAGAAATCCATATGTGGGGTTAGTTTAAAATGTAATTTTGTGAAATACTGTGCTAAGTCAAGAGAGAAAAGGATTCTAGTTGTAATCCACTTTGAAATCATTCTGTTTACCTGTTGCTTAAGGTGGATCAAGGGGATTAAATTTGTTCTGAACAAACACAAAACTAATTAGAGGTGATAAAAAAATGTAGTCTATCTTTTTATAATGACACTTTTAAGACTTCTCCTATTATACAACAATTTGACTAACATGGCAATGTCTGGTTTAGCACTGTGAGGATAACATGAAATTTGAACATTCCTTTCCTTAAGTACTTTTTAATTTATTACTTAATCTGAAGGGATTGAATTAGTTTTTATATAATGTTGAATTTTATTTCCTTATTTACACAGAACAGTTGTGGCATACACAGCAATTAAATTTAATCTATTCTCTGTTCTCATCTTATTAAGAGATATTCTCCAGCCCCAAGTCAAATAAATTATTGTTGCAAGAGATCAGGTAGACTGAGTTTCAATAACAACAGTTCAGGAAAATTCCCTCTCCCTACATTCCCTACAATTCTAGAAACAGAGCTGATAATTTTTATTGATTTCACAAATTATTTTAATAGGAAATCATTATTTCAGGTTCAATTCAGTACAAATGTTATGATAATATGTTAGTAGACCTAGTTATAACTATTATTTTGTAGTCTACAACCTTGCAGAAAAAATAAGCTCTCTACAGATATTTTCTGCCAGGTGTCCAAACATTAGGATTACTCATGACTATTGCAAGTTTTTCTGTTTTCTAGCAGCAAACACCATATTCATAATCATTATGTTTGAGGAAAAGATGTCTTTCTTTTTTTTTTCCTTTTATGTCTTATTTCTTTGATCCACTTCTGTTGGACTAGTCATATAAACAGGATCTGTCTATGAAAACCAACCTAGATTAGACATATCCCAGTCTATAATGAGTTCCCAGTTAACTTTAAACAAAGAATTTTATAAAAAGATATTATAGTCTGGTTTAGTACATTTTTGTTGCCAGAAAGTGTCAAAAATGGTACACACTTTTCAGTATTTGACACAGAATCCAAGGGGAAGGATCAGATAGAACCAAGAAGTTATCTTCTCATTCAATAAACAGATATTTATCTCCTACTATGTATAAGGAACTCTGCTTAACACTGGTGATACAGTGATGAACAAGACAGTCATAGTACATGCATATGCAGTTTCCTCTTTCACAACCACTTATGTAAGAGATTATCTATTTAAGGTAAAGTAAAATTACTAGTTGTGTGGAATGCCATGTAGCAACAAAAATGGAAAAATACTTGCTTACCATAAATTTTCAGCTGTGTATTTAGTGGTGCATGTGCAATTATTCTTTCCAAAAAGGTAGTAATTGAAGAAGTAATGACGCTGCTTGCTAATTTATTTGAAAGATTCTGTAATGATGTCTATAAATACCACTTTTCTATAGACCACTTTTCTGTAGGAGCTCTCAAAATGTATTTGTGCTTATAACTACCAGTTCATGCATTATTTTGTCTAAATAAGGGATTTATCTACTTTCAACATTTTCTTCAGCACAGAGCATTGTTCTCCACAGTGTGTGATTACGTATGGAACTCTTTTCTTTTTTTTTTTTTGCCATTTTGAACAACACAATATGATATAGTATACTGACATCAAGATAACAAATAGTACATATTTAATGTGTATCTGGGGGCACATGGGTGGCTCAGTTGGTTAAGCATCTGGCCTTCAGCTCAGGTCATGATTCCAGGGTCCTGGTACAGAGTCCAGAATCAGGCTTCCTGCCCAGCAAGGAGTCTGATTCCCCTTCTGCCCCTTCCCCTGCTCCTGTGTGCTCTCTATCTCTCACACACACACACAAATAAATATATTTTTAAAAATTTAAAAAATAAATAATCTCTGGGTGGTATAGAATGACTGAAAAATATAACTTATTGGATAAAGTAGAAAAAATTTATAAAATGAATGTGTAGAAACACAGCTGTTGCAATAAAAACTAGAGGTAAAAATGCCCTCTGCATTTAGATTCATTGCAAAATATTCTTGTTCCAGCTGAAACACACATTTATAACTAAATAAATGCTAATTTGTGTTTGGAATCATAAACTTGGAAAGTAAATATCCTAATGCAGAAACAACTAAAATAATTAGAAACCACATAACCAGAATATTTAATTAACCATCTCCCCCAACTAATTCTTCATTTCTTTTTTGCAGAAATGGACGAATTTTTAAATATGCTGATTACAGACATTTATCCACAAAACACTTCCAGAGAAATGCTATGGAATCAATAAAAACTCAACCCATTTTTGTACCTTCCTTAACCCCATCAATAGTTTTAGACAAAGACATCCTTATTATTAAAATATTTGAAACAATAGAAAGAAGAAAACAATCACCCACAATTTCACCATCCAAATTAAAATTACTCTCAGTATATTCTTTGTATATTTACTTTCACTATTTTCTAAGTATATGTGTGTTTGTTTCTCCCAAATTATCCCCTGAATATAGCTAACTTCATATTTAGCTTATTATATTTGGAATTAGGATTCATGTTTACAACTAACAAAAATTGACTCTAAACAAACAAACAAAAAAACAGATAAACATGTAACTGACAAAATACCTATATCTAGAATGTATTAAAACTTCTACAAATCTATAGGAAAAAAAGCAGTCAATTCAATAGAAAAGTGAGCAGAAAAGAAAAAATGGTTATAAAGAAGAAAAAATCCAAATAGGCAATAAAGATATGAAAAGTTTCTCAAAATCATTAGTAAGTCATGAAAATGCAAGCCAAAACCATTTTTAATAGACTGACAAAATATTTTTAAGGTTGTGAGAACATCAAAAAGTTAGTGCAGATGTGGAACAAAAGAATCTTTTTTTTTTAAAAGATTTTATTTATTTATCAGAGAGAGAGAGGGAGCGAGCACAGGCAGACAGAATGGCAGGCAGAGGCAGAGGGAGAAGCAGGCTCCCTGCTGAGCAAGGAGCCCAATGTGGGACTCCATCCCAGGACGCTGGGATCATGACCTGAGCCGAAGGCAGCTGCTTAACCAACTGAGCCACCCAGGCGTCCCCAAAAGAATTTTTTTATACATTATTGGTGAGGATATAAATTAGTTCCACCATTTTGGAAAATAGTGTGCCATTATCTAATGAGGTTAATTTGTTATTATCTAATGAGGTCTTGTCTTTGATAGGCATTCCTCTCTTGAATAAAGAAATGCTTACAAATATACACCATGATATATGTATTATAATGTTCATGGCAGAAGCATTCCTGTACTAAAAACAACCAAATGTTCTTAAATGATTGAATAAATACATAAATTAAAATATTTTTATGCAATGGAGTAATACAAATCAGTAACAATAAATGAAATATAGTGACTAACAATGTGCAGATAATTCTTACAAATAAATATTAAACAAGAAAAAGGCACAAAATGGCATGTAGATTCTTGTATCATTTTTTAAAGTTTAAAACCAGACAAAATTAGATTATGTTCTTAAGGATTCATATATAATCATAACACTGCAGAGTAAAGCAAATAACTGCTTTGGCAGGGTGTGGGGTAGTTAAAGGAAAGTGAGAAGGGATACACTGAAGTTTCTGTAGTGCTATGTTTTATCTGTTCATTTGGGTGGCTTTTATATGGATGCTTGCTTTATAATCAATCACTATACTGTGAGTTATGCTCTATGCACTTTTCTCATGTTATAGCTTATCATACAAGTAAAAGCAAAAGAAAGACAATTTTTAAAATGTAGAGAGCAAATGAACAGGAAGCAAGGGAGGCTAGGCAATAAGTAACATAATGAAGCTCTCTTTGTCAGTATTTTTTAAATGCTATAAAGTTCATTCCATCATACATTCAGAGATGAGATTCAGTGTTGAGGAAAAAAATACCTTAAGTACAGTGACTGATATATCTATATCTATATATCTATCATCTATATCTATCTTTAATTAATATACATATATAAATATATATTATATAAATATATAAGATATATATTTAAATCTTTAAATATTAATTAATTTTTTATTTATTTCACAGACAGAGATCACAAGTAGGCAGAGAGATAGGCAGAGAGAGGGGGGAAAGAGGCTTCCTGCTGAGCAGAGAGACTGATGAGGGGCTGGATCCCAAGGACCCTGAGATCATGACCTGAGATGAAGGCAGAAGCTTAACCCACTGAGCCATCCAGGCACCACTAGTGCCTGACAGTTCTTTTTGTCCATCTCTGAGCATTCAGGTCCTTGAATAAATTTTCAAAACTAACAAAGATGCCTGGATGTCTCAACCAGTGGAATGTGTGACTCTTGATTTCAGAGTGGTGAATTTGAGCCCCACGTTTGGAATAGAGATTAAAGAAATGGGAAAGAAACAGTAATCCATCAAAATCCTTGAGGAGAACACAGGCAGCAAATGCTTCAACCTCAGCCACAGCAACTTCTTCCTAGAAATGTTGCCAAAGGCAAGGGAAGCAAAGGCAAAAATGAACTATTGGGACTTCATCAAGATCAAAAGCTTTTGCACCACAAAGGAAACAAAACAGTCAACAAAACCAAAAGACAACTGACAGAATGGAAGAAGATATTCACAAATGACATACCAGATAAAGGGCTAGTATCCAAAATCTATAAAGACCTTGTCAAACTCAACAACCAAAGAACAAATAATCCAATCAAGAAATGGGCAGAGGACATGAACAAACATTTCTGCAAAGAAGACATCCAGATGGCCAACAGACATGAAAAAGTGGTCAACATTGGGGCACCTGGGTGGCTTAGTGGGTTAAAGCCTCTGTCTTTGGCTCAGGTCATGATCCTGTTAGGGATTTAAATTTGCTAACAGATTTTAACAAATAACATGAGCTTATTTGACCTTTAGTAAACTTTGGTTGAAGTTTCATGTTTACTGCTGTTAACTTTAAAGACATGTCTATCTTAATTAAACCAAAAAACTTAACTTAGTTCAAATACTGATTTACATTTCACCTGGACCTACTCCACTTTTAATGTTTACCTGAGACATGGGTGGGAAGATCTGGAGTGGGGGGGGTGTTAGGTCCATGGGCTGCTCTTGCTCCTTGAGAATAAAGAGAGAGGGAGCCATGGTGCAGGAAGCACCGAGGATGGTCTAGAGGCCAGTTATATAGGTCACACCCAAGTTGCTGCAGAAACAGAAGAACAAAGTGCTGCCAGAAAGCAGAGAAAGGATTCCCAGTTTTAGAGAATTTTCCTGGGTAAACCTTATCACCCAACTGGGTGGTTTTACCTTGAAAATCCTTGAAATGCTGGAAAATAAGACTTAGGGTTGTTACAGGTCCCTTACTTTCCACTTGCTCAATTTTTTTCAAACACAACACACAACACAACAGACAACAAAAAGACAAGACAAAGACAACTGCAGACCCAGCAGCCCTTCCTCGACCAGATATCAAGTCTAAGGGTGTGCAAGATGTAATCCTAACTCAAAAACATACAACCTGCAGCTGGTGGGGATTTTCTTGATCCCCTAACCACCTAGGGGGTCTTGAACCTTCATTGACCACCTGTGGCGACTCAAACCCCCAGTGACCACCTAGGGGGACTCCAACCCCCTGGCAGGTCCCTTGACTGCCTAGGAGGACTCGAACCCCCTGGCGATCTAGGAGAGATGGGGCATCCCTGCATCCACTCCAGCCCTGGGGAGCAATTCTGCATCCAGTTTCTCCCCAGCGGGCTATACCCTGGTGCTCCGCAACCAGACAGACAGACAGACAGACAAACAGGATCTTGAAGGATGGGATCTCCAGATCTTACCTCTGGGGGCTTTTCCCAGAAATTCTGATGCTGTCTTAGCTCTTGTAATTTGAGCCTGAATGAGCCCCCAGAATGTTGGGGTCCATTATCAAAGGAACGAGACTGAGACAAAGTGAAAGTTATGCAAAGCTTTATTCTATGCCAAGCATTAGAAGTTAGACTGACCAGCCAGGAAAACGAGACTGAGACAAAGTGAAAGTTATGCAAAGCTTTATTCTCTGCCAAGCATTAGAAGTCAGACTGACTGGCCAGGGCCACCTCTGAAGAGAGTGACCCCATCCCAATTTTACAGGCTGGTTTTATAGGGCATAACTGCAGACCTCAAGGGTATGTGGCTTCTATTGTTAAGGCATTTACTCCCAGAATCGATACCTGGAACCAATACCAGGAACTGCTGGAATGTTTAGAAATGCTGGGGCATGCTGGAGTGTTTACAACTGCTGGGACGTTTATTCCCAGAATGAAGTCCTTAGATGTAAGCAACAATATGGCTACCCAGGTAATATGGAGTCCCTCTGGCTAAGCAGGCCCTAATAGTTAAACAGGTTTTAACATTAAATTGGCCCCCAGCAATCCCAGGGTTCTGGGACTGAGCCCTGCATGGGGCTCTCTGCTTAGCATGGAG
The DNA here is from genome assembly GCF_964662115.1 of Mustela nivalis. Classification (NCBI taxonomy): domain Eukaryota; kingdom Metazoa; phylum Chordata; class Mammalia; order Carnivora; family Mustelidae; genus Mustela; species Mustela nivalis. The sequence goes on from NC_139040.1 coordinate 23,231,741, forward strand.
CCTGCTTCCTCCTCCCTCTCTGCCTGCCTTTCTGCCTACTTGTGATCTCTGTCTGTTAAATAAAAAGATAAAATTAAAAAATAAAAAAAAGTGGTCAACATCACTAGCCATCAGGGAAATACAAATCAAAACCACTATGAGATACCACCTCACACAAGTCAGAATGGCTAAAACTAACAAGTAAGAAAATGACATATGTTGGCAAGGATGCTGAGAAAGGGGAACTGTCCTACACTGTTGGTGGGAATGGAAGCTGGTGCAGCCACTCTGAAAAATAGTATGGTGGTTCCTCAAGACATTAAAAATAGAGCTACCCTATGACCCAGAAATTGCAGGACTATGTATTTACCACAAAGATACAAATGTAGTGATCCTAAGGGGCACGTGCACCCCAATGTTTATAGCAGCAATGTCCACAATAGCCAAACTATGGAAGGAACCTAGATGTCCATCAACAGATGAATGGATAAGGAAGAAGTGGTATAAATATATACAAGGGAATACTATGCAGCCTTCAAAAAATGAAATATTGCCATTGCAATGATGTGGATGGAACTAGAAGGGTATTATGCTGAGTGAAATAAGTCAGTCAGAGAAAGATAGTTATGATCTCTCTGGTATGAGGAATTTGAGAGGCAGGGAAGGGTGTTTGGGGGGTAGGGAAGGAAAAAATAAAACAAGATGAGATCAGGAGGGAGACAAACCATAAGAGACTCTTAATATCAAGAAAAAAAAACTGAGGGTTGCTAGGGGGTGGGGGTTAGGGATAGGGTGGCTGGGTGAAGGACACTGGGGAGGGTATGTGCTATGGTGAGTGCTGTGAAATGTGTAAGCTGATGATTCACAGACCTGTAGCCATGAGGCAAATAATACATTATATGTTAATAAAAATATTTAAAAATTAAATTTAGAAAATAAGAAATAGGAAAAAAATGTTGTAATAAGTTTACATCTGTAATTAAATTTAATATAGATTTGGGAAAATGTATTTAAATATATTATAGATGAGATGGGTTTGTGGAAAATGAAAAATTATTTCTGATGGTGTATAATGTATAAAGACTCCAACAAAAAATAAAAATAAGTGAGTACATTTTATGTCTTTCAAATGGGGACTTTAAGGTATAAATTGAAATTGTTAGAATTGTTAAAATTGTGAGTACTATGTCAAACGCCAGGGATTTTTTGTTTTGTTTTTTTGTTTGTTTGTTTGTTTGCTTGTCTGTTTTTGTCTTTTAGCATGCAGCAAAAATGGTGGCACTTTAAATTTTATTAACAACGTCTCCCCAATAATAGGCATCCCTGCTGCCCATTCTAGTGTTCCACAATAACGATGACCAGTCACTGGCTTTACTTCTGATCTTCATGACTGTCTCTCTTTTTAAACTCTTCAAGAGAGCATCACCAGTCAAGGTGATGGTCATTAAGGGAAGCTAAAGGCTTTTTTTATGCCCCCTGACTTGCTGTCATGTCAGTTCCCCTTCCTCTGGTTCTTAAATTAATATTTGTAATACTGACAGAAATGGCACTAGACTTTTGAAAAGTATGGTAGTTTTTTTGACATATAGTGAAGGGTGCAATGGAATAATTGAGCATGGTATTTTTAATTAGTATGAGATTACTTTTCCTAAACAACTTTATTTTTTACTGTTACTGTTTCAAGGAAACGGGGCGGGGGGGGGGATGAAATAAAAGCCGCAGTGCAATCTTTAAAGCTATGAAGGTTTCTTCCCCTTTGGCTTGATCGCAAGAATTGCTTAAATGTAGAAAACTACATTTAGCTGTGGCAAAGATGATTTTTATGAGTAGAGGCACAAGGAAGAAACTTCTGGAAAGCTTCATGAAGAAAAGCAAATGAATGAATCATGGGAAATGTTGATTCAGCACCACACAGTTTCTATCTTTTATTCAGTGGATCCAGTATTTTCCAGCAGATGGGGCTGATAAGGCAGGAGTGGAAGATTTGGGCCAAGAGAGAAAACAGCCAATAATGACTGGTGGATCAGGGGCATTATTTCTGCAACTAGAACAGAAGCTGGAGCATGCAGTGAATATTGTAGTGTAAACTGAAACCCAAAGAGAAAAAAAATGGATATAAGAAATGATATTCCCATCACAACGGTCATAGAGACTGACACCTTGGAAACACGTGTTTTTTTTTTCTAATTTTTATGTACTTATTTGACAGAGATCACAAGTGGGCAGAGAGGCAGACAGAGAGGTGGGGTGGTGAAGCAGGCTCCCCACTGAGCAGAGAGCCCAATACAGGGCTCAATGCAGAGCTCAATGCAGGGATTGACCCAGGACCCTGAGATCATGACCTGAGCCAAAGGCAGAGGCTTAACCCATTGAGCCACCCAGGTGCCCCTTGGAAACACATGGTTTGCTCCAAAAGTGTTTGTATGAAGGTAAAAAACAACAACAACAACAAAAAAAAAAAAAACAGAAAGTCATGATTGGGGCAGGGATGGGGGGTGGGGAGGTAGGAGATGGGTTCTCTACAAACTGTATACAGGTACTAGGAGACTCATTGTAGGGGATTTTAGGACAATTTGTATTAGAAACATTTATTTTATGGGAAAATCATCTTAATATTTTTAGAACAAGATTTCCATTAAATGCTTTTTATTATTAAACAGATTGTCTCCTGCATGATTATGATAAATTGCTTTCTATATCCTTTTATAGAAGAAAGTTATTTATTTACCAATATATCACTTTATCTGAACAAAGCTGTCTGAGCTTTTGAAAACATCAATCTATAAATATTAGCTTATCAAATCTCTAATATAAGTCTGGGCAATGTCTACTGGATATGCTATATTACCAACTCTAAACAATTAAAATAATACTATAATGCTTAAAGCCTCATTAAGAAGTAATTTGCTTGGGCACCTGGGTGGCTCAGTGGGTTAAGCTGTTGCCTCTGACTCAGGTCATGATCTCAGGGTCCTGGGATCAAGTCCCACATTGGGGGTCCCTGCTCATCAGGGAACCTGCTTCCAGGGAGGCTGCTTCTGTCTCTCTCTGCCTGCCTCTCTGTCTACTTGTGGTCTCTCTTTGTCAAATAAATAAATAAATAAAATCTTAAATAAAAAAGAAGTATTTGCTGGGGCACCTTGATGCCTCAGTTGGTTGAGCGACTGCCTTTGGCTCAGGTCATGATCCTGGAGGCCAGGCATCGAGTTCCGCATTGGGCTCCCTGGCGAGCAAGGGTCCTGCTTCTCCCTCTGACCCTCTCCCCTCTTCATGCTCTCTCTCTCTCTCCCATTTACAGATGATGAAATTGCAGTTCAGTGACCAGACCAATGTCAGACAGCTACCAAGTTATGGAACCAGCACGTGAACCCATATCAGTCTGACTCCAAAATATAAACTCTTAAGCACTATAGAGCCAAAGCAATAAGTAAAATCTATTTCTCCCAGTGTTCATGACAGACCTTCTTGTCTGAACCACTTAAGGAGTCTTCTTGGGAGAACAGAACATGACAAGTTGCATTAACTATATCCATATTCCAATAAGTCTTGTGCATTTAAACTTATGAAATATACCAAGATAACTGCTAAAATAGCTATTCTAGGTTCAAGAAGAAATGTTTATAGTGTATGTAGTTTGAGTTTACTTGCAAAAATTGCCAAACACATTGCACAACTCCAGGAGAAATTATTCTCACAAAATGTGATGTGAATGGTGGCCTTGAGGTGGGATAGTGTAGAGGGCCTCTGGCTCACAATATTTACTCACTATGAAATGAAACTCACTGCTATCAGGATACAAAGTCTACATTATACTAACATAAATAACGTCTTATTTGTATAAAATGTGCAGTTTTTTTCTTTATTTTCTGGAATATACTTTAGTGCAGTACCATTGGCTTAAATAGAGGCAGTTTATAACAAATATTTCTATGAAATTGATAAGAGTTTTATTAAGTATTCATGATTTTACTGCATTGTAAGCATTAAGTGACTCTGAAATTAGACTGGCTGTGTAAGAATTCAACTCTAACACTCAGTTATGTGTCATTGGTTAAGTTGTTTAAACTCTTCCTGATTCAATTTTCTCAACTATTAAAAAAACATCTTTCTCATAAAGGTTTGTAAGAATTAAGTGAGTTACTATAAGTAAAGTTCCTAGACCAATGCCAAGCAGATGGTAAGTACTACCTCATAGTATTTTTAGTACTATATCATTGATAACCATTTACTTTGTTGCTGTTGTCATTTTATGATACTGAGTATCCTCTTTGTATGGAAGATGTTGTTAGGATGAAGAATAGTATTACATATCCTAAGCAATTGTCCAGTATCAGAAGTGAGAATTAAATGTTTAATAATGGGTCTGAAATGGTCCTTCAACCAATCAGAAGGGAGAGAAGATATAGTCTCTATGGCGATACTGGTAGATACTAGATGAATATAAACCCTAACTTATAGTCTATGGATACTACAAAGTGGAAAGCTCTTCATTAGAAAGCTCATAAATGTTTGTGTTCAAACGTAGCAAGTATCTATCACTCCAGGGTAAGAATATTCCTTATTTGTTTCTAACTCTAAACCCTTTTTTAAAAGTTTGTCTTTGCAAGCTGTTGTGACCATTCTAGAAAAAGCAGTCAGAATGGTTTAGTTTTCCTAAGGTATTTCAGATACAGCCAAAAGAGTTGAAATAGACCTCTGGGAATCTGAACTTCATGTAATTAAGAGAGAGGATGAAATGTTTAAGCTGCAGGTTAAAAATTTGCACTCAATTCTTCAGTTTAGATTGCATACATAAAAATAAAAAATGTGTGTGTGTCTGTGTGTAGTTAAAAAAAGAGAAAATAAGACAGACCATAATATGTGGAAAGAGAAAAATAGAAATAAAAACAAAGAAAATCCCTACTGTTAAGATTCTCTCAGAGAGAAGAAACAGGATTTATAGTGAAATTATTTTTCTTGCATTTTAATGGGATAAAACTTTGTTAAGTGTAAAACAGAAAAAGAAATGGTACATCTGGCCCTTTAAAATAAATGGGCTTTTTGCCTGGCCCTCAACCACTTCCCTTTCATGGAACTAGTTGTCCTAAGGAATTACCAAATACTGTTGTAAAAGGAGTCCAGTCTTTCAGCTCCTAGAGAAAAGAAGTGCAGAAAGAAGAAAGGAGTCCATTCAATTGACCAAATGACTGGATCAATATTTATTGAGTTTGATCTCTATCCTAAACATAGCTCAATCTAAAAATAGATCCATAAAGAGTTCCATCATGGTAACTGTCAAACATAAATTCAAATACACTAAAGCAAAATTGAAAAATATAAAGCAGATTTAAGAAGAGAAGAAACAAAAATCAAGTATTTTAATAAAGTATTAATTGAATAGGATTCAATATAGATTTTGGTTTATGTATTTCACAGGATATTTTGAAACCTAAGTCATCGAGTCATATTGTGTGGGAAATAGCTATGATCAAATAATTAGGAGGATGGCGGAGAAGTAGCAGGCTGAGACTACTTCAGCTAGCCGGAGATCAGCGAGATAGCTTATCTAAAGATTGCAAACACCTGCAAATCCATCGGCAGATCCAAGAGAAGAAGAATAGCAATTCTGGAAACAGAAAAACAACCACTTTCCTGAAAGGTAGGACTGGCGGAGAAGTGAATCCAAAGCAACTGGAAGATAGACCCCAGGGGGAGGGGCCGGCTCCTGGCAAGCAGCTGAGCAACGGCGTAAAAAATCAGGACTTTTAAAAGTCTCTTCCGCTGAGGGACATCGCTCCAGAGGCTAAACCGGGGCGAAGCCCACGCGGGGTCAGCATGGCCTCAGGTCCCGCAGGGTCACAGAACGATCGGGGGTGTCTGAGTGTCGCAGAGCTTGCGGGTATTGGAACGGGAAAGCCGGCTACAGAGACAGAGCCGACAGTAAGCTCACAGCTCAGTGTTACCTTGAACCGGTCGCAGGCTCGGTGAGCTCGGAGCGTGGCCGGAGGTCAGGCAGACGGGAGTAACTGGGCGCTGTTCTCTGAGGGCGCATTGAGGAGGGGGGCCCCGGGCACTCGGCTCCTCCAGGCTGGAGACCAGGAGGCCGCCATTTGTATTCCCAACATCCGGAACTCTACGGAAAGCGCTCAGGGAACAAAAGCTCCTGAAAGCAAACCCGAGCAGATTACTCACCCCGGCCCCTGGTAAGGGCGGTGCAATTCCACCTGGGGCAAAGACACTTGAAAATCACTACAACAGGCCCCTCCCCCAGAAGATCAACAAAAAATCCAGCTGAGACCAAGTTCACTTATCAAGGAGTGCGGTTTCAATACCAAGCAGCAGAATTCCAGAGGAGGAGAAAGCAAAGCACTGAACTCATGGCTTTTTCCCTGTGATTTTTTTTAGTCTTTCAGTTAATTTAATTTTTTTCTTTTTCATTTTTTGTTTTTTTTCTCGCCTTCTGGTAAAATTTTTTTTAACTTTTACCTTTTTCTTTTTTAACGTTTTTAACTAGTTTAATATATATATTTTTTCTTTTTTATATATTTATTTGTTTTACTTTTTTAAAATTCTTTTTTTTTTTAATTTTTTGTTTTTTTTTCTTTCTTCCCTTTTGAACCTCTTTTTATCCCATTTCTCCCCCCTCACGTTTTGGGATCTCTTCTAATTTGGTTAAAGCATATTTTCCTAGGATTGTTGCCACACTTTTAGTATTTTACTTAATCCTTCATATATTTTTTTTATTTTTTTTAAAGATTTTATTTATTTATCAGAGAGAGAGGGGGGAGAGAGCAAGCACAGGCAGACAGAATGGCAGGCAGAAACAGAGGGAGAAGCAGGCTCCCTGCTGAGCAAGGAGCCCAATATGGGACTCGATCCCAGGACGCCGGGATCATGACCTGAGACGAAGGCAGCTGCTTAACCAACTGAGCCACCCAGGCGTCCCATCCTTCATATATTCTTATGTGGACAAAATGACAAGACGGAAAAATTCAACACAAAAAAAAGAACAAGAGGCAGTACCGAAGGCTAGGGACCTAATCAATACAGACATTGGTAATATGTCAGATCTAGAGTTCAGAATGACAATTCTCAAGGTTCTAGGCGGGCTCGAAAAAGGCATGGAAGATATTAGAGAAACCCTCTCGAGAGATATAAAAGCCCTTTCTGGAGAAATAAAAGAACTAAAATCTAACCAAGTTGAAATCAAAAAAACTATTAATGAGGTGCAATAAAAAATGGAGGCTCCCACTGCTAGGATAAATGAGTCAGAAGAAAGAATTAGTGATATAGAAGATGAAATGACAGAGAATAAAGAAGCTGAGCAAAAGAGGGACAAACAGCTACTCGACCAAGAGGGGAGAATTCGAGAGATAAGGGACACCATAAGACGAAACAACATTAGAATAATTGGGATTCCAGAAGAAGAAGAAAGAGAGAGGGGAGCAGAAGGTATACTGGAGAGAATTATTGGGGAGAATTTCCCCAATATGGCAAAGGGAAGGAGCATCAAAAGTCAGGAGGTTCAGAGAACGCCCCTCAAAATAAATAAGAATAGGCTGACACCCCGTCACCTAATAGGAAAATTTACAAGTCTCAGTGACAAAGAGAAAATCCTGAAAGCAGCCCGGGAAAAGAAGTCTGTAACATACAATGGTAAAAATTTTAGATTGGCAGCTGACTTATCCACAGAGATCTGGCAGGCCAGAAAGAGCTGGCATGATGTTTTCAGAGCACTAACGAGAAAAACATGCAGCCAAGAATACTATATCCAGCTAGGCTATCATTGAAAATAGAAGGAGAGATTAAAAGCTTCCAGGACAAACAAAAACTGAAAGGATTTGCAAACACCAAACCAGCTCTACAGGAAATATTGAAAGGGGTCCTCTAAGCAAAGAGAGAGCCTACAAGTGGTAGATCAGAAAGGAACAGAGACCATATACAGTAACAGTCACTTTACAGGCAATACAATGGCACTAAATTCATATCTCTCAATAGTTACCCTGAATGTTAATGGGCTAAATGCCCCTGTCAAAAGACACAGTGTATCAGAATGGATAAAAAAAACAAAACCCATCTATATGTTGCCTCCAAGAAACTCATTTTAAGCCCAAAGACACCTCTAGATTTAAAATGAGGGGCTGGAAAAGAATTTACCATGCTAATGGACATCAGAAGAAAAGAGGAATGGCAATCCTTATATCAGATCAATTAGATTTTAAGCCAAAGACTATAATAAGAGATGAGGAAGGACACTATATCATACTCAAAGGGTCTGTCCAACAAGACGATTTAACAATTTTAAATATCTATGCCCCCAACGTGGGAGCAGCCAACTATATAAACCAATTAATAACAAAATCAGAGAAACACATAAACAGCAATACAATAATAGTAGGGGACTTTAACACTCCCCTCACTGAAATGGACAGATCATCCAAGCAAAAGATCAGCAAGGAAATAAAGGCTTTAAACGACACACTGGACCAGATGGACATCACAGATATATTCAGAACATTTCATCCCAAAGCAACAGAATACACATTCTTCTCTAGTGCATATGGAACATTCTCCAGAATACATCACATCCTTGGTCCTAAATCAGGACTCAACAGGTTTCAAAAGATTGGGATCATTCCCTGCATATTTTCAGACCACAATGCTCTAAAGCAAAAATCAACCACAAAAGGAAGTTTGGAAAGAACCCAAATACAAGGAGACTAAACAGCATCCTTCTAAAGAATGAATGGGTCAACCGGAAAATTAAAGAAGAATTGAAAAAAAAAATCATGGAAACAAATGATAATGAAAATACAACAGTTCAAAATCTGTGGGACACAACAAAGGCAGTCCTGAAAGGAAAATATATAGCGGTACAAGCCTTTCTCAAAAAACAAGAAAGGTCTCAGGTACACAAACTAACCCTACACCTAAAGGAGCTGGAAAAAGAATAAGAAAGAAACCCTAAGCCCAGCAGAAGAAGAGAAATCATAAAGATCAGAGCAGATATCAATGAAATAGAAACCAAAAAACCAATAGAACAAATCAACGAAACTGGGAGCTGGTTCTTTGAAAGAATTAATAAAATTGATAAACCCCTGGCCCGACTTATCAAAAAGAAAAGAGAAAGGGCCCAAATAAATAAAATCATGAATGAAAGAGGAGAGATCACAACTAACACCAAAGAAATACAAACTATTATAAGAACATACTATGAGCAACTCTACGCCAAAAAATTTGACAATCTGGAAGAAATGGATGCATTCCTAGAAACATATAAACTACCACAACTGAACCAGGAAGAAATAGAAAGCCTGAACAGACCCATAACCAGTAAGGAGATTGAAACAGTCATTAAAAATCTCCAAACAAAAAAAAGCCCAGGGCCAGACGGCTTCCCAGGGGAATTCTACCAAACATTTAAAGAAGAACTAATTCCTATTCTCCTGAAATTGTTCCAAAAAATAGAAATGGAAGGAAAACTTCCAAACTCATTTTATGAGGCCAGCATCACCTTGATCCCAAAACCAGACAAGGATCCCATCAAAAAAGAGAGCTATAGACCAATAACCTTGATGAACACAGATGCGAAAATACTCAACAAAATACTAGACAATAGGATTCAACAGTACATTAAAAGGATTATTCACCACAACCAAGTGGGTTTTATTCCAGGGCTGCAAGGTTGGTTCAACATCCCCAAATCAATCAATGTGATACAACACATCAATAAAAGAAAGAACAAGAACCATATGATACTCTCAATAGATGCTGAAAAAGCATTTGACAAAGTACAGCATCCCTTCCTGATCAAAACTCTTCAAAGTGTAGGGATAGGGGGCACATACCTCAATATCATCAAATCCATCTATGAAAAACCCACCGCAAATATCATTCTCAATGGAGAAAAAAATGAAAGCTTTTCCGCTAAGGTCAGGAAAACAGCAGGGATGTCCATTATCACCACTGCTATTCAACAGAGTACTAGAGGTCCTAGCCTCAGCAATCAGACAACAAAAGTAAATTAAAGGCATCCAAATTGGCAAAGAAAAAGTCAAATTATCACTCTTCGCAGATGATATGATACTATATGTGGAAAACCCAAAACACTCCACTCCAAAACTGCTAGAACTTGTACAGGAATTCAGAAATGTGTCAGGATATAAAATCAATGCACAGAAATCAGTTGCATTTCTCTACACCAACAGCAAGACAGAAGAAAGAGAAATTAAGGAGTCAATCCCATTTACAATTGCACGCAAAATCATAAGATACCTAGAAATAAACCTAACCAAAGAGGCACAGAATCTATACTCAGGAAACGATGAAGTACTCATGAAAGAAATTTAGGACGACACAAAGAAATGGAAAAATGTTCCATGCTCCTGGATTGGAAGAATTAATATTGTGAAAATGTCTTTGCTACCTAAAGGAATCTACACATTTAATGCAATTCCTATCAAAGTATCATCCATCTTTTTCAAAGAAATGCAACAAATAATTCTAAAATTTATATGGAACCAGAAAAGACCTCGAATAGCCATAGGGATATTGAAAAAGAAAGCCAACGTTGGTGGCATCACAATTCCGGACTTCAAGCTCTATTACAAAGCTGTCATCATCAAGACAGCATGGTACTGGCACAAAAACAGACACATAGGTCAATGGAACAGAATAGAGAGCCCAGAAATAGACCCTCAACTCTATGGTCAACTAATCTTCGATAAAGCAGGAAAGAATGTCCAATGGAAAAAAGACAGCCTCTTCAATAAATGGTGCTGGGAAAACTGGACAGCCACATGCAGAAAAATGAAATTGGACCATTTTCTTATACCACATGCAAAAATAGACTCAAAATGGATGAAGGGCCTCAATGTGCGAAAGGAATCCATCAAAATCCTTGAGGAGAACACAGGCAGCAACCTCTTCGAACTCAGCCGCAGCAACATCTTCCTAGGAACAACGCCAAAGGTAAGGGAAGCAAGGGCAAAAATGAACTATTGGGGTTTCATCAAGATCAAAAGCTTTTGCACAGCAAAGGAAATAGTTAACAAAATCAAAAGACAACTGAAAGAATGGGAGAAGATATTTGCAAACGACATATCAGATAAAGGACTAGTGTCCAGAATCTATAAAGAACTTAGCAGACTCAACACCCAAAGAACAAATAATTCAATCAAGAAATGGGCAGAGGACATGAACAGACATTTCTGCAAAGAAGACATCCAGATGGCCAACAGACACATGAAAAAGTGCTCCATATCACATGTCATCAGGGAAATACAAATCAAAACCACAATGAGATATCACCTCACACCAGTCAGAATGGCTAAAATCAACAAGTCAGGAAATGACAGATACTGGTGAGGATGCGGAGAAAGGGGAACCCTCCTACACTGTTGGTGGGAATGCAAGCTGGTGCAGCCACTCTGGAAAACAGCATGGAGGTTCCTCAAAATGTTGAAAATAGAACTGCCCTATGACCCAGCAATTGCACTATTGGGTATTTACCCTAAAGATACAAACGTAGTGATCCAAAGGGGCACGTGCACCTGAATGTTCATAGCAGCAATGTCCACAATAGCCAAGCTATGGGAATAACCTAGATGTCCATCAACAGATGAATGGATCAAGAAGATGTGGTATATATACACAATGGAATACTATGCAGCCATCAAAAGAAATGAAATCTTGCCATTTGCGACAACATGGATGGAACTAGAGGGTATCATGCTTAGCGAAATAAGTCAAGCAGAGACAGACAACTATCATATGATCTCCCTGATATGAGGAACTGGTGATGCAACATGGGGGCTTAAGTGGGTAGGAGAGGAATAAATGAAACAAGATGGGAATGGGAGGGAGACAAACCATAAGTGACTCTTAATCTCACAAAACAAACTGAGGGTTGCTGGGGGAAGGGGGTTTCGGAGAAGGGGGTGGGATTATGGACATTGGGGAGGGTATGTGCTTTGGTGAGTGCTGTGAAGTGTGTCAATCTGGTGATTCTCAGTCCTGTACCCCTGGGACTAACAATATATGTTTATAAAAAATAAAAAATTAAAAAAAATAATTAGTCTGCGATTTAATATCAGCTCTGCCCCTAACTTGGCTATCAGGCTTTGGATTATTCACTTCCATTCTCCAAATGTCAATCTTCTTATTTGATAGAAATCAGAGATGCCCAGGGTCAACTGGCTGGATCAAGAGCATGCAACTCTTGATCTCAGGGTCATGAGTTCTTGCTCCACATTTGGGTTTGGAACCTACTTTAAATATACATACATATGTAAGTACATACATACATAAATCAGAGATGCCAAAATGTTCTGATTGAGACCCACAGTAAGAAGCGTGTTTTACAATATATATTGTAAAAAAAAAAAAGCATAGTTTGAAAACACTATACTAGGTGAACCTAGGATTCATCCACAGCTGATATTCTGTGACTCAGGTTAATTCGATTGGTCTGGACACTGCAGACATCTTTCATTATCTGAATCTGATCTGTTCTGAAAATCCAGTGGAAAACACATTTTTTTTAAAAAATGAAATGCTGTATTTCATTATTTTAATGAGAAAAATAATAATGTATTCCCAACTCATCTAGTAACAGTAATCATTTCCCTGAAATATTTCTAAACTGCTGTTAAACACTTAAGTATAATCCATCAGAATTTTGAAATAAAATAAAATATTTAAAAGACCAACTTTCCAATGAATTCACAATGAAACTATAGTGTTTTTGTGCACTATGAACAGTGGTATACTGCAACAACTCACAAGAGCTTATTTTTTAAATTATAAGAAATATCTGAAAAGGCTGTAAAACAGTAGCTTGAAGCAGGCTATGGTAGGAGTATTTATATCAAAGGAATCACCAAATGCTGCATATCAAGGCTTTCTCCCTTAAACCCAGACCTAGTCATTAACATTTCCAGACTATAATGTACAAAGGTAGATAGAGGAAGCCATGATTCAGAAGGTTAAATGGTGGTGTTTTCATCCTATTTTGATGTATAGCAGTTTTGGTCATGTTTTTCTTCCAATAAAATCAATATCATGTAATATATGATAAAAGCAAGTGTTTTTACAAATAGTGCTAATAATTCTAATAGGAAGATTTCTCAATTCTATAATGTTATTGAAGAGAAAAAGAACAAATATTCTCATTTGCTTTGTCCAACTACCTCTCATATATTCTCCTTTTCTTAACCTAGTGGATCATTGCTTGATAGGAAAAATGACACCTGAAAATATCAAGACCCAGGTGGATGAATTCTGATAAAACCAATCCCAGGTGGATAAAATCTCCCAACTATAAAATATACAAGATTCTCAGAAATTCTGTGGTGTTGATCAGCTCCATGCTGATCATGTTTATCAACATTGATTTAAAAAATAGGGGAATATCTTCAATATCAGCCGCAGCAACTTTTTCAAGATATGTCTCCAAAGGTAAAGGAAACAAAAGCGAAAATAAACTTGTAGGGCTTCATCAAAATCAAAAGCTTCTGCACAGCAAAGAAAACAGTCAAAAAACAATGAGGCAACCCACGGAATGGGAGAAGATATTTGCAAATGACAGTACAAACAAAAGGTTGATATCCAGGATCTATAATGAACTCCTCAAACTCAACACACACAAAACAGACAAGCATATCAAAAAATGAGCAGAAGATATGAACAGAGACTTCTCCAATGAAGACATACAAATGGCTGTCAGACACATGAAAAAATGTTTATCATCACTAGCCATCAGGGAGATTCAAATTAAAACCACATTGAGATATCACCTTAAACCAGTTAGAATGGCCAAAATTAACAAGACAGGAAACAACATGTGTTGGAGGGGATGTGGAGAAATGGGAACCCTTCTACACTCTTGGTGGGAATGCAAGTTGGTGCAGCCTCTTTGGAGAACAGTGTGGAGATTCCTCAAGAAATTAAAAATAGAACTTTCCTATGACCCTGCCATTGCACTCCTGGGTATTTACCCCAAAGATACAGATGTCGTGAAAAGAAGGGCCATCCATACCCCAATGTTTATAGCAGCAATGGCCACAGTCACCACACTGTGGAAAGAACCAAGATGCCCTTCAACAGTTGAATGGATAAGGAAGATGTGGTCCATATACACTATGGAATATTATGCCTCCATCAGAAAGGATGAATACCCAACTTTTGTAGCAACATGGACGGGACTGGAAGAGATTATGCTGAATGAAATAAGTCAAGCAGAGAGAGTCAATTATCATATGGTTTCACTTATTTGTGGAGTATAACAACTAGCATGGAGGACATGGCGAGTTAGAGAGGAGAAGAGAGTTGGGGGAAGTTGGAAGGGGAGGTGAACCATGAGAGACTATGGACTCTAAAAAACAATCTGAGGGGTTTTAATTGATGGGTGGGTGGGAGGTTGGGGTACAAGGTGGTGGGTATTATATAGGGCATGGATTGCATGGAGCACTGGGTGTGGTGAAAAAATAATGAGTACTGTTATGCCAAAAATAAATTTTAAAAAAATTAAAAGCAAAAAAAAAAAATAGGAGAACACCTGGGTGGCTCAGTAGATTAAGCCTCTGCCTTTGTCTCAGGTCATGATCTCAGGTTCCTGGGATTGAGCCCCACATCAGGATCTCCACTCAGCGGGGAGCCTGCTTCCCCCCTCTCTCCTAGCCTGCCTCTCTGTCTACTTGTGATCTCTGTCAAATAAATTTTCAAAAATCTTAAATAAATTAAATAATTAATTAATTAGAAATTAAAAATAAAATACGGAACACACAATCTCTGGATAGTGATGACCACATGCCCTAATACAGCACTGACAGCAATGTGCAACCAGGTAGCATTTCTAGACAACTCCAACAGAACTTTCATACATTCAGGAAAGCAGCTTTTCTGGGTAAACATAAACAATCAATATTTTGTTCAAGGAAAGACTAGAAAAGTTAAAATTGCAAGAAATTGGGAAACAAGGGCAGAGGAAAGAAAATACCATCACTGAGTTAGGGTAGTAGACAGAGTCGTTCACTGAAGTTGGATTTAGCATGTGAATCTTTCCATTTCCATAAAGAAACATAGTTTATAGAATATTCTTTAATTTGCTATCAAAGATATTTTCAAGTTAGGGTGGAAAGATGTCATTTCAATTTTTCACTAGGTCTCTTGGGCAGATGGTTACATTATCAGTCATCTTCACTCACAGAGTGTGAAATATGAATATTAAAGAAAGCAGAGATGAAGGAGAAGCCACAAGCCAGAGAAAAATCACTGACAAAGGAGAGAGCATTGTATTTTCAACTAAATACTTAGTAAAAACTATGGAAGAAAACAAAAACTTGTAAAAGAAATGGAGGTGCAAGAAATTCAAAGGTACACTTGATGTTTCTCCTGGGGCTCTCTTACCCTCTCTTAATTTGTGTAAGTTTCCTTAGAATATTCTACTTTACATTCATAGAGTAAAACAAGAAGCATAGCTTCCTGATTACAGTTTGTTTACACACTATGTAGTTGCCTAAACTCAAGTATAAATTGACTTACTGCTATGCTGATATAAGCACGTGATTTTTCTAAATGTGCACCTTCCACCATCATAAAGACTTATTTTAGAATCCAAAAATTAGTTATATAAATGTTAGCTTTACTGCTAGACACAGCATTATCATTGCTTTCTGTATGTAATAATGCTACTTGATTGTAAACATTTTGAAGGCAATTGTTTTGTCTTGTAATGTTTTATCTTCTTTAACATTTAGTTCAGCAATAGTTATGTAGCAGTGTCTTTAGTGGTACTGAAGACAGTCTCTTTACTGTTTCTCTTGAAAGTATCCTTAAGGGTGTCTGGGTAGCTCAGTTGGTTGAGTGTCAGTCTCTTGATTTCGGCTCAGGTCATAATCTCAGGGTTGCGGGATCCAGCCTCATGACAGGTCCCATGTCAGGCCCTGTGTTGGGCTTCACGTAGGGCTTCATTTTCCTCAAGGAATCTGCTTGAGGTTTTCTCTCTTCCTCTCTCTCTGTACACCACCCCGCTCTCTCTCACTCTTTTTCTCTCTCTCTATGTCTTTGAGACAAATAAATTAAAAAAAAAAAAAAAAAGCACCCTGAGGAGGAAGAACCCAAGAATATGTGTTAGGAAGTCTGAATTCTTGATCTATTAAACATTACATTCCTTGAATATCTAATAAAATATTTGGGCTAATTTACTTCTAAGTGTCTAATATGTGTGCCCATTTTCTGCTCAGATAAGACCTCATCCATTAATATTGTCCTCTCAATATACACACTTTCCTCCACCCTATAATATTAAAAAATGTACATAGCTTTTGAAGATAATTATATACAAATGAAGGTTTTTGTTTCTCCTCTAGATGATATAATCATTATCCTGAGTGAAAATTTAAATGTGATCTATTTAAAGAGGAAAGTCATATTCATAGTATGTCTTGATTACTGGAAGTCTTTGAACAAAATCTTTCATTACATGCTTCTGGGGAAAACAGCTCATTGTCAACTGAATGCAATCATAGCTGGTTAAATGGCCAGATACTCAAAATACTCAATTGAAGACAGTCTCTAGTGGGATGCCTCAGGACTCTGCATTGAACAAATTTCACATTTCTTGCTATCAATGATTTTCATGAAAATATTTTTAAAAAATCATGTCATAATTTGACATGAGGATAAAAGAATGCACCACCTTGAAGTAAACATTTTTCAAATAGCAGAAATTGTAATAATGGACTTAAATCAACAAAAAGGAATTCAATGAAAGAAATGTTAGGCAGCTTCTGTGTCTAATTTTTGAATAATTGACTACATAAAGCAGATAAAGGGAATATTTAGCTTTCTAGCATATTGAAATTAAATAAGGCCCAGGTGTTTCTGTTTACAACAAACTCAACAGAAGTCAAGACTTCATCGGTAGCCAAACATCTAGTGAAAGATAGGCAAATATTCTGCCTAGACAATAGATATGTTCAATTCTGCATCCAGAGAGTCTCCCTTGGTTTCAGTATATAGTCACAATTTAAAGGAATATGGTCTTGTCTTTTTAGTGTCCTATTCAAAGGGAAAATATTTGAATTTATTCAATAAAAGTTTGCTTTCAGTGTTTATAGTAGTACAAAGAACAATGATGGCATATATAATTTTGGGAATATATTCATTTGATGTTATAGCTCAAAGATTTTATTTATCTATTTGAAAGAGAGGGTGTGCATGAGCAGGGGGAGGAGTGGAGGTAGATGAAGAAGCAGACTCCCTTCTGAGTAGGGAGACCTATGCTGGCCATTCCAGAACCAGGAGATCATGACTCCAGCTAAATTCACATGCTTAACCAATGGAGTCACCCAGGCACCCCTGATGTTACATTTAAAATAAAAATAATTAAATACTTTTCACTTAGTGGCAGAATAATATTTAAGTATAAGGAGCAGCCTCTATCTAATGCAATAGCATACAGTGAATTTACTGTAGGTTGTGTATGGAGACATGAAAGGTAGTTGACACCATCACATTACTTCATTGTACATAGAGATATCACTCATGCCTGTTTCACAATAGTCTGATAAGTCAGAACTATTCCTCCATCTATATCTTTGAAATTGGGCTTAGAATAAAATCCAAGCTCTGCCTGGCTACAAGTCTCTCTATAGTCTAGACCTGACCTGCTTACCATTCTACCTCACTCTTTATTCTTCCTCTTTTTGCAAAACTTTAGCTCTTGTGGTTTTCCAATACATACATGAGTACAACCAGATTTATGTTATTTACCTAAAACAGATAGAAAATGCCTATAATATGTACTAGGCTTGTGTACAGAATGTAACTTAAGTAACACTAGTGTAGCTTTTTCTATGAAATATTAAGAAATTTTATAAATGCAATACCTAAGTATTATTTATACAGCAATTTCCCATAATTGTAATCAATCACCATCTTTTAGTATGGGTTCCTCAAATCCAGGATTACTAAGTAAATAAATCATTTCAATTTTTAAAAAGTTTTACCCATGGCATCCTTTCACTGATAATACAAAAAATCATGCATAATATTTGTCATGTGGATCAGTGACAAAACAAAATATTAATTTTTGGTCTATTTTTTTAGTAAGTGTGATAGACCAAACTAAAATGACCATTTCATTCACTTAAAAGAGAAATGTCCATGAACAGGCATTAATTCAAAGAAGATAACCAGATGGGCAACAGACTGATGAGAAAGTGTTCCACATCACTCAGCATCAGGGAAATACAAATCAAAACCACAATGAGATACCACCTCACACAAGTCAGAATGGCTAAAATTAACAAGTCAGGAAATGACAGATGCTGGTGAGGATGCAGAAAAAGGGGAACCCTCCTACACTATTGGTAGGAATGCAAGCTGGTGCAGCCACTCTGGAAAACAGCATGGAAGTTCCTCAAAAAGCTGAAAATAGAGCTACCCCATGACCCAGCAATCATGCTACTGGGTATTTACCCTAAAGATACAAATGTAGTGATCTGAAGGGGCATGTGCCCCTGAATGTTTATAGCAGAAATGTCCACAATAGCCAAACTATGGAAAGAACCTAGATTTCCATCAACAGATGAATGGATAAAGATGTGATATATATGTATATATATATATATATATATATATATATATATATATACACACACACACACACACACACACATACATGCACAATGGAATACTTTGCAGCCATCAAAAAATGAAATCTTGGGGACCTGGGTGGCTCAGTGGGTTAAGCCGCTGCCTTCAGCTCAGGTCATGATCTCGGAGTCCTGGGATCGAGTCCCGCATCGGGCTCTCTGCTCAGCATGGAGCCTGCTTCCTCCTCTCTCTCTCTCTGCCTGCCTCTCTGCCTACTTGTGATCTCTCTCTGTCAAATAAATAAATAAAATCTTTAAAAAAAAATGAAATCTTGTCATTTGCAACAACGTGGATGGAACTAGAGGGTAGATATTATGTTGAGCGAAATAAGTCAATCAGTGAAAGACAATTATCATATGATCTCCCTGATACGAGGAATTTGAGAGGCAAAGTGGATGTTTTGGGAGTAGAGAAGGAAAAAAAATGAAACAAGACGGGATTGAGAGGGAGACAAACCATAAGAGACTCTTAATCTCACAAAACAAACTGAGGGTTGCGGGGTGGGGAGCACTAGGGAGAGGGTCATTAGGTTATGGACATTGGGGTGAGTATGTGCTATGGTGAGTGCTATGAAGTGTGTAAGCCTGATGATTCACAGACCTGTATACCCCTGAAGCTAATAATACATTATATGTTAATTAAAGAGAGAGAGAGAGAAATGTCCAAAATCTCCAGGTTGGAGATTTGAATAGGCTAAAAAGGAATTCAGGGATAAAAGAAATAGAAGATACATTATTGAGGCATGGTTTTGATTAGAGTCAACATTTTCTGTACTTTGTTGTTAATGAATCTTGCATATGGAAATTATAGTTGCTAATAATCTGCTTTCAGAAGACTGATGCAAATATTAAAAAATAATGTACTAACAAGATTGTTAATGCCACATAAAAGTGCTAATTATACACCATTCCCTGCCTACATAGCTAAACCCAAGAGACATCTAAGAAATTGTTAAATAATCTTCACTAGAAATGTAAATATTGTTGAATGGCATGATGAATTTCCATTTAAGGATTCTGGCGTTATCTCACCCATAAAAAAAGAGAAAATAAATACAAAAAATATAGCATATTAAGTGTATTCAGGGAGAAAGATTATTTTGCTCATGGAAAATGACTCATTAATATATTTACATCTGATATTCAACATATTTTTTTAAAGATTTTATTTATTTATTTGTCAGAGAGACTGAGCACAGGCAGAGTGGCAGGCAGAGGCAGAGGGAGAAGCGGGCTTCCTGCTGAGCAAGGAGCCCAATGTGGGACTCAATCCCAGGATGCTGGGATCATGAAGACAGCCACTTAACCAACTGAGCCACCCAGGCGTCCCTCAACATATGTTTTAAAAGGTAGATTTCATACTGAACTATATTTAGAGTACATTTGGGACTCATTATATTGGATAATTCTTATAAATTTTAGTGTTATAACTTTTAATATTTTAATAGTATCAGTGATAGCAGTCATTTTCCAAAATGTATTTGAAATGTTAGCCTGGTGCTTGGGTTTTATGACTCTAGCTTTGTTTCTACATTATTCCCATTAAAAGTATTCTTTATAGAAGTACAAAAGAGATGTTTTATGAGGTTTTTCCCCTTTGTATAAATACCATTAAAGCAACTGTCCTTTGTCAATTTTAGTTTAAATTTACTTTCTAATTTTTTTTTCCAAGGTGGAGGGAGGGATGTCTGGGTGGGTCAGTCGGTTTAGCATCTGTCTTCTGTTCAGGTCATAATCTCAGGGTTGTAAGAAGGAGCACTACATCTGGCTTTGTGGTGGGTGTGAAGTCTCCTTAAGTTTTTCTCCCTCCCTCTGGCCCTTCTCCCCTCCACATTTATTTTATTTTATTTTTTGAATAATTTATTTGAAGGGTGCCTGTGTAGCTCAGATGGTTGGACATCTGCCTTTGGCTCAGGTCATGATCTCCGGGTCCAGGGATCTGGCCCCACATCACACTTCTGGCTCAGCGGGGAGCCTGCTTCTCCCTCTCCCTTTGCCTCTCCCCTTCCTGTGTGCTTTTTCTCTCTAATGAATAAATAAAACCTTAAAAAAATGATAAAGAATTTATCTGAGAGAGAGATAGGAAGAAAGAGCCCAAGAGGTTGGGAGAGGGAGAAGCAGAACCCCCACCCCAAGCAGAGTCCAACATGGGGAACTATGCCAGGACACCGGGATCATGACCTGAGCCAAAATTAAAAGTCAGATGCTTAACCAACTGCCTCATCCAGGTGCCCCTAATTTACTTTTTAATATGAATTATTTTTCTTTGTCTAATAATAGCTTTTTAACAGGTAATTTGCAGTTGAAAACCTACTGGTCTTTGATCATTTGCTGGGCATTTTGAATGGCTTTTTTTTTTTTTAATTCTGTCAGCACTGAAATTGTGGTTTCTTTAAAATAGTGTCATGTTTTTTAACAATTTTCTAATTTTGCCAGATATGAGGTTGTTTGGACCCATTGGTTATTAAGCTGAACTGCATTAGTATCTACTACATCAATGGACAAATTAGAAGAGGACAACCACTCTATGGGAATAAATGAGAAAAAGTTGCTTCTCCTCAGGTATACTGCTCAGCAAGCAGAATGCAAACTGAATTTCAATCCCAACTTGTATTATTTTGGTTACACACCTTCGTGCAGGGTACAAACTATACAACATATTCTTAATGTACCTATTTTTTACAGTAATTTTAAAGTGTGAGTATCATAATGGGTTGCAGAAAACAATTATCTTTTTTTTAATTAATTTATCTTTTTCAGCATAACAGTATTCATTGTTTTTGCACCACACCCACTGCTCCATGTAATCCATGCCATCTCCAATAGCCACCACTGGTTCCCCCAACCTCCTACCCCCACCCCTTCAAAACCCTCAGATTGTTTCTCAGAGTCCATAGTCTCTCATGGTTCACCTCCCCTTCCAATTTCCCTAACTCCCTTCTACTCTCCATCTCCCCTTGTCCTCCATGCTATTTGTTATGCTCCACAAATAAGTGAAACCATATGATAATTGACTCTTTCTGCTTGACTTATTTCACTCAGCATAATCTCTTCCAGTCCCATCCATGCTGCTACAAAAGTTGGGTATTCATCCTTTCTGATGGAGGCATAATACTCCATCGTGTATATGGACCACATCTCCCTTATCCATTCATCCGTTGAAGGCATCTTGGTTCTTTCCACAGTTTGGCGACCATGGACATTGCTGCTATAAACATTGGGGTACAGATGGTCCTTCTTTCACTACATCTGTATCTTTGGGGTAGATACCCAGTAGTACAATTGTAGGGTCATAGGGAAGCTCTATTTTTAATTTCTTGAGGAATCTCCACACTGTTTTCCAAAGTGGCTGCACCAATTTGCATTCCCACCAACAGTGTAGAAGGGTTCTCCTTTCTCCACATCCTCTCCAACACATGTTGTTTCCTGTCTTGTTAATTTTGGCCATTCTAACTGGTGTAAGGTGGTATCTCAATGTGGTTTTAATTTGAATCTCCCTGATGGCTAGTGATGATGAACATTTTTTCATGTGCCATTTGTATGTCTTCTTTGGAGAAGTGTCTGTTCATATCTTCTGCCCATATTTTTATATGATTGTCTGTTTTGTGTGTGTTGAGTTTGAGGAGTTTTTTATAGATTGTGGATATCAACCTTTTGTCTGTACTGTCATTTGCAAATATCTTCTCCCATTCCGTGGGTTGCCTCTTTGTTTTGTTGACTGTTTCTTTTGCTGTGCAGAAGCTTTTGATCTTGATGAAGTCCCAAAAGTTCATTTTCTCTTTTGTTACCTTTGCCTTTGGAGACATATCTTGAAAGAAGTTGCTGTGGCTGATATCGAAGAGGTTACTGTCTATGTTCTCCTTTAGGATTCTGATGGATTCCTGTCTCACGTTGAGGTCTTTTATCCATTTCACGTTTATCTTTGTGTATGGTGTAAGAGAATGGTCAAGTTTCATTCTTCTACAGATAGCTGTCCTGTTTTCCCAGCACTATTTATTGAAGAGACTGTCTTTTTTTCCACTGTATAGAAAACAATTATCTTTTAAGTAGACTCCACACCAATATGGGACTTGAACTCATGATCCTGATATCAAGAGTCACATTCTCCACCAACTGAGCCAGCCAGGTGCCCCTAGAAAATAAATTATGATTTGTGCTTTATAGTCTGGGTTATAGTACATGCAGTTTTAAAATGTTTACATCATCCAGGCTTGTCTCAACTTCCTATTTTTAAATTGCTCACATTCAACAGAAAATAGTGTAGAAGGGGAAGATACAGGGACAATTTGATAATCCTAGTACTTTTGTTTCTACCTATCAGAAACATGATTCACCTACATGTCTCTGTCATTTTTCTGGGTATAGTTAACATATGCTGTTCCAGGTTGCTAGAATTAAAGCTAGGATCATTGTAGGGGCAACTGGGTGGCTCAATTGGGTAAGTGTCCAACTCTTGATTTTGGCTCAGGTCATAATCTCAGGGTCATGGGTCAGGCTCTGTGTTCAACATGTAGTCTGTTCCTCTCCTGCTCCCTCTACAGTTCTCTCTCTGTCTCAAATAAATAAATAAAATATTAAAAGTAAAAACAAAAACAAAAAAACCTAGGATCACTGTAGTTCAATGGCAAATCTGGAAATGTGAATTTAAAAGCATAAATGTATGAAATGAGGTGCTTGGCTGGCTCTGTCAGTAGAACAGGCAACTCTTGGTCTTGGGGATGAGAATTCAAGCCTCACACTAGGTATAGGGATTACTTTTTAAAAAGGCATGGATATATGAAAAGGTTGTTAAACTGAATTTATACCTGCTTACACCATGCTGTTTCAGCTTACTCCTGTCTGCCTAGACCTGTGGAATAGGCCAGATTCTATTTTTTGCTCATCCTCTTGATTACTAACCTGTGTCGGCCAGCCCTAACTCACTGACACTCAGTGTGTTGTGCAAACAGTCAAATATCAGATTTTGGTTAACATGACTAAAAAGTACTTCACTCCACCAAGAATCAAAAAACAAAATGTTGCAAAGGCATTAGTGCCCCTGAATTTGTCTTACCCAAGGGCCTTGACTTAAACCTCTAAAACTATTCTCATTGCACTTGAGTTTTTTTTTTCTCTTTCTCTAAGTGTTCATTCACTTAAGATTATGGTTACAAGTAAAATAGGGGTGCTTGGGTGCTGCTTTCGGTTAAGCATCTGCCTTCACCTCAGATCGTGATCCCAGGTTCTGGGATCAAGCCCTACATGAGGTTCCTTGCTCAGTGGAGGTCTCCTTCTCCCTCGGAATTCTCCTACTCCCTCTCCCTCTGCAACCCCTGATGTGCTCTTTCTATCTCTCACTCTATCTCAAATAAATAAGTAAATAAGTATTTTTTAAAAAACAATAAAATAAAGGTTACAAAATATCTCTAACACTCTGTTTTGTATTATATTATTGTTTCATTGAAGTATAGAGTTGAAAGAGACCTTAGAAATCATACACAATCTCTATCTCTTTTTTTTTTAATGTAAGCTCTATGCAGGGGTTCCAACTTATGACCCCGAGATCAACAGTCAAATGTTTGCACCTTTAATTCATATAATCTCTGTTCTATTACAACTTTTAATTTTCATTACAAAAGTAGAAATTTTCATAATAAAAATTCAAAAGCAGAAAGAAAAAATAGATCACACTGACACATACTTCTGAAACATATTTTCACTTAAAAGGAACATAAAAGTTTTTATGTATATATGTATTTAATTATTTTTAAGATTTTTTAAAGTAATCTCTATACCTAACATGGGGCTTGGACTCACAATCCCTAGATCAAGTTTCACATGCTCTGTTGAGTGAGCCCGCCAGGTGCCCTGACAGTTTTTATTTTTAAAATGACAATTGTTATTATTCTAATGGGGCATTACATTCTATCATTTGAATATACCACAATTTAGACAATTGTCTATTTTGGAACATTTAGTTTACTTCCCATTTTTTACTGTTATAATGCTAAGATGAGCTTGGTTATAGCTACAGATATATCCATACCCATGATTATTTCCTTAGGACAAACTCTAAGTAGGATTCTTTAATCAAATAACATTATAATTTTAAGGAATTAGTTTAATATAACAAAATGTTCTAATAAATGTTCTGCCTTCTGTACTCCTGCAGGCAGTATGAAGGTACCCTATGCCCAAACCATCTCCAACAATGGAAACAATTATGTAAAAAAAACTTTGCCAATTTGACAGGTAAGAAATTGTATTTCTTATTTTATTTTATTTTTTTAAGATTTTGTTTATTCATTTGACAGACAAAGATCACAAGTAGGCAGAGAAGCAGGCAGAGATAGAGGAGGAAGCAGGCTCCCTGCTGAGCAGAGAGCCCCATGCAGGGCTTGATCCCAGGACACTGGGATCATGACCTGAGCTGAAGGCAGAGGCTTTAACCCACTGAGCCACCCAGGTGCCCCTGTATTTCTTATTTTAATTTAAACTGTTTCGTATGTTTATTAGCCATTTTAATTTCTTCTTTTGTAAATTACTTGGTAATGGCACTTACCCATGTTTTATGAGGATATGCACTTTTACTAATGGCATGAATTTATTTGAGTGGTAAGGTTAGCAGTGTTAACTAATTACAAACTTGGACAATTTGAGATTGCAGTTGGTTTGTGGAAATGCCTAACACTGTCACAATAAAGTTCATATGAATGCTGCAGAGATTTTCTATTTTTTTCCCAGAGATTTTTTCTTAAAGCCATATCATTCTGTTCAATTTGGGCTTATCCATGATTTTACTGATAATCTTTATAAGATTATCTCATAGGTGATTTATTTAACTCTGAAACTTTATATATATTTGAATTTTTTCCACCAGATGTGACTTATTCCTAATATAAGATTTAAAAAACAATGTTCTATTTATAGACAATAAACTTTTTTAGTTAGGGCATTAAGTACTTTTCTCAATACATTTATTGTACAATATACTACCAATAACTGTTGAGCACCAGTGAGGATTAACACAATGTATAAGGATTTTACACCTAAAGGCAGTATAAATCTGCTCCCTAGGAAGATAATAGATTACCTGGTTTCTGGATGAAGTGTAATCGCTTCTTGGCCTTTTGGCTAAGATCAAGTGTGGATGAAATATAATTAATAAAGCCAGCAACTACACCTCAGAAAATTATGATTTAGTAGGAGGAGTAAAAAGGCAAAATTAGAAAATTATCAGTGTACCTCACTAAAGGAAAAAATCATTGGAGTTTAAATTTTTAAAAATGAAGAAAATAGTTCAGGTCCGTATTTATTTCAGAACTTGAGAAGAAAAATGTTATTTTGTGAGCTTAATTATTTGCATACGTACTTCACTAATAGAGTTAACCTTGATGATGTTGTGTCTGCTTGTCAAAGCCAGTTTGGGGGTTTGATGAAACCTCAAACAGAAGGAGTTTCCAGTTTCACATAGGGAATATGAGATTGGCTGCTATCTAAGGAGAGATGCTATTTATAGGAAGGAGTGAAGCTGTGGAGATAGATTCATTTTTAAGAAGGCTGGATAGTGTTTCTCTAATCACCTCATCCGCACCCTCTCCAATGTGTGGCTCCTACATGGAACCTTTCTGTTATTAAATACTTAATCCATAGCACTTTTTTTTTTCTTTTCAAACTGACCCTTTCTACCTTCTCTGGGTTATATTCTCCAATATCCAAATTTATTACATTTCACACAGTACTTCCAATTTGCAGCTGCTTCCTGTCCTAAAACATTTCATCTCTTCTTAATTGACAGTGATGCCGCTCCTCTCTATTTTTAATCCTCTGTCTCTCTGCATCAGTTTTTCTCTCACATGCACAAACACCATCCTTCAACCCCTGTACTCCTTGTGTTGCTTTGTCTCTGAGTCAAACGTTTACAATTAGGATGTTGGATGAAGTTAATTATAAATGAATATTTCCCCATTAATTATATGATTAAACAATTGGATGGACAAGGTCCTTTATGGTAGGATTGATGGGTTTGTGTGCTTTACATTATCTTATTTTGCTTGGGAAAAGAGATTTTCAGAGTTGAAAAAAATTCATTTTACCTCCATAAAGTCATACAGGATACCGGTCCATTCTCTAAAAACAATGATGGAGTCACTTTATGAAAATAAGTTGCACAGATAATTTATCTGAGAAAGTGAGATATTGAGAAAGCCTTTCAGAGTGGCAGTGAAGTCCCCAAAGATGGGTGAAAAAGTATGTATTTAAAAGTATGTAGGGGGGGCGCCTGGGTGGCTCAGTGGGTTAAAACCTCTACCTTTGGCTCAGGTCATGATCTCAGGGTCCTGGGATCGAGCCCCACATTGGGCTCTCTGCTTAAGGGAGAGCCTGCTTCCCCCTTTCTCTCTGCCTGCCTCTCTGTCTACTTGTGATCTCTGCCTGTCAAATAAATAAGTACAATCTTTTAAAAAATAAATAAATAAAAGTATGTAGGAATGCCTGGGTGGCTCAGTAGGTTAGGCCTCTGACTATGGCTTGGGTCATGATCCCAGGGTTTGGGATCGAGGCCCGCATCAGGCTCCTTGCTCAGCAGGGAGTCTGCTTCTCTCTCTGCCTCTGCCTGCTTGTGCTCTCACTCTCTTTCCCTCTCTCTCTCTGACAAATACATAAATAAATAAAATCTTAAAAAAAAAAAAAGAATTACCCTACTTTCTAAAAAAATAAAATCACCTCAAGTACTTAAGGAAAAGATTGCATGGTGAAGCATGATTTCTCTGACTTCTCAGATCTAGATTTAATTTGATAAATACAATACATTTCCATTATTATAAGAAAAAATGAATATTGCCACAGAAAAAATAGATGGGTTATTTCACTTAATTTAGTCCCATCACTTGCTCTTTCTGTGGGACTATCATTCAATCTAGCTAAGTATAAAGAAGACACATAAGGTTTTGTGATAGCTGTAGAATCAACCTATGACATTATATACCGGGTTTTTTTTTTCTTTTTTTAAAGTAAACTCTATACGCAGTGTGGGGCTCAAACTCAGCAATTCCAAGATCAAGATTTGCATACTCTACTGACTGAGCCAGCCAGGTGTCCCATCACAGAGTGTTTTTTTATCTGCCTAAATTTTCTTTAATCTCTGGGTTGGTGCATTAATCTTGAAATAGAGTCATTTTACATAGTTCTGTATTTAAGCCCTATAAAAATCAAAATCTCTTAATAACACTTGATAATCCAAATCCATTGTTATAGTATAATGTAACATGTAAGGATATCATTCCCCATTATATATATGCAACCTAATTATTCAGTGGCAACCACCAAAGAAAAAGAAAAACAAAACAAAATACTTATTCCATGGTACATAAAGATAGCACTATGATCTCAACCTGAGTACTCCAGTGAAAATAGATTATTTGGCCCTGGTTAGTGTTTATTATAATAATTCTCAGAAGAATGAGATGTATTTTTAATGACATTCTATCTTATGTAAGACTATAAACTTAAAAAATTTTATAGCTTTGAACTTTAGCTTTTTCAGTATTCTTCAGTTTGATTTGCTCCATGTGTACTTCTTCCAGCAAGCCACAGAAGTTGTAAACAATGGAAAATAGAAATGGCTAATGAATCATATTTTGGGACGTGGAAAAGGTCAAAGTTGTACAGTTTATGATTACCTTCTAGAGAATATATAGGACATTAAAATTCTGATGCTACAATCTTGTGACATAGAATATAATGAGAACAATAAATAATAAACTGTATGACATGAATCTTCTTGTGACAATAGGAAATACTTAACCCATTCCCATTACTAGCAGAAGAAAGGGCTACTTTGATGATGTTATCTTTTCCTTTTGCAGTAAAGAGCTGTTTAAGCCACAGAAAAGAAAAGGAAAATTTTTATTTTCAAGAGTGATGAATATGTTGCATTATGAGCACTTTCCAAATTGAATATGATGTTGTGTTATAGGTTAATATTTGCTTATGTTATACTACAATAATTTAAAAATAACATTTTTAAGGCAAATCATGTGTTTAAAATGGATGTTTGACTGTCATTGAGGATGCCGGCACCTATGATAATAAAATGTTACAGTATTCCCATACAGACGGTGTGAATAAACAAAAATACTTACAATTTACTTGCATTTAAAAACAAGATCCCAGGCTTATTCTATATTTACACTTACTGAAATTTGTTATATAGGCACAGAGCTCTCCATAAACTAAAGAAAATATATTCATCCTATACCACAGAGTTATAAATAAAACTTCAATACCTCAGTTGATTAATAGCTAATTTTTTTATTGCTCACTATAGGTATTCAGTGTTGTGAAATGACACAAAAAATAACAAACACAGAGTGTTACAAAAGAGAACAGAGAGCTGAGAACCAGCAGTTTGTGTTGGTGGAACTTCCTTGTTACAGAGAATTTGTCATGAATTGTTGTAATTGGGGACAGTCTTTCAGAGCCTTTATCACTCTACTTCCTTTGAGAAAGAACATGTATCCTGTCCTGCTGTCACTTACACACCTCTTGGCAACTCTCCAGAGATTCAGCACTACTGTTGACACAACTTGATTTCTTATCAAAACATCTTTTAACATCTGGCTCAAAAGATATCTTTGATGACTATAAGCATGCCCAACTCCTCTGTTCATTAAGGCTGAAAATTCAGTAAGTGTTTGGTACGCTGGGACTAAGCTACCTCATAGTGAGCAGCTGTCAAATGATTTGCTGAATACATCTGCTCAACCCACCAAAGTGAGTTGATGGAATTGTGCCAGCCTTAGGACATACAAAGAGTGAAGGGAATTTTAGCAAGCATTCTACAGATGCTCCTTCTAAGCCCTGCACTGCCACCTGTAAATTTAGAACAGTCTATTATTAAATAAATGAAGAAAGAGAAACTTTATGGATTCATGTGCCTTCTTTGTCAGAGTAGCAACAAACCTGTTATTGGTGATAAAAACACATTAAATCTTTGTTTATAGGCTAGATGTCTTTTGGATCTCCAGGTTTTCTCAGCTTTTAACTGCTTACATCACCTACACCATCAGCTTTGGACCTGAAAAAATGATTATTTGAAGAATCATTCTCTAAAGACATTTCTAATTTAGTGGTTGTTCATACATAATGGCGCTTTGCTTTAGGGCATTTTACTATATAGCGAATTGAGTTGTGCAGGGGTCAGAATGACCATCTTTCCACTCTGCATGCTGTACTTCTGTTGCTTGAATTTGAAAAAGCTTCTATCCAGGCATTGTGATAATCTCTCAGAACCATCAGTATAATAAGGCATCACAGCACATTATAGAGTACAAGCACAGCACTATCAGAGAAAATAATTCTATGTGAGTAAAATATTTCCATTTGTGTTTAAAAGTTCTGAGTAGATAGTAGCCCTGTATTCAAGCAATAGGTGAAGAGATCAGCCCTCTTCCACCTTGTCCCTGGACTTTTATAAAGCCAGCTCTGTATATACCGTGTTCATATACCTCAACCATGTAGTGTTGAGGGGCAGACTAGATCATGTTTGAAGCAGTGACCTACAACTCTATCTCCCTTGCCCACCCCTATACTTTTTAGTAAGAGAGCAAGAATCTTAAGCAGGTTCCATGCCCAGCACGGATCTGGGGCTCCATGTTACCCCTGAGATCATGACCTGATTCCAAATCAAGAGTCAGAGGCCTAACCACTGAGCAACCCAGGCATCCCACTCCTACCTTTTTCTTTCCTCACCTTTCAGCCTGGTTCTGCCTCTAACTGGCTGTTAGGTGTTGGTTAATACCCTCACTGGTCTCATCCTATTCTTACTCACTGTGCATTTTTCTCTATTATCTAGACTTTGGTCTACTTTATGTACCTTATTTTATTTTACCCATCCTGTTGTGAGCAACCCCCATAGCCTTAGGTAGATAGTAATTCCCCACCCTATATCTGGCCTTGCAAGAATACTATTGACCCTCCCCCACTCACACAGGAGCAAGCCAAGACTAGGGATTCAACTAAGCTACTTAGAAAGTACTAGCACATTACTGCTTTAATTTCCTTAAAGTTAGAAAACAAAAGCCAAAGTTTAAGCTCCCAGGGTTGCATTTTTAAAAACAATTCACAATATTTCAAACTTCAGAATCTTTATTGAATCTCCAAACACATAAGGCAAGTAAAATGTAAGAGGATAGGGGGTTTTCAAATATAAAAACATAAATGAGTAATTTTCACCTTTTCCCCCAGCCCTTTTTTGTCATTGGTTGTTCTCTCTGTTTGAGAGCACAGGAGCAGGCATGCCCCAGGAAGGAAAATTTTCCAAATAAGAAGGCAGGGTAGGACCAAATATTGGGGGTGGAGCAAAAGCAATAGGCATAGCAAGAAATGGACTGAAACTCGGAAGTCGAGGAGATATAAAGCAGTGAGCAGAAGGGTGTGAAGGTAAACCAGCAATACTGGAAGACAAATGGAGAGGCTTAGACCAGTTCTCCACCGGGTGTTGAGGGCCTCCTAGTGGGAAAGAAACATGAGCCAGCCTTTCCTTGCTGGCCATTCTTGTATTTCCTGGAGGCAGCTCCATCATTACCCCTGATTTAACGGTAGGGATGTGTGGGGGGCCTCTAACTTGCAGACCCCTGGATGGAAAGAACCCTTGACCTGGCAAAACCAGGTATAACCTTGCATTATTGCCACCTCTCTGGGTGTCTCCCCTGCTCACCCTTGCCCCCCACATCATCAGTGCTGGAGGGCTGCCAGAGAATTCCTGGGACACATTAATAGAATCTTGTTCTCTAAGCCTCCAGTCTGCCAACCCCTCAGAGCTATT